>NC_050576.1:90230292-90562235 GCF_011100635.1 Trichosurus vulpecula | reverse complement strand
CCTACATTACTGTACAAATCTCCTCTTTAGGTCCTACAGATATTGTCGTTTATGCCACTTCTCTTTTTAAATTTCTTTTTTCATAATATACTTTGGCCCAGTCACCTCCATCATGCATGACTACGAAAATCATTAAATATTGGTAGTATAAATGTTGAATTATCTTTATTCTAAATTGTATTTTATTGAGAAGGAAAGTAATAATGATTTCCATGGGTGTAGTACATGTAGTTTCCATATACTGGCAGCCAGATGGGTCAATGGATAGATGGGTCAGTGGATAGCATGTTGAGTCTGGAGTCAGGAAGACCTGAGTTCAAATCTGGCCTCAGACATTTATTGTCTGTGTGACCCTGAACAAGTCACTTAACCTGTCTCTGGAGAAAGAAATGGCAAACCACTATAGTATCTTTGCCAAGAAAGCCCTATGGATAGTATTGGTATGCTATGGTCCACAGGGTAGTGAAAAGTTGGACATGACTGAACAACACAAATATTCAATTTTCCGCTATGCATGCTACATGACATCCTACTCATGGTTTAAAAAAAGTTGGAGAGAGTACTTGTTTAAACCACCTCAAACTATTCATTAGTTATTTAAGCTATCTAACTTATAGTAACTAACCCAAAGCATCAGACACTAGTAGTTTTTAAAGTTTTTTTTCTTTCACACAGAAAACAAAACAAAAACATCTCAGTGGATTCTGTGAAGTAGCAGGAAGAGCATAAAGGAAAACATCATCTTTTCCTTGCCTCAGCGTGGTGTCCAAAATTTCACCAAAAATGTGGCATAGTGAATTCAAATGGCCAAGCCAGACAAGCAGGGCATGGTCCCTTCATGCTGGGTACTGTGAAAAACACATTTTCTGTGAGGGGGTGAACTGCCTAACCAAATACTAGAGTTAAAAACAACCATTCTTAGTGAACTGAAGCAAAAAAAATGTCTGTTTGCATCAGTTCAGTTTGTACATAGCACCTCTCCTCCATCATCCTCTTTCTCCATGCCATGACTAATGTGATTCTTAGAGTTGCAGGTAAGAAAACAAAGGAGTGGGGAAGAATGAAAGAGAGACCAAGCTCAGGCTGAAGAGGTAGTGAAATGAGTTCAGTGGAAGCTGAGGCAGCACTGTGGGCATGAGAAGTGTTCCTCTTTAATACCTTGGTCTCTCCTCGTGTACATATCACTCCTCTACTATCAGTGAACAACTTTTTTTGGGGGGGGATGGAATCCTATACACGTCACTCTCTCCTCCAGAGTCATCTGAGTCCAGTGGCAAAACATAGGTCAGGACAACTGGAGATGGACCCAGTTGCAGTGGGAGACCTTGGCCTTTTAAAGCTGAGGTCTTTCCCAGGTCGCAGTTTGTTGGAGGCAATACCCATTCAGTGATTTAAGGCTAGGTAAGAAATGAGGCAAAAGATGGCCTAGTTTGCTTTACCACCCTCCCCAATCAATCTGAGAGGGGAGGACCCTCAGGGTTTCTGATATGAACAAATAGTTCTCAAAAGAATTATAAACTATTAACAGCCATATGATTGATTGTTCCAAATCACTAATATCAAGAAAGACAAATCAAAATGACTCTGAGGTTTCTTTTCACTTCACAGAAAGTTGGCAAAGATGGAAAAAGATGGTAATAGTCAATGTTGTCGGGGTGGGGAGCTATAAAAGACATTGTTGGTGGAGTTGAGTATTAGTCTAGAAAACAATTTGGAATTACTTTTGGAAGAAAGTGACTAAAATTTCCATGTTCTCGATCTAGAGAGTATATTGCTAGGCCTGTAACAAAAAAAAAATCAACGATAAAAAAGAAACGTCCTCATACGACAACATATTTATGACAGCATCTTTTTTTATGGTAGCAAAGAACTGGATACCAAACATTGTAGTATATCATGTTATACTTGGTTAATGTTCTGGTTAGATTTATTGAACTTTTTTCTTTTTCATTTTTAAGTTCTTTATTATAAGAGAGGTTCCCTGAGGGAGGATGGGGGGACTGGTATATTCATAAATATTGGTGATATTAGAAACAAAAGAGATCAATAATAACCCTCCAATTGTATTGTGGTAAATGAATGAGATGGGATCTTACTGTGCTTTAAGAAACTATGAATATTATGAACACAGAGAAATATGGGAAAATTTACCTAAGTTGATACAAAGGAAATGGAATCAAGAAAATAATATACATAATGACTATGTCAATATCACTGGAAAAAACAACCATTGAACAATTAAAATTGAATGTTGTGAAATATATCACCAACCTTGTTTCCAGACAAGAGATGTGAGCACATACCTCCCTCCAGTCTGTGGAGAGGTAGAGATCTATGGTATGGAATGCTCTTTATAATGTAATACTTGGTTGACATGTGGGTTAGTTTTGTTGAATTTTTTTCTCATCTCTATCATAAAGGATGACTTTCTGGGAGAAATTTGGATGTGGAAGAGGGAAGATGACTTATATATTGGGAAATATAGGTGATGTTAAAAAAAAGTAAAAACCAATTTCTTTAAGAGAAGAGATTTGGAGGTTTTGAGCATTGTAAAAAAATACATTCCCAAAATGAAATTGATTATATTTTAATAGAAAGGAAGCTACAGGCAATCCATAGAGGAGTCATTTGATAATCAGTTGTTTGTGTATAGTTATGCCATTGTCTTATTAGAGCAAACACCAAAATATTAAACTAGAAGGAGATAGAAGAAATGAAAAAAATATGGCATGCAATTGCTACAGCTCCATCTGAACTATTTAAACAAGGAAACATGATAGCCAGAAGATCAGGCATTAATACAGACTATTGACATTATCCAAGGAGGTTTTACTGCTCTAAATCAGTTATCACAATGATGGACCCAAAAGAGCACACAAACTACTTCAGCCAGGAAACATTTGGCAACCAAAGGCAACAATGGCTCAGAGTATAAACTCTTTTGTAAAACATTATAGAGGAGAATAGTGGGATATTACATCATAAAGGGTGAAGCAGTGGAGGGATAAACACGTTTACAAAAATCTTAGCCAGAGAACTTATTAAGCCAGATGATTCAAAAAACATTTAAAGATAACATTGGAAGGAGGAACACAAACAGATAAAAAATGGAAAAGACCCATCAAGAATTTTATAACCAGCTATTTTCTCTATCAATGAGAATAGAGCCACTACATTTGGACTTTATCATCATAGTCCCGAATGCATTGTTTGAGGAAGAGGAAATGATACTAAATAAAACAATGACAGGAATAGCAACTGGTCTAGACTAAATATAAACAGGGGAGGTTTGTGCAGGAGGCAACACAATTCTGAAAGCATTGAAGGATCGATTCTTGGGATAACTAAAAGAGGAGAGGATACCAAAGAGTTGGAAAAATCTTAGATGTTAGTACTGAGTCAGCTACGTGTCACAGTGGATAGAGCATCAGGCTTCAATTCAGAAATAGGCAAGTTCTAATCCTGCCTCAGACTAGCTGTATGATCCTGGGCAAGTCGCATCCTCCCACAGCCTTAGTTTTCTCAGCTGTAAAATGGGAATAAAAAGAGCACCTTCTGCACAGGGTTGTCATGACCATCAATAATATGGTGCTCAATAAGTCCATCGCAAATCTTAAAATCCTACATACAATAAATGCTAGCTGTTATTACTCCTGAAAATAGGTAATCGATGACTTATCATTAGCTATCAATTTATATTCCTACTTCCCTATCATTATAAATTCTTTGAGTAACATCATGATCTGGTAAATAGAGAGAAGTCCTTGAGGAAAAAGACTGAAGTTGAAAATCTTTTATGAGAATGATCTGCCATGTATTAAGGATGTCTTTGAGGAAAATATGAGAAGGGAATAGACAGATTCTCACCAACAGCATGCTATAACAACATGTCTTTTCAGCTATACACTTCAATGAAAGGTGTAACAAATGTAAGGCCCACTGCACTTATTTTTTGTTCATTATTTAAAAAATGATTCAGTTGAGAAAAATGCAGCCTTAGCAGTGTTCCTCCAAAAAGTTGTCTCCTGTAAATAATGTTACATGAAACTTCTTTAAAGGAGCAACAACAAGTAAACTTTGATCAATGACAGTCTGTTTATGGCATATGACAATGACACTTGATCATCGAAGATGTTTGTCACTGTTATGGAGCACGTTCAGCAGTGTCCAAATAGGTGGTAAGGTTCCCTTAGGTGCTGTTTGGGGATGACATTATGTTGATTACCTCAATGGACATCAATCTAGAAAGCTGTAGAGGCTTCTAAATGATGCCTCATCATCTAAAAATTTTGGCTTAACTATCCAAGAGGATGATGGATGCCTGCTGTTAAAATCATTTAACATTCATTTAAAAAATATTTATTTCCAATTTCTTCCCTCTCTCCAGTCCCTCCCCCTCCTCATTAAGAAGGCAAGCAATAGATGCTGTATACATGAAGTGATACAAAATGTATTTCCGTAGTAGCCATGCTTTTTTAAAAAAAGCAAGAAAAATAAAGTAAGTGAAAAGAGTATACTTCAACTTGCGCTCAGTTTATCAATTCTCCCTTTGGAGGTGGATAGCATGTTTAGATCATTTAGAGGCAGCTAGGTTGTTGGGCCGGGAGTCAGAAAGACTTGGGTTCCAATCTGGCCTAAGACAGTTGCTAGCTATATGACCCTGGAAAATCAATTAATCTCTATTTGCCTCAATTTCCTCATCTGTAAAATAGGAATAATTTTAGCACCTACCTGACAGTGTTGTTGTGGGGTTCAAATGAGATGATATTTGAAAAGTCCTTAGTACAGTGCCTGGCACATAATGAGTGCTTAATAAATACTTATTTCTTTCTTTCTTTCCTTCCTTCCTTCCTTCCTTCCTTCCTTCCTTCCTTCCTTTCTTCTTCCCTTCCTCCCTTCCTCCCTTCCTTCCCTTCATGATATGAAGTTGGATGGATACCCTATAGAGCTGACAAATTAGCACATCTCTGAGTGATACTAATACATATTCATATCTCTAACAATATTAAATAGTAATAATAAACAGAGGCCAGAATTAAAAATGAAAAAGAAAATAGTCTGGATTGCATGTGGGAAATTGCACAGTGCTTTTAATGACTCCCAAGCCTTCCACTGAAACAAATACCCATCTTTTATGACTAAGATTCTTCCAGTGGTATTGTATGACAATGAACAAAGTCTCAAAGAATTAAAGTTATGGGTCATCCAAAGAGCTATGGAAAAATTCACGTTGTAGTGGGGGAGGCATGGAGAAGACGATAAGCTATTATAGTACGTTACCAATGAAAAATTGTACATCTGAAGCAGCATTAGTGAAATTATTTAGTGAAATATTAGTGAAATTATCACAGAGATTATAGAAGGAGGAAGGTCAGTTATGAAACAAACAACATGCTGCTTTGGTATTCAAATGACAATGGCAAGTGATCAGGAATAATGTCCCTAGTACAATGGAGGGACCCCCTGTAGAAGATTTACAGGAGGACTGGAACAAGAATCACACAGGATAAGAAGGTGCATATGGGTTGAGATATGTATGATTGAAGGGAACATTCACATTAAGGACTACAGAGTCACCAGAATGAAATATTGAAGTACCTTCATTAATACAAAGCCTCTTTCACAATTTGGTTTTTCAGGCAGCATTGTAATTTTTTTCTTATTGCTAGATATTTAATCTGATTTCACATATGCAAAAATGTGGTGGTAAGGAATGCAGAATGGCACTCTGTGGTCATGTATCCCTAGAGGAATAACCCTGTTGAGTTGTGAATGAGTGACTAATTACTTGATCTTATAGCTGTGAGGAGGAGGAAATGGAGTAAGAAAAGATTTGAAGCAGAATGTAATCCTCATAGGATTGTAAGGATCAAAATAGAAGAGATACACACACGCATATACACATATATATATATATACACATAATGTATGTATATTTATATATGTGCACATATACATGCATACATAGATATATGTTTATGTGTGTGTACAGATATAAATATTCCTGAAAGGCAAATAGAGACTCTTATATTTGATCCTGGAGGTAAAAAGAAGCCACAGGAGTTTATTGACTAGGGGAGCTGACATGGTCAGACCTGCTCTTTAGGAAGACCATCAGTTTGACAACTGACTGGAGGGCAGACTGGTGTGGGGAGAGACTTGAAGCAGGAAGACCAACCAGCAGATAGCTGCGACAGTTCAGGTATGAGATGATGATTGGCTTCACCAGGGTGGTGGCATTATCAGAAGAGGGAAGCATATGTGTGAGTGAGAGATATTACCAAAGGTAAAAATGACTGGACTTGTTAATGGATTGGATATGGGAGATGAGAGAGAATGAAGAATGGAAGATGACTTCTAGGTTTCAATCCCAGGTAACTGAGAAGATGGTGGTACCCTTGATAATGATAGGGAAGTAAGGAAGAGGGGACATTTTGGGAAGAACGATAGTGAATTCAGCTTTGGACATGTAGAGTTTTAGATGTCCATGGGACAAACAGTCTGTGATATCTAATAGGCAGTTAGAGATGTGAGATGAGTTCAGGAAAGAGGTTAGGTCTCAGTTTAGGACAGAGGCTTGGTATGAGCTGTATGACCATCACCAGTCATGTAATCTTGAGGAGGGCAATTTCTTCATCTGTTAAATGGGGAATGATAGTATCTGTGGAACCTACCTAAAAGAGTTATTTTGGAACATCAAATGAGATCACATGTAAGGAGAAATACTAACTTTAAAGAACCATATAAATGTTAGTTATTGTTATTCGATGAGAGGCAATGTGGCATAGTGGATGGAAAGCTGGCTTCAAAGCCAGGAAGACCTTTGACACATGTAGCCTGTATCATCCTTGGCAAGTCATTTAACCTTTCAGTACTCTAGATAGCACAAGAAGACTAAGTTGCAGAGAAGGTGTTGACCTGACTCATTTGAGAGAGTTTCCTTACCTGACGGTTCTCTTTACTAATGAAATAATGGTACAGTCTCTATTGATTAGAAAAATGATTAGAAACCATGATTAGAAAAATGCCCTGAGTTTTGCAAATGTTTTTTGTTGTTGGTCAGTCATTTTTTCAGTCGTATTTGATGCTTCATGACCCTATTTGGGATTTTCTTGACAAAGATACTGGAATATTTGCCATTTGCTTCTCCAGCTGATTTTACAGAAGAGGAAGCTGATAAAATAGGGCTAAGTGACTTGCTCAGGGTTACACAGCTAGTAAGTGTCTGAGGTTGGATTTGAACTCAGGAAGATGAGTGTTCCTGACTCCACACCTGGCACTCTTTTCACTGCATCACCTAGCTCCCCTTGCAAATGCTACCTTGATTTAAATAGAGATGCCTTTAGGACATCAGAGGTTATTCTGCTTTATCTCTCATCACCTAATGCCAGGTGCATGTATTAACCCTGGGGACATCTGAATAACTGGGCTGTGCTTACCCTTTTCTGGAGAGGGGAGCCCCCCAGACTTATAGATCCATGTTCAGAGAGGCTGAGCAGCTTCCTGTTCTATATAGTTTCTTCCTTGCCTTTCCACTTACTATGATCTTAGGAATACTTGTCTGTTTGTTTTGTGTTTGTGTGTAAAAGTTAAACTAATTGCAATTTAGTTACATGGATTACTTATTATGTATGCCTAATTACTATGTAGAATAATGACAATTATGAATATACTTGAATGCCAGATTAACTGTCCTAAGTTTTGACTGACCAAAATTTTAAATTCTCCATATATCTGTGTGCTTAGGTTTACTGTTAGCATGGTTGTTTGCTAACAACATCACACAACAGAAAGAAAAAAGAGGTTGTTAGCAAGTGTGCCTTAGGGGAAAAAAATCTAAAATTGGTAGAAGAGAAAATTGGGCAATGTGTTCTAGGAGGGTGCCCATGTAAGTGTTAATATATTTCACCCAAACCAACTTTATTTGTTGTTTATTCTAGGTTGGTAAATGGAAAAGGCCTCCTATCACCATCTGTAGAGAAATAGAACACATCTGGTAGGGTATTGTGTTCAAGTTATTTGACTGAAAAAAGGCATCTATTTGACACCTTTCCAGATAGCTTAAAAACAATTTTTTTCCTCTTAGTCTGTGTGACCCTATTTTTCCAGTTCTGCGTCCCTTCTGGGTACATAATGTGCAATTGTGGAAGCTTCTGACAAAAGAGAGGTATCCAACAGAGACATGATTGAGGGTATAACCTCCTCTCACCTTGACAAAACCTGTTTAGAATTCAGGTTGATGTGGAAAATAGAGCATTTAAGACCTCAGCACCAAGTTTTTGATATAAAGTTTATAGTCAAATTCAAAAGAAAGAATCTTTATAGGTTTTCCTCCTTATTGGAAAGGAAATGCTATTTAGAATGTTAGAAAGCAAAGCACGAAATAAAACAATGTCCCAACAAAAATGTTTTGAGGTCTGCTGTCCTATCTGTACCCCTGTGCATCTACTTTGTGTAGAAAGTTGGGCTTATCCTAGCTTTGCCTTCAGTTTCTTTCAAAGTTGAGGCTTCTAGAAAATGAGAGCATAATTACAAAGGAGATGCTTTTCCACTTTGCCTTGGCAGAAGCTAAGAAAGGGACATCATGCTGCTCTTATGAGACTTCTTGAATCTAGGTTTTGTTTACTTGGGGAGAATAAGGGAATGATTTCAGTTCCTCCTGAATCTTTTCTGGAAAAAAGTCTTACTCCTATATCTCCAAGTCTATACCTTTATTCTTTTCCCAATACCCCCTAGCCTAAGTGGATAAGAATGTCTTTCTGTTCACTTCTGTTCTGCTCCCCCTAAGCCATTGATGCATTGAGGCCAATGCTGGGTGAGGTGACCTGACCCCTAAGATTTAGTAAAAAGAAATGAGTGGCTCAGTGTCATCAAAAGGTATTGTGGGGTGTCAGCAACTTTCTCTTGTAGAATATCTAGTGGTGCAGTTTAGGAGAAAGCTTATTTGGACTGTCTCTTCTGACAACTCTCTCATTCTGAGCTAGGCTTAACTCAGGCCAGTCCAGTGATTCAGGCTCAGGGCTAGAATGTAGTTAGGTGCTCATAGGTCGTAAACATAAAGCTCTAAGCAGGTAAATAGATTTATACTTTACTGATAAGATCAAACATGATATAATTCCTAATGCCTCCCCATTCATCTCTGCAATGTGTAACATTTGGCTAGGAAAGAACACTTTCCTATTGCTGGGAAATAGGAATGCTGCTAAAACCTCTTCAGCACCTGTTCCCCATAAGCTGAGTCTTTTATGCCTCCTGGGTCCAGGAAAACAAACCAATAATTCAAGCTTTAGTCCCCCAGGCCAACCAAATCCCAGGGATGGGCCTCTTTTCCCCCCTTAAAGAAAAACTAGCCCTAGTGTATATAAAGCATGTACCTCTTCTACCACACATCCCTTACCAGAAAATGGGGCTGCCAAATTACCACCTGTTTTTTTTCTTAAAATTTTCATATGTAAGAGGCAAGAGCCAGGAATAAATGCCAGCTACTTCACTTAGCAATTTATATACCAATTTGTAACAGTCTTGTGACCGAAAGGAAGAGGACTCATGCCCAATAATACAATAATAATCCTGTAGCTGATATTTATATGTTGTTTTAAGGTTTGCAATATACTTTTACAGAAATTATTTCACTACGTTCTCACAGCAACTCTGTGAGGTAGATGTTGTTATTATTCCCATTTCACAGATAAAGCTACTGAGGCTTAGACAGAGCAAATAACTTTCCCAAGGTCTAATATCTAGTAGGTGCAGAGCTAAAAATTAAACCTAGGTCTTTGAACTCTAGATCAGAACTCGTGTGTGTATGTGGGGGCATATGCACATGCATTTGTGCATTAAGTTAGGTATGTGGATACATACGTGTTCCAAGAAATTGTCATGTGTGTGCCATGGGAAATGAAATATAATGGAGATCCTGTTATCTCTTTTGAGCTCTCTCGTATTTTCTGTCCTTTTTTGTTTGAGTATTTGTATAGGCTATGTACTTTTAATTCTGTAGAAACTAAGAATACTTACCAGTATAATTTCACATTATAAACCAAGTTAGAATACTAGGAATGAATTTGCAAATGAAAACATGGGAGGTGGGTAAATATGAAGAGGAAGAGACTGGCCCAGAGAGTATTAGGTATAAAGTTTTGTATTGTCTGAGCTCAGATGTTGTGGATCTCCCTTGGATACTTCTATGGTGAAGTAATTGGAAATTAACACTGAATGGAAATGGTGACTAATATGCACCAATTTTATTAACTTTGTGAAAATCTGGAATTTGTCATTTTTTTTGGCCAGGAAAATATTAATGGGACTAGGCAGATTGCCACTTTATGAAGACTTTAAGAAAATATTTCATCTAGACTAGGTTAACTTTTCAAAGGTGGGGTGTTAAGATTCCAAGACCTATTCATCTTTCTTCTCTCTCTGTTTACTCCTCCATATCTGGTTCAATATCCTTTTGACCCTAGTCATCATTCCAAACTTTCTCTTCTCTCCTCAAGCCATTCACAGCACTCTCTCCCACCACTCTCATATACTAAGAAAATCAAGGTCATTTCACCATGAACTTTCTTCTCCTTATCTCACAATTTCCTAATGTTATACCGTACTCTTTCCTCTTTTATTCCAGTCTCTGACATAAAGATATTCCTCCTGTCTACAACCAGTTTCTCTGTGGGTACCCTCGATCCTGTCCCTTCCCCATCTTCTCCAGCAGATCGCTCCTACTATCAGTCTACCACAATGTCTAGTCTTCAACATCTCCGTGGTTTCTTCCATTGCATTAAAAACATGCCAATCTGCCCATCCTTGAAAAAACTAACCTACCAAAATAACCTGAATTAGATTCTATCATCCCAAACAACTTCATCCTCTCTTCTAGTCTAAACTCCTTGGAAAAACCTTTCTACTCTCACTGACTCCATTTCCTCTCTTCTTACTCTTCTAAATTCTCTGTAGTCTGACTT
The DNA here is from genome assembly GCF_011100635.1 of Trichosurus vulpecula. Classification (NCBI taxonomy): domain Eukaryota; kingdom Metazoa; phylum Chordata; class Mammalia; order Diprotodontia; family Phalangeridae; genus Trichosurus; species Trichosurus vulpecula. The sequence continues at coordinate 90,551,274 of NC_050576.1, read as the reverse complement.
CCAACCTCATCACTCAACTGATGATCTTTCAGTTGACAAATCCGATGTCTTCTCAGCCCTTGTTCTTCTTGACCATCCTCTTATCCTAAATGCTCTTTCCTCTATGAATTTTTTTTAAAAATTGTTATTTTTAATGTATATTCCATAACATGGTATAATAAAAAAGTTGATTGCACATGAAATTGCCAATCTTCTATGTACAACTTGTTATTCTTTTTCTCTTTTCTCCCTCTCCAAAGCCCTACATACACACACACAGTACATACATTATATATATGTGTATATATATATATGTAAACTTATTCTATATATACTTCTATTTATCAGTTCTTTCTCTGGATGCAGATAGCATCTTTCTTCTTATGTCCTTCATAGTTAATTTGGGTATTCATAACAGTCAAATTAACTTATTTGCTCAAAGCCATTCTTAAAACAATATTGCTTTTACTATATACAATGTTCTCTTGGTTCTGCTCACTTTGCTTTTCATTATTTTATGCAAATCTTTCCATGTTTTTCTAAGATCATTGGGCTCATCATTTCTGATAGCACAGTACTATTCCATCAGAATCATACCCTGTAGGGCAGCTAGGTGGTGCAGTAAGTAGAGCACCAGCCCTGGAGTCAGGAGGACCTGAGCTCAAATTTGGCCTCATACACTTGACACACTTACTAGCTGTGTGACCTCGGGCAAGTCATTTAACCCCAATTACCCTGCCTTTCCCCCTGCAAAAAAACCAAACAAAAAATATCATATCCTATAACTTGTTCAGCTGTTCCCCAATTGATGGGCATCCCCTCAATTTACAGTTCTTTTTCACCACAAAGTTTTCTTGAGTTTTCTCGATGCTATTCTCTTTTTGTTCTCCTCCTACTTGTCCTACTACTCCTAAGTCTCCCTCGTTGAAACATTGTCTATGTCATGTCCACTAAATGTGGGGTGGGTGATCAGCTCTGACTTAGACCTTTTTATTTTCTCGCTATGTATATGCTCTCTTGATTTCTGAACTCATCAGTTCCCATGGGCTCAATTGACATCTTTATGAAAATGACTCCTAGATCTATATATCCAGTCCCAGACTGTCCTCTGAGTTCCAGGCTCATGTCACAAACTATCTAGTGAACATTTCAAACTAGATGTCCCATAGGTATCTTAAACCCAAAGTGATCAAAATAGAACTCATTTTCTCCCCTCTGCCCTCACTTGGAAGTTACAAACTTTCATATTTCTGTTAACGGCACCACCCTCCAGAACCTTCCATCTTTAACTCTCCACTCTTATTCATACCATATATTTCATTAGCTGTCAAATTTTATTGTTTTTGTTGTTTCTGTTATTTTATTGTTTCTCCTACAATATCCCTTGCATAAACTCTTTTTCTTCATGTACATAGCCACTATGTCATTTTAGACTTTCATCCTCTTTTGCCTGAAGCATTTAAAAAATTTCTTAATTGATAGCCATGTCTCAGGTCTCTCCCTACTTCAAATCTACATAGCTAACTGATTTTTCTAAAGCACAGGTCTGACCATGTCATTATTCTACTCAATGGACTACAATGGCTCCCTATTATCTTTAAGGTCAAATATTAACTCCTTTGTTTGCTATTTAAATTTTTTCACAACTTGGGTGCATCCTATGTCCACAGCTTCATTATTCATTTAAATCCCCTCCACTCACTCAATACTTTAACCTAACTGGCCTTCTTCTGTTCCTCACTCGTAAAATTGTCTCTCAGATCTTTGCTTTTTCATTGGTTGTCTTTTAGGTATGGAATCCACTCATTCTTACCCTTCACCATTTAGAATCCCTGGTTTCTTTCAAGATTCAGCTCAAGTACCACCTTCTTCATGACAGGATATTGATCTTCACATCCTTCTCTCTCTCGATCCTTCTGACTATATTATAGCTTATTTTCTTGTCTTCTCGCTTGCTCAAACCTCTTGTTAAAATGTATGTGAGCTTTTGAAGTTGATCTCAAATCAACAAAGTTTTTCATCTCCTCACTTCTATCAGCTGATTCACATGTAATACCACATTGTGGCTAGGATGCTCTGAACCCCATGGTTCTGATGACAAGAGATTTTGAATCTGAATGAAAGGACTTTCACATGTTACTGAGTAAATCAAACAAACAAAATAATTGGCAGCTGGCATAAAGTTTGGGCCCTTTAGTTGCCCCATACTGAATTAGTCATACTTGCATTTTAAAAAAATGATTGCACTAGATTAATTTTAACTTAAGTTTCTTTTTATTGCCACAAGTGCTGAAACAAGTAAAAATAGTAAAGTGTGAATAGCCACAATGTGGTAAAAAGCAAAACAAAATTCAAATAGTGGAGGAAAATCTCCATACCTTCTGCAGCTTTCCTCCAAATGGATAAGGAAAAAAAGAACATTAGTAGCCATTCAGCATTTATTAAACACCCACTATATTCAAGGCATTATGCTAAGTAAGCACTGCAGTTTACAAAGCTAGATGTGACATAGACCTTGCTCTTAAAGAAGATATTAAATAGAGGGAAGGATAAATGAGCAAATAGTTACAGTATGAGAGAGATGGAGAGAGAGAGAGGAAAGGAGAGAGACAGACAGAAAGACAGAGAAATATAGTCAGGGAGATATGAGAAATTTGAAGATGGGCAAACTGATAATTTTCTTTTTACAAAAAATCTGAATTTAACAAACAGCGAAAAGAGAACATTTATATATCCAAAATAGAATAGAAAAGAGGATTGTATATGAAACCATAAACCTCTATCAAACACAGCCTACTAAAAAGTATATAATAAATTCAACACGCTACTTTCAAAGCTGTACAACTTCGTCTGTGTTTCCCTCCAAAATTCCATCTCTTCCCTTCTGTGCATTTTAAGAAAATCCTTCAATTCCTCTCTTCCTCTCCTCTTCCTCCTTCCTTTCTCCTCTTTTTTCTCCTTTTTCTCCTCCTCTTCCTCCTTATTGTTCTTCATCAGGGTTAAGTCTCTCCAAATTTTTGTTGTCTTTTTTTCACAGTGTTAGAAATTGTTCTCATAGTTCTGCTCACTTTGTTCTTCATCAATTTACACAAGCTTTTCTATATTCCAATGAAAATTTTATCATTTCTTTCTGTTCAATAATATCCCATTACATTCATACGCCATAATTTGTTAAGCCATTTCCTAATTAAGGGGCAGCCCTCCTTATTTTCCTATTCTTTGTCTTTATAAAAAGAGATGCTACAAATATTTTTGTCCTTCAGTTTTTAAAGCCTTTCACAACCTAGTCTCTTCTTACTTTTCCAGTCCTTACATTTTAGTTTTCTCTATGTTCTTTACAATCCATGTTGTCTTCCTTGCTATTCCTCACACATGATATTCCATTTACTAACCCCTGGCATTTGTACTATTTCTCCTCCTATTCCTGGAAGGTTCCCTCCCCTCCCACCTTGACCTTGTCTATGCCTGCTGGCTTCCTTCAACTCACAACTATAATTTCACTTTTTGTAAGAAGCCTTTCCAATTCCCTTTAATGCTAATATCTTCATTCTGAGATTACTTCAAATATGTCCTTTTCCTCTTTCTTTGATCCCTTAGCTTAGAGTTACAAACTGTAATGGCAAGCAAAGTGGGACTTTTAGATATTTTTTCTTTTGGACTGCTTCTCAGCACTAAGGCAATCAAGTGCCTTTGATTGAGTCTTGCCTTTGTTTGAATCAAGAGTCTTTGATTGACTCAAGAATCCTTGATTGGAAACAGTATATATACTCTGAGGTTAGCATTTTGCTTTAGGGGCTCACTCATTGGAAATGTGTTCCTGTGATTTGGCCAGATGAAACTCTGGGTAGCTGTTAAAGAGACGCCCCCCACCCTGGCTTTGAAAACCCAGATCTTGGTGCTTCTCTCTCTAGTAACTATGTATGTATTGCTATGGTCAGATAGTTAGAAGCCTGTCTGTTGATTTGTGTTATTTTCTCTCTTTGTAATTTCTGTTTATATTTGCTCTGAAGTTCAGGGTGCTGACTTTCCCCCCTAAACTATATGAATAATATATGCATGTTTAATTAAAGTAAAATTGTTAAGCCCTTAAAGTTTCTTTTCTTTAGAAAAGTAGATCAAAGAACCTGTGCTAGCAGCCCTCCCTTGTGCTGGTATTACTGGCCTTACACCTCCACAGTAGCTGCAAGTAACATTGTTGTTACATAAATCTGGTAGTGTTATCACACAAAGGCTTATAGCTTAATGGCTTTTGGGTCATAGTTCCAAATTGCCTTCCAGAATAGCTAAACCAATTCACAGCTCCACTAACAATGTACCAGTGTGACTGTAGTCTCTGCAGCCCCTCCAACAACTGACATTTATCTTTTTTTGGTCACATTTGCTAATCTGATGCTGTAAGTTAGAACTGCAGAGATGCTTTAATTTATATTGCACTAATTATTAATGATTTTAGAGCATTTTTTCCCATATGGCTACTGATCACTTTAATCTCCTCCTTTGAGAACTGTTTGTTAATATTTTTTGACCATTTGTCTATTAGAAGATGGATATTATTTTTATATATTAGAGTCATTTCCCCAATATGTCTTGTAAATGAGACCTTTATAAGAGAAACTTACTGCAAGAATTTTCCTCAGTTAACTGTTTCCCTTTTAATTTTAACTGTATTCATTCATGGGTGGGGGACAACACAAGCTTTTTCAACTTGATGCAATCAAAATTATCCTTCTTATCTTCTATGATATTCTTTATCCCCTTTCTGTTTAACCAATAAGCATTTACGCAATGCTTACTTTAGTGCAGGGGATAGAATGCCAGGCTTGGAATCAGAAAAACCTGAGTTCAAATCTGGCCTCAGATGCTTACTAGGTTATATGACCCTGGGCAAGTCACTTAACCACTACCTGCTTCTGTTTCCTCATCTTTAGATTGGGTATAACAATAGCACCTCCTTCCTGGAGTGGTTGTGAGGATCAAGTGAGATAATTGTAAAGTGCTTAGCACAGTACCTGACATAGAGTAAGTGCTATATATATAAGCTATTATTATTATTATATATGATACACTAAATTAAACACTGGGGATACAAAGAAATAAACACCATGGTTCCTACCCTCAAGGAGTTTAAATCTTAATGGAGAATAAATAACTAAACATAAAATTCCTCTAAATGAATTTTTCTATTACTTTTCTAGCTCTGTGAAGTAATCCTTTAGTATTCGATTCGTTCAGGATAAACAAATCAATTGACATAGCATTGTTGTTTATATATTATATTGTCTTGGCCCAGTGACAAGCAATTAATATTTCTCCAATTGTTTTAATTTGTCGTTATTTCTGGAAAAAGTGTTTTGTAGTTGTGGTCATATAGTTTCTCCATGTGTCTTGTTATTTAGACTCCTAAATATTTTAAACATTCAGTTGGATGGAATTTATCATTCTATTGCTTCCTGCTGGGTTTTGGCAGAATATTATAAAAGGCTATTGATTTGTTTAGATTTATTTTGTATCTTGCCATTTTTCTGAATATATTGTTTTTAACTAAATTGTATTTGCCACTTAAGGGTTTCCTTTGTAGACTATCATATTTGAAAAAAAATATGATTTTTTTTCCTTTTGCTTATGCTTATTCCATGAATTTATATTTAAATAATAGTGGTGATGATGATGATGGATATCTTTGCTGACTCCTATCTAATTGCAAAGGCCTCTGGTTTATCACAATTACATATAATGTTGTCTAACTTTTATATAAATACTATTTATTACATTAAGGAAAGTTTCATTGTTTTTATTTGCTTTAGTATTTTTTTCTGAAACGAGTATTGTATTTTGCTAAAAGCATTTTTGAATATATTGATATAATCATACAATTTTAATTATTTTTTATAAATAGAATATAGTTTAGTTTTTTCTAATATTAAACCAACCTTGCATTCTTGATGTGCAATAAATACTATCCAGTCATAATGTGCAATCTTTTTGATGCATTGCTATAGCCTCCTTGTTAATATTTAAATTAAAATTTTTGTGCAGATATTCATGAAAGATATTAGTTTATGGTTTTCTTTCTCTAACTTTTCTTTTCATTGTTTAGGTATCAAAACCTTATTTAGATCGTAAAATGAATTTAATAAGATTCATTCATTTTACTTCATTTCTCTCCAACATGCATTTCCTGACTCTTATCTGAAACTTTACATTTCTGCCCTTGCTTTCCCATTTTCTTTTATGTACTGTTTTCTCCTATCAGAATGTAACATCTTTTAAGGGCAGGGATTTTCTTTCTGCTTGTATTTATAGTCTCAGTGCCTAATATTTGTTTGGCACATAATAAGTGTTTAATAAATGTTTCTTGGTTTCCTATTTTGTAAAATTTATGCAATATTGCAATTGATTGTTGTTTGAATGTTTGATGGAATTCACTTCTAAATCCCTCTGGTTCTATTTTAGTCCACCTTCGGAGCTGATTATTCAATTTCTCTGATATTGGGTTATTTAAAATTTCTATTTTGTTAATCTCAGTATTTTATATTTTAACATATACCCGGGCAGATAGAGCAGTGCTGGGCCTGAAATCTGGAAGACTCATTTTCCTAAGTTTAAATCTGGCATCAGACCCTTACTAACTGTGTGACCGTAGGTAAGTCACTTAATCCTGTTTGCCTCAGTTTCTTCATTTATAAAATGAGTTGGAGAAGGAAATAGCAATCCACCCCAGTATATTTGCCAAGAAAACCCCAAATGGGGTCATGAAGAATCAGACACAACTGAATGAATATATATTCATCTATTTTATTTAAACTATCAGTTTTATTGGAATTTAATTGAATAAAATTATTCCTAATAACTTCATTTCTATCTACCCCCTTTGTTATAGTTTCTTCTTTTTCATTTTTATTACTGGCAACTTGTTTTTTTCTTCTTCTCTCTTTTAATCAGAGTAGCTAATGGTTGACACACTTTATTGACTATAAAAAGAGATTCTAATTATTTGTCAAATCATTTTTTCTTTCAATCTTCAAAAATCTCTTTTGATTTTCAGAATTTCTATCAGTGTTCAGTTTTTACATTTCAAACATTTCTACATTACTCCCAATCTGGGAGTGATCTTTTATAACAAAGTAAAATAATTGATTGAGTGGCACAGTGAATAGGAGGAGTTCAAATCTGACCTCAGACACTTGACACTTACTAGCTGTGTGACCTTGGACAAGTCACTTAACCCTGATTCTCTTGCCCACCCTTCAAAAAAAAAACAAAAATTGAGCGAAACTAAATATTCAGTGAGTTTCATCATCATTTCTCATGGATAGTCATTGTATTGATCATAGTTCTTACAGATCTCAAAGTTGTTTGTCTTTACAATATTATCATACAAATTGTTCTCCTGCTTCTGCTTATTACCTTTAGTCCATAGTTCAAGACAATTTTATTTTTTTTTGGCAATTTGAGTCTTTTATTCAATATGAACTGCTATGACAGAGTTTCAGTAAAAGTATAAATATAATGTCAAATCATTTCCTCCTTTGATAGGGAGAGGGGATGAAAAGCATGGATAGGATAGTAAGAGATAGGAAAATGAACCTTCTCATTATTCATACCCCTCCTCCATCTTTTCCCCTTCCCTAATTCCTCGTCAGCCAATCATGGGAGGAAATGTCAGAAAGAATGCCTTTTACATTCTGATAAACTTTCCCTGTTGATGAGAACCTTAGATATCATTGCTTTTATCTATATCTAATGCGCCCTGGTTATGAGCAAGGAAGTATTTTAATATGCCTTCTGTTATTATTTGTTCACAGTAGGACACATAGTTGGATAAGGAACTTCACTGGTCATATTATCCCCTTTTGTAAATCTGATTTTAAAAAGGCCACATGTAATAAATATCTAACTGATTGTACTGTGGAAAATGCTAGTTTTGGAGTCAGAGGACATGAGTTCACATTGTAGCCTTGCTGCTTACTACCTGTGTGACCTTTGACTTGATTCTTGACTTCCATGAGTCTCAAGTTCCTCACCTAGAAAAAAGGAGTGGGCCAGATGTTCTCTGGGGTCACAGAATCACACAGAATATCACAATTGGAAGGGACTTCGGAGACATTTAGTCCAATCCATACTTGAACATGAACCTCTTCTACAATGGCTCCAACAAGTGATCACTCCATGTCTGCTAGATGGCATCTAGCAAAAAGTAATGCTTAACCTCCTGAAGTAACCTTCCATTTCACTTTGAAACAACTTTATTGGTTATGTTTTACCCAAGTTAAACCATGATCTACTTCTCTTCAACTTATTCCCGTTGATTCTAGTTCCACTATTTGAACAAACCCATTTTGTCTTCTCCATGACATAACCTTTCAAAAGCATTAAGAAATGGTTCTTGTGCATTGAGTCTTCTCTTTGCCAGGCTTTCAGCTCATCCTCATATAATATGTCCAATCCCCTTCCCATCCTCATCTCTTTCTTTTGGATGTGCTCCAGTTTATCAGTATCTTTCCTAAAACTTGACACTTGCAACTCATTACAATACCTTGGATGTCACTTCATCAGGGAGAGTACAGTGGGACTATAATCTCTCTAATTTTGGATCCTATATTTCTCCAAATACACCAAGGTTATTTGTTTACAGAATTATAAGCAATCACAAAATTGATTATTTAGAAGATGGATTTTTCTTCTTACAAAGTCAAGTTTAGAGGTTTCTCAAAGTGCTCTCTATTCCGCTGCTGTTCAGAAGCAATATTTATTTGAGAGTAGTACATGGCAACAGTTAAGGTTCTTAGACTTTATTATAGGTAGACGTGGACTAAGTGGAGCAACATTTTTCGGAGCAGGATGCTGGGGCCTTTTGTTAAGGAAAGTGCTTTAGCAACGAAATTGCTGAACAGGATAGCATTCAGCAAAAATCTCTTGGGGGAAGTAATGAACACTAGTGAGCAATGAACAGAGTCACTTGTATTTGAGGACTCTTTTGTTTATACAAGACAGGTACCAGGCAGGAAGCCAAACTTTTTAGAATGTCTGTTTTTGTATCCATTGAATCACAGATGTAGAGAAAACTTCTTTGTTAGGGGGCTGAAAGTCATTTGTTCATCTTTGGCACTAGTTAGCCATTAAAAATGTTCCATATGCTTAAGATAAGATATAAATGCTCTAGGTTCTCTCTGAAATAACTCTCAAAAACAACTCCTCTTTTATATTCTAACTCCTACTACTTTTTTTTCCAGATCCTCATTACCAGCCTTCGAGGATTTATGTAAATACCTCTTAAATTGCCCATTGTTGGTCTCTTCCAATCCATCCAAAGTTGCTAGGTAAGTCGTAGTTATTCAAAGCCCTTGCTTAATTTTCCTCTGCTCGAAACTGTTCAGTGACTTCCTATTATATCCTCCTTACTTTAGCTTTCAAGGTCCCCCAGGAACTTGAACCTGCTTATCTCTCCAGCCTTATTTCATACTGATTGTCCTCATGCCTTTACTCCTGTCATCCCCTATGCATGAAACAACTTCTTCCTTCATCTGTAGCTGTTGAAATCTTGCCCATCATTTAAGGTAAATGCCACTTCCTCCGTGAAACCTTTGCTCATTCACCCAATTGGAAATAATTTTTCTTTCTTCATACCTCACCTCGTCTTTTGTACTCCTTACTTAGCATCATATTCTATTCTGTACTATAGTTTTTGTGGTTTTATTCTGCTCTCACACACAGCACAGTGTCTGGCACATGGTAAAGTGCTTAATAAATGTTTGTTGTCTGACTCCCTGCCAGGTTCTGCGTGGCAGCGACCCTGTGTCAAGGCCTGACTTTCAATAGAGTCAAGAAGGGGGAGAACTGTCCTCTGAGTTAGGAAGACCTTGGTTCACTTCACATCCAAGTGCCCTGTGCAAGAAGAATGAGCATCACGGAGGCAAAAATGGTCCTTGTGATCCTGACAGCTGTGTTCCATTGGAATCTGTAACATTCAAGGATATGACTGTGGGCTACAACCAAGAGGAGTACACATGGACCTGCACCTTTTCAGGAAGGAGATGGATGTATGTAAGATTTGATGCTACAGAACCATTGGAGCCTGCTTTCCCTAGCACTTATATTTTCCGAGCTATATATTCCAAAGTTAAATATGAAGCTTTTTCTTATCTGCTGATGTCATGGTTAGTCCCTCTGACCTTGCTGGGCTGATTGGTAAGAGCTTACTCTATCTAGGCAACTCCAGCCACCAATCATACGTAAGAGATATCTTCCTACCATGCTCAGGAGTGTGAGATTGTAATGATATTAATGCCACCATTGCTTCTGGAAAAGGTGTATTAATTAATTGCCCTGTGGCTCCACTTAAAACCCTAGTGATTCCCTAACCAAAACTTCAGTTCCTGGCTGCCACTCCCCCATATACATCATTTACCCCACCCCACCCATGGGACATGAGTACTTTGAAGGCAAAGATTGTCTCACTTTTTTTTTATTGGTATCCCCAGAGTTTAAACTGTCATTCATTCATTCATTCAAAGGTTGCAGAGTTGGTGCTGATCTGCTTTGGTAGAGGGAGTTCCCTCATCAGTTGCTCATACAAATGAAACCACAAGACCAGCCTCTATGCATTAGTTTATATATGTATGTAATGCCCCAATTAGATTTCAAGTCCCACAGAAGGATGTGTGAGGTAAATAAATGAAATGTGAAGACTTCATAAGGGAGGATGTGTATAATATTCATATCTATATACAGGAGTGTTTAAAAATCAAGACATAGGGAAGGGGAAGATTCTGAGGCAGTGAGAATCTGTTTATTCTGCAGTCAGCCTCTGGGAAAGTTTCTTTTTTTTTACTCTGAAACTTTTCGTTCTTTCTTATTGTTCTGGTTTAAAGATTTTGTTCAGTAAGAACAGGGTCATAATGACCTGTTTTCCTCTACTGCAAAGAATGGAGAGGGTTTCCCCCTCCTCTTATTCTGTTCTCCTTCCTCAGATTTATAGATGTCACCCTACCTGTCATCACTAACTAAGGGAATGGGAATTGGAGTTTCTGTGCCTTGATTTCCCAGTTCCTTGTTTAGCTTTTCACGCTTAGATTGTGAGCTTGCCTCCCAGTACATGGTGAGAAGGGTCAGAGGAGGGCGGGGGATTCTTTTGTGTTAGATATGATATTTGTGCTTTGCCCTTTGTGTTCTGCCTCCTTTGCTGGTTCAGGTCTGTGCCTATTCTCTCGAGAATTGAATAGAATTTAATTTCTGTTCCTACCTTGAGATGGCTCCTTACTACTATCATTATTTGGCGAGGGTCAAATTACCCCACACAAGGAGAGTGCATCTTATCTAGCACCTACTCAGCACATAGCAGCTGATTAATACACGGTGGCTGAATGAAACAGAAAAGAAACAGTAATAAGTCTGGATACTTCAGGTTTCTGAAAAACTCACTTTCCATTGCTTAGCATGGTGCCTCACACATAGTAGGTATTTAATAAATCTTTATTGATTGGTTGATAGCTCATTCTTTGACAGAGTTGAATAATTGAAATCACAGAATTTTGCAATCTAAAGGTTGAAAGAGACCTCAGAGTCCACGTAGCCCAGTCCATCCATATCTGAACAAGAATCTTTTCTACAAAATAGTTAACAAGTAGTCATCAAGCTTTGCTTGAAGATCCCTGGGAACAAGAAGCTTGTTATGTCCCAGGGCAACCTGTTACACTTGTTTTAGTCATTTTTCAGTCATGTCTGATTCTTCATGACTCTATTTGGGGTTTTCTTGGCAAAGACACTGGAGTGGTGTGCCATTTTCCTTCTCCAGCTCATTTTACAGATGAAGAAGCTAAAGCAAACAAGGTTAAGTGGCTTGCCTAGGGTCACACAGTTAGTAAGTGTCTGAGGCCGAATTTGAACTCAGGAAGAAGTATCTTCCCAACTCCAAGCCCAGCGCTCTATCCACTGTGCCACCTGGCTGCCCTGTTTACTTTTGGATTGTCCTAATTGTTAGAAGAATTTTCCTTAAATCAAACTAAAATACATATTTTTGCAACATTTACCCATTAAACCTATTGTGTCCCCCTTTGGACTCAGATTTTATTAGATAAAGGTAATAATTTTTACAATTATTAATGAAAGAAAATAAACATCTGATGAGCGAATTAATATCATAATAGTTGATGATTCTTCTAATTTATAATGAAGATGCTAAATGTCCTGAAATATCATTCATATTTTAGTGACATTCACATATGTGAATGAACTAGAACTCATCAAGATTTAATTTCAGGAAATAGCAATTCTTAAAATGGCAAGAACTTTTTTGAGGATCAAAACATGAGGAGGCAATTATTCTAGAAGACAGATGGCTTATTTCATTCTTACTTAAAATGCCTGAAGATTCTAAATTTAAATTTCAATGCTTGCCATTCTTTGTCTGTATTTGATTACTGGTCCTTGTCAGTTCTGCTATTGGTTAGTGATGAAGCTTTTAAAGTGAATATGCATATACACAATTCATAACTCCTCGAGTTGCTTGGTATGGAGAGAATTTTATCAAAATGAACATTTTCTAACTTGGCAATCAAAGAGTAAATTCAAGGGAAAATGTTAGTAAGTAATGTTCTCTCCTGAAAAGACCTTTAAAGAGTTAAAATTCATAATGATTTACATTCATATGATACTTTAAAGTTTATAAGGCCCTCTATATACATAAGTAGGAAGTGTTTAAAAGGTACTTCAAACAGAGGCCTTTTGGACTCCAAGTCCAATAGGCGATCATCTATCTTACAGTGATTTTTTTCTAATAACATCTCAGGGACCCAAATAGCATTTGCAGTTTACTACTAAGTGAAAATAAACAAAAAATTGTTCATTTTTCATGAAAAATTCTAGTTTAATATCAGTAGAAATGGAATGTCTCTGTTTTCCACAGAACAATGGTGATCATATATAGCTAGGTGGATAGAGGGCTACACTTCGAGTAGGGAAGATGAGGCAAAGATGAAGAAGCAGTGAATTCTAGATATTTGTGATAGTTAATGAAAAGGCATAGAGATGAGACATGGGATGTTGTATATGAGGAATAGTAGAAAGGCTTGGCTGGATTGTAGAGTGCATCAAGGAAAGTAATACAGAATTAGGCAAGCAACGTGGGCTGAGGTCAAGTTATGAAGGTCATTAAATGTCAGAGCTATTTATATATATTTTTTGATGTTCTAGGGAACTACTGGAATTTACTGAATAGGGGAGTGATGTAATCAGACATTCACTTTAGGAAAATGATGTAGGGACTTCCATGAATCTACTTCCTTCATGAACTATACAATTTACCTCTCATTACTCACCTTTCTCTCTGCTGACATTTCTTTTTAATTTTCCCCACAATTTCTTTTCCCTGGCCTATGTTCAACCCTTTGTTCACACTAAAATACTTATATGTTTCAACAGATAGTAATGAGCTTTTAAAAGAGTCTTTTATGTAATTAGGAAAGACTAATGGAATTAGGTCTTGAGGATAATTGTGTTTGTTGGGTTGAGAAAGGAAATTTGTTAAATGGAAAGTGTACTGGTTGGAAAAAAGATAGGATAATATTCTTCTGGAGAAGCTGAGTGTATGACTCATGGAATATCATAGTTTCTAGAGAATTAAAGTTATAGGCCACTGAAAGGGCAAAGGAGAGGTGCCATGGGTGTAAATGAAGATTTGGATATCAAAAGTGGCATAGAGGCTATTATTTAGGAAATGTATGTCTAGAAAAAGAAGTGGGCCAGTCATGTTGAAGAGCAAAGGATGCACAGCTGTGCCACTGGTATGTGCACAGTTCTAAGAGATTGAAAGGAAGGCTTCCAACACAGAGAGTAGACCCCTTTTGGTGGAATTATCAGAGGAAATGAATGAGTCGTATAGGATGAGAAGGAGTGAATGGGTTGTAATCAATTAATAAGATCAAAGAGTCATTTAAATATAAAAGCACTGAAATTTTAGCTGTGGTTCTGACATGTAAAGAGAAGACAGGATAATGAAAAGGTGGATAGAAAATTATAAAAACAAAAACAACCTATCAGTGTTAAGGGAATAACATACTTGATTTCATTATCCCTTATGGAATCTAAAGGGAAGAATGATTACTGAACCTCCCTTCAAAATCACAAGGAGAACATATTGTGTTTTGCAATGTATTCCTATTTGGTCCTTTTAATGAATGGAATTGGGGCTGGGCCAGCAGAGGATGTGTGTGTGTGTGTGTGTGTGTGTGTGTGTGTGTGTGTGTGTGTGTGTCTGTGTGTGTAGGTAAAGGATAGAAATAAGGACATGGGGTAGTCAAATGTGAATGGAACCCAGGCAGGATTATAAGTAGGAATCCTAGCTCTTAAAGGTGAGTTCAGGTGTGGAGAAGAGAGAGGTAGTTTCTCTGTAGAGACTGGCCCTCATCCCTGTGAGGTGTGGAGGGAAAGATAGGCATTGTGGGCAGTGTGGGAATGGGTAATGTGGTAGGGGGTGAAGTAAAGGAAAAGAGATTACTCACCAAATTTAGGCCATTCATATGTGGACAGCTTTTGGGGATATAGGGCCATGAACATAGTAGAGCAGAATATTGACATTTAGTTGGCTGCCTTGAGCCAGAGGAAGCAATTTTTGTAAAAAAGAATGAAGCCCTGGGCCACGGGCAATCATTCTCCTCATTCGTTTATGGAAAGAGCTAATTCTTTTGCAAGTTGAACTTCAAGAGCCAATTGCTTAAGGTGGAGTTTCCTAAGGCTCCTTCCAATTCTATGATGTTATAAATTTAAACAGTTTATGAATTCCCCAAAACGCTTGAAGGCATTTCTTCTTTTACTAAATGATTGATAACTTCAACCATAAAATTTTTTCTATCCTTCCAGTTAGAAGGCCAAAAGTTATAACACTACATCCATTAAACATATTCAATAGTTATTGGGATCAGAAATAGCATTTGCTGTACAATTATTTATCACATCAACAGTCTGAAAGTGTGGTTTTGGCAGCTAAGTGACACAGTAGATAGAGCACTGATTCTGGAGTTAGGAAGACCTGAGTTCAGATCCTGATGTGTGACCCCAGACAAGTCGTTTCACCTGTGTTTGCTTCAGTTTCTTCTGTTAAATGGGGATAATAACAGTACCCACCTTCCAAGGTTGTTGCAAGTATCAAAGGCGATAAAAATTGTGCCCAGTGCCTGGCACATAGTAGGTGCTACATAAATGTTAGCTATTTTCCTCCTCCTTGTTATCATCATTTTGGTCTCAAATTATGTAACATCACTAGGTTTCTTACTAATGAGCAACTCAGCTCCACAGAATGGAGCATGAGACTAAAGAAACTAAAATCTTATCTTCAAACATCTTATAAGCTAGGTGGCATCACTGTTTCACATGGGCATACACAAGCCATCAAGCAAATGTCCCATGGTAGGCAGAATGTGGTTAGATCAGTGCAAAATCATTATATTTACCTTGGATGGAGAGGGAGAGTTGGTGTCAAAATGTGTGCCCTACCTATGTAAAGTGGGTCAAGATCTCTACAAACATGGAGCCCATTTTTGTTTAGTGAATACTTCAGTAAAATTGTGATTAGAAGGTAAAGCAATTATGAAGTGAGAATGAAAGGTGGGGATGGTATGGGGATGAGGGGAGGTGGGCGCTGAAGAAAGGGATGGGGGTATCTTTTCATCTAGTAATGTTTTTGAACAGCTTTTTAACTAAATCCTTGCCCTTTTATTTCACAGATTGTAGCAATCATATAGCCACATTTAGATGTGGCAACTTCAAAGTTCAATCTGCTTTGATTTATGTGTATTCTACCACCCACAATGAATTCTTTTTAGATCATCCATTTGTTAAGTTCAGTCAAGTTTAAAACCAGTTTGGCATTCAAAACTATATTCAGGCCATTTTTTTGTGAATAAATGGAAACATTGCTTAGTGTTTCTTCCATGACACTCAGTATAAAATATGTGGCACCATGGAGCAGATCACTTTCTATGTATTGACCATTTTGGCTTAATCGTTGTGACAAGCAAGTTTTTAGAAAAAAAAAATGTCTCAATAATAAGTATTACAAATTTGTCAATAATAAATTTAGAAAGCTGTACCAGGAGAAAGACTTGACTCTCAAAGATGAAGTGCTTGCTGCAGGGAAAATTAGGAATTTAAGATCGGAGTTACACAGGAAAAAACGAGGTATGGGATTGTTTTAGGATAGTATACTTTGGGTCTTTTTTCTCCTCTGCTACTTACAGGGAAGCAAAATGGAAGAATAGGAAGGATAAAAAGAAATGGGTTGGAGTCTTGACTGTCACTTCCTTTGTGATTTTGGGAAAGTCACTACCTCTCTGGGCTGCAAAATTGTGTGTCTCTGTGTGTGTGTGTGTATGTGTAAAATATAGGTGTGGGGTGATTGATACATTCAATCTTGCTTCCCTTGAGGTAAGTGATAAAATGGTAAAACAATTAACTCAATCATAGGCTTTAAGACTAAATGCAAAATGACTTTCAAACAGATGAATGGACCAAAATACTGCATTTGGACAGGCTCAAGAAACTTGATCATGAACCAGTGATCACCTATAAATTATCAAGCAAATTGAGAAGAATTTTATTCCAGGAATTGGGGCAATTACGGCTTTCTAGTGCTCCTTGCTCACCGTAAATCCTTTGGTGGGAAGTGTGTGAGCTTTGAAGGGTACAGAGGATTTTTGGAATTCTCCTCTCAACAGAGGTACCTATCTCTCTGGAATGGTTGATAACAGCATCTGCATTAGGAGCCAAAAAAATGAACACAGATTCGTTCTGCTTAAGGGAACCTTTTTGACCACCCCATGAATAGGAAACAAAGATTTCTAGCAAGCAGGGGTTGTGATTATTCTTTGTCTCAGGTACTCTCTATTGAACCTACTTTCCCTTTGACTCACTATGTACTTGTGGGAGTATGTCACAGACTTTATTGGTGGTGGAGGGGGGAGGTTTATAACAATTGATCCACTTTAGCAAATATCCCTTTCTGAAAGCTTATTAAGAATGATTGACTATAATGATTCTCAACTGATAATCTTAGGGGAAAACATACTGGTAGAGTCTCAAACTGATGGCATTAAGGAATTACCCCTGACCCCTAAGGGGTACACTGAATTTTGAGGCAGAGATGCAGCCAAACTTTGGGGACCCAAATAATCAGTGGGGGTGCAATGCATTTATATTGATGGTTTTAAGACAGTGTGGTGAAAAAAGGTAGTAAGCTGAGGTTTGGAGGCATGCATACTTCAATACTTGATGTATCTATGATCTCAGCAATATAGTCTTTTTCTCCGATAACACCAATTATAGCCATCCCTTCACCTTCCATCCCCATGACTGATCCCACAAATCTATCTAAGCATTTTTCCGAGAAGCCCTGCTTCTGCAGTTGTTTACTGAATAGTGAGGCCTTTGTCATACATTGGCAGAGTTGTACATGCATTCAGCCCGCTATAGGAAGGGGATTTCTCTTTCATCCTTTTAAGAGTCCTGTGGTGTTTTCACATCAGTGACCTCATTTCATCCTCTGGTTAACTTGACCTGGTCCTTATTGGTTTGACATTTCTGTGTTCTCCTGGGGGATGACTTTGCTCCTGCCGGTTTCATCTGAATCATGCTGAACAGCCACTTTAGCCTCTAAGATGGTAATGAAAAAATAATAGGGACTAAAGATAAAGCTGGAGCTAGCAAGGCTATTTCTAAATATTATCAAGGCTAGCCTTAGATCAAGAGTTAGTTGATGTCTGCCCAAACCTGGCCATCTTGCTTTTCTTGCTCTTCTGGAAAAGTTCTTTAACCCCTTAGGTACTATAACACCACTGTTGTTGCCATTGTATGTAGGTCACTATATGGCAGACCTATTCCTTCTATGCAGATGTTTTGGGGATAATTTTCTTTTTTAAGATTTAAAATTTAATTTTTTCTAATTACATGTAAAAACAATTTTTAACATTCTCTTTTTTTAAAAGTTTTGAGCTCTAAATTCCCTTCCATTATCCCTCCTCTCCCCCTCATTGAGAAGGCAAGAAATCTCATCTGGGTTTTATATATATATATATATATATATGTATGTATGTATATATGTATATATATACATGTATATATATACATATATACACATATATACACACATATATATACACACATATATATGTACATATATATATGCAGTTGTGCGAAACATTTCCATGTTAGTCATGTTGTGAAAGAAAACATAGACAAAAAAACCCCAAGAAAAATAAAGTAAAAAAAAAAACTATGCTTTGATCAGCATTCAGACTCCATCAGTTCTTTCTTTGGAGATGGAGAACAGTTTTCATCACCATTAGAATTGTCTTGGACCATTGTATTGCTTAGATTAGCTAAGTTATTCATGGTTGAACACTAAACAAAATTGTTGTTACTATTCTCTTGCTTCTGCTCATTTTGCATCAGTTCATGTAAGTCTTTCTAGGTTTTTCTTTTAGCGTCTTGCTTGTCATTTTTTATAGTACAGTAGTATTTCCTCACAATCATACACCACAACTTGTTCAGCCATTTCCCAATTGATAAGCATCCCTTCAATTTTCAATTTTTTGGTACCACAAAAAGAGCTGCTATAAATATTTTTATACATACAGGTCATTTCCCTTTTGCTTTTTAATCTCTTTGGGATACAGACCAAGTAATGCTATTGGTGGGTTAAAGAACATGGATGGTTTTATAGCCCTTTGGGCATAGTTCTAAATTGCTCTCCAGAATGGTTGGATCAGTTCACAACTCCACCAATAGTATATTAGTGTCTCGATTTTTCCACATCCCCTCCAACATTTGTCATTTCCCTTTTCTGTCACATTAGCCAATCTGACAGGTATGAGATGGTGCTTCAGAGTTGTTTTAATTTGCATTTCTATAATCAATAGTGAGAGTATTTATTCATATGACCATAGATAGCTCTATTACTTCATCTGAAAATGGCTTGTTCACATCTTTGACTATTTATCAATTGTGGAATGGCTTTTATTTTTGTCTGTTTGACTCATGTCTCTACATATTTGAGAAATGAGGTCATTATCAGAGAAACTTGCTGTAATTTTTTTTTCACATTTACAATGACTGTGTATTTCCCTCCATCACATGTCCCCATTTATCCTATTCTCTCTCTCCTTTCACCCTCTAAAATACTCTCAAAAGTATTTTGCTTCTTAGACTGCCTCCCTCAGTTTGCCCTCCCTCCTGTCAGTCTCCCCTGATCTTATCCCTCTCCCCTCCTACTTTTGTTTTTTAAGGTAATAGAGATTTCTATAACTAACTGAGTGTGTATGTTATTCCCTCTTTGGGTCAATTCTGAGAGTGAGGTTCATGCATCCTCCCATCTCCCTCATCTTTCCCTCCACTGTAAAAGCTCTTTCAGGCTTCTTTTATGTGAGATAATTTACCCTATTCTACATCTCCCTTGTCCCTTCTCCTAGTGCATCCCCTTTTCTCACCCCTTAATTTTATTTATTTATTCAACTCACATCCATGCCTTCTGTCTATGTATACTCCTTCTAATGGCCCTAAATATGATAAAGTTATTAGGAGATATAAGTATTATCTTCTCATGTAGGAATGTAAACAGTTTAACCTTATTGAATGTCTTCTCTTTCCTGTTTACCTTTTTATCTTTCTTTTGAGTCTTGTATTTATTTGAAAGTCAAATTTTCTATTTGATGCTAGTCTTTTCATCTGGAATGCTTTAAAGTCCTCCACTGAATGTCCTTTTTTGCCCCTGAAGAATTATACTAGTCTTTGCTGGGTAGAAGATTCTTGGTTGTATTTTTTTTGTTCCTTCTTTAACCAAACTGTGGACTTTTTTCATGATTTTCTTGTATCACTCTCATTTCTTTTCCCATTTCCCCCCCTAACTCTCTTATTTAATTTTAAAAATCTTTTTTGAGCTCTTCACATTTTTCTTTGAGACTTTGGATGTAGCAGTTGACTTTGTTATCTTCTTCTGAGTTTATGTTGTGATCTTCCCTGTCACCATAGTACCTTTCTATGATCAGGTTCTTATTTTGTTGTTTGCTCATTTTTCTAATCTAGTTCTTTACTTTAGACTTGGTGTTAAATTTTGCTCCCAGGGTGGATGGGGCATTGTCCCAAACTCAAGGTTTTTTGTGCAGCTGTCTTCAGACCTACTTTTGGGAGTCTTTAAGTTTTCAGTTTTTTCAAGGTGGTATGATCTAATGATAGGAATGTTTACTACTCTTCTGGCCTGTGCTGTGGTCTGTGAATGATCACAAGCTCTCTTTTCCATCATGGAACTATGACCAAGGTTCCTGCTCCTTTGCAGCCACAAGCTCTGGTATGCTAGTACTCCTCCTTGCCCTGGAACTGGGATCTAGAACTGCAACCTTGATTTGTGTATGGCAAATGCAACAGAATGCTGCACCAAATGCCAGTAAAGGGATCCCTGTAATCTCCTGCTGACCAGTTATCTGATGCCCTTACCGTCTGTGGGCTGAGAGTTCTGGAAGTCACTGTTGCTGCCACTTATTCAGTCACCCTCAAAGACTGTTGTTGGTTTGCTGAGGTGTGGCATGTGCTGGCATATCCTGCATTGGAGTGTACTCCAGGGTGACAGATCTTTCCTGCTTACCTTTTGAGTTGTCTTGGGCTAGAAAATTGTTTCACCCTTTTCTTTTGTGTGTTTTGCCACTCTAGAATTCTTTTTGAGGCATTACTTAAAGTTGTTTATGGGGGAATTTGGGAGAGCCCAGTTGAGTCCTTGCCTTTTCTCCACCATCTTGGCTCTGCCTCTAGGGGATAACTTTCTCAATGGAATCCTATGCCAAGTTCTCCCCAGACAAATTTTCTCAACTGATTTGGCTGAAATTTAATAGGGAGCAATGAAAAAATCTTATTCTTGAGACTTAAAACATTTTTGCTAGTCTATGATTAAGAAAGTATCATTTGATAGCAGTTTATTAGAAAAGGATAGAAGGATACCAGTAGTGTAAAATATACAAGAATAGATATTATTAATGTAGTGTATTAATGAGATATATGAGGTGTTCAGGGAGGACCAGCACCTCTAGAGTGAGCATTTGCTGAGCCCTTTTTAGGGTTGTTGCTTAACTTTCACCTGTGGCTCCAAGAAACTGTAGCATGGGTCCAGGGGCCATACCCTAGTAAAACCATCTTGGAGGTGGGCTAAACAAGGTTGAGGATAACTCACAGGCCTCAAACCTATGAGTTAGAGAGTACCTTCAGTCAAGCATGTGAAGACTTCCCCCTGGAGGAATGGATGGATGAGAACGACTTGTTCCAAAGGCTACGAAGGTGTCTGAAGCAGGCAATATGGAATGCTTTGAGCTTAGTCAGACATTGAAGATGGCAAGGTCATTTCCTGCATCTAGGGCCATTACCAGTCATCTTGACTTTTGTATTGCTTCTGGACTTCAATAACTCTGGAAGAGAGAGTGAGGCTGATGACTTTGTGCAACTCTGCTTCGCTTAAATCAAATTCATGGCACAAGTCAAGATATCACCTGTGATATCATTGGTCCTCTTAGAAAATTAAGGACAAACAATGTCTACATTAAGAGAGGCACCATTTCCAGAGATAAGGAGGAGACAATCCTGACGTGCTTTTCCCTCATCAGACCATATCTGGAATGTTCTGTTTTGTTGTGGGTACCACAGTTTAGAGAAGACATTAAAAAGTTGTAAAATGACAAGAGGGGGGAAGGAAACCAAGATAGTAAAGTTTATTGAGTTTATACCATAATAACATCAGTTGAAATTACTAAAACATTTAGCCTTAAGGAGAGAAGGTTCAAGAAGAATATAATTGCTGTCTTCAAGTATTTGAAAGACTATCACATGGAAGGTAGATTTAACTTGTTCTCTTTGGATTCAAAGTGCAGAAGTACGACTAATGAAAGAGAGTGGACATTGAAAAGAGGCATATTTAGAATTTATATAAAGAAAAAGAAAGTTCTAATGATTAGAACTATCCAAAAGTGGAATAAGTTGCCTGGTGAGGTAATGTTTCTCTCCTCACTGGAAGTCTTTAAGCGAAATGGAAAGATGAATTGTTGATTACTTTGCAGAGGGAATGATTTTCTGGTATGGGTTTAGCTAGATAGATGCTGAAATCTGAAATTCTGTGATTCTTTGAAATGTGATTAGTCGAGCATAACTTTTTCTTGATGATGATATCCTCTTAATGATCAGTAATTCACTTTCTGGAAGCTCACAAATCATATTTAATAATATGTTCTAAGATTTTTTTTCTAGGGACTAAAGTTAAACTCGTTGGTGTATGCTGTAACTTTTAGACTCTATATTTTTCTTTCTTGAAAATTAGGACAGCATTTACTTTTTTTAGTTTTGTAGCTCCTTTTATGTGATCCAGGATCTTTCAAAATATCACTAAAAATGCCTGACAGCTAGGTGGTGCAGTGGATAGAGCACTGACCCTGGAATGAGGAAGATCTGAGTTCAAATTCAGACACTTACTAGCTGTGTGACCCAGGGCAAAACACTTAACCCTAGTTGCCTGCCCCCATTTAAAAAAAAAATCAGTGAAAGTGTGTTAGGAATCTCATTAATTGATTCTTTCAGTACCTTGGAATGCAGATCATCTGGAATTAGTGACTTTGAATTATTTGAAAGCAGCCATCTGTTTTCTTACCAACTCCTCATTTATTTGGGATTTCAACTTGCTGTGAGTCATGGTATTGTGTTCTTTCAGTCACTCTTTTATTATCCCATATTAGTCTTATCATTTTTGACCATCCCTTTTTCCTTTAAAAGCCCTTTTTGTGGTCCTTAGTGGACATTGATAGTCTCAGCTTAACTTGAACTTTAGTGCACTGGACACTTTTTTTTTTCAGGATTTGTCTTTTGTTACTTCCCTTTGCTGCTATCTATCATTTGTTGGTTCGTGTGTTTCTTGGCCATCCATAGTGATCTCTTTATATATAAACCTACTTTTTCTTCCTCTTTGGAATAATGTCCATTTGCCTCTTTGAGATTTTATTCATAAGGGCTTTCCAGATCTCTCTTGGTCCAACTTCCCTGAAGGAAGTTTTCATTTTGGAATCTTGCCTATTCTTTCCCTCAACTCTTTGCAATCTGCTTTCCAAATATTTAGAGTGTTGAATCAGACTATACCTGACCTTCCTTTCATTCCCCTTCACAAATTGTAAGATAGATAAATTACTTCCCCCACCCCAAGCTTTCAAACTATTTGTATTTAAGCAGCCCCTCCCTCCTCCTCCTTGTCCAAATCCAGGCTAGAATAACACTCTTCCTTGCTGATTCTTCTAAGTGAAGAGTTTATTAACTACTCTGCCTTTGGCAGAGAGCTAGCTCTAGATAACTGAAGTCACCACTATATCATGCTTCCATGCCAAGTTTATGGGCTGTTCCCTGAAGTCCTTATCTATTTCTTTCTCCTGTTGAGGTGGCTTACAATGTGTGCTTATGGCAACACTCTTTCTTTTTCTGCTGTTGAAACTTAACCAAATATTCTTCCCCATATCTCCCCTTTTGGCCCCTGTATTTCCTCATATAGCTATTCCTCCTTAGTATATTGCTCCTCCCTTTTTAAATTAATTCTGTTCTTTTTGAATAAGGCATGACTGAGAGGAGTCAAACAAGTCAATTCTGCAATCACTTTCTGTGATCTCATGTCCTCATCTTCACCCCAGTCATTTTTTTGCCTAGCTGTTCTTGTTACTGCTGTTCCTTTACTCTTGGGGCTACGAGAGGCCATGTCCAGGAGAGAAGCAATTCATCTGTGCCCTCCTTTGTACTTTGTGTCCTCATCTTCATCTCGTCCATTTTCCACCCTACTGCTAAGAGCATAACCTCCCCCTCTCTTCCCTTATACCTCTGTGAGAACTGTAATCAAGTCACCACTATTACTGCTTCTAGAAAAGTTGTGTTGTTAATGGACTGCTCTATTATTCCCCTCACTAACTTTGCAAATTCCCAGATTGTAACTCCCTTCCTTGGCCACCATTCCCCTATATATGTTATTTGCTCTATCTAAGAATGTAAGGTCCTTTAGGGCAGGAGTTGCCTCAATTCTGTATTTGTCTCCCTGGAGCTTAATGATGCTTGGTACATTGGAAGTACTTAATGAATATTTTTAATTTATTCATTCAGGCATACCTACCTGATCAAATTTAGTTATTTGCATTCAGATTGATATAGTATTAATATTTTGTGAATCTCTGTATAGTGATTTGAAGTAGTGTGTTACAGTGGAAAGATGACTGTTTCCAGTTAGAGGACCTGGGTTCAAGTCCTGCTTCTGATACCACCTATAAGACCTTGAGCAAATGTTAGTCTTTCTGGGTCTCAGTTTCCTCATCTGTAAAAGCAATCAATCAATTTCAAAGCATGAGAGAGTTCCTGTGAACTTCTTTCTAGCTCTGGATTTGTTATCCCGAGGTTACAGATTTTATTGTTAACTCTCTTTTTAGATGTTAGCTCTTAAGTACTCCTTAGTATACACGCCAGCCATATTGTACTTGTCTTCTCTATGGCAAGATTTTTTTTCCATCATGGCATTATTTTAATAACAAAAAGCTGAAAACAAAATATGTTTTCGCTGATTGGAATATGGATAAACAAATTGTAACATAAATGTAATGGAATAATGGGAATGCCATTTCAAGGAAACATGAAACATGAAAATATATGAAAAGATGCAGAGTGAATATAGTAAAAAAGAACAATATCCACAATGACTACAACAGTGTAAATAAATTAAAAACCAAAAGGCAACAAAATTCAGGCCGAGACAATAGATGATATAGGTCCCAAATTATTAATTTTAAAGCATATACTACTTCTATCTGTTAACTAGAAAACTACCAAAGCAGAAATGGCATGCTGTCGATTGAAATTACTCCATAATGTGGTTTCAAAAATATTTACTTTATTCTTAACTTGAGGAATGAAACAAGCATTTCTATAACATAGTAGAATAGAAAAAAGGGTGACTGCACGTGAAACTGCAAACCTATTATGTACAAACCTATTGCTGTTCCTTTTACATATATAATAAAGTTATCATGTAACTTTTTTTCCTAACTTAAGTTCCATGGACTTGTTCTTTTTTTCTTTTTTAATATTTTCATAACTTTATTTCAATATGATTGGTCTCATTTGTAATCCTAAACATTTTATTTTATGCATTAAAAACATGATTTGGAGAAGGGGATAATGTCCCATGACAATGTTATGGACCATATGGGAAAGTATTGATTAGATGAGAGGACAGATCAGTGAACTCAGAACTGTTTGTGTATGCTGATGCAAAAAGTAATGCTGATTGTCAAATTGGAAGGATCTGTAATAGATTGCCACAGGGATCTGTCATTGTTCCTGAGATGGAGAAGAATGAAATGGTTTTGTCAGGTAAGTATGATGATGTATGTTGACCTACCCCAGAAGTAATCAGGATGTATGCCAACTAGCAATTCAATCAAGTTCAAAACAATTTATTAATAATTATTTATTTAAACACCTATCACATACATGACACTGTGCTAGGCAAGTGGAGACTGGAAGAGTCAGAAAGACTCCACATAGTAAGTAGTATCTGAGTTAAGATTTAAAAGGAAGCTAAGGATTCTAAGAGATAGAAGAAAGTAGTGCATTTCAAGCATCTAGGATATGCAAGTGCATGGAAGTGGTAGATGTTATGGTAAGTTCTGGAAACAGTAAGTAAGCCTGTTTTGTAGACTGGAGCTGGATAGGGAAGAACTTTCAATGCCAAGCTCAGTCATTTGTATCTTACCCTAGAGTCATTAGGGGGCTACTGAAGCTTCTTAAACAGAGGAGTAACTGATTGCTACTATGATTCTGTCACATCTTTTTGGTAGCTGTGTGGAAGATAGACTGGAGACAGGGAGGACTGGATATAGGAAGACTAATTTGAAATTTATTGTATTATTCCAAGTAAGAGGTTAAGGGGGCATGAAATAAGATGGTAACAGTGTCAATGGAGATAAGGGGATGTATATGAGAGATGCTGTGGAGGTAGTGTCAACAAAACTTCAGCACTTTGCAACTGATTGAATATGGGGGTAGGGAATGACACTGAGCAGTTGAGAAAGACTCCAAAGTTGTGAATCCTGGTTACTGGAAAGGAGGTAGTGGCATAATAGAAATAAGGAAGCTTGGAAGACATTAGGACTTGGGAGAAAAAAAATGAGTTCTCCTTTGAACATGCTATGCTTAAGGTACCTATGGGGCATCCATTGAGAATTGTCCAGGAGGTATTGGTGTTGGAGAAGTGAAGCTTAGGAAAGTTTGGGTCTAAATATCTAGATCAGGGAGTAATTATATCTATATATCAATACCTATATCTATATCTATATAAATTGGCTAAACTCATGAAAGCTGATAAGACTATTAAGAGAGATCATATTAAAAGAGAAATGGGCCCAAAACAGGGCCTTAGGGAACACCCACGCTTAGAGAGTAGGACATGGATAATGTTCAGTAAAGGGAATTGAGAAGGAATGGCCCACTAGGTAAAAGGAGATCTAGGAGAGAACAATATCACAAAATCCAGACAGGAGAGCATATCTAAGAGGGGGCAGTCAAGTTGTCTAATGCTACAGAGAGAACAAAAAAGATTAAAACTGAGAAAAGGTCATTGGAGTTAGCATTTAGGGATAACTGTTAGCTTTTGAGAAACCAGATTTATTTGGGGAACAATAAAGAGAAGTCAGTATTATTCAACTTTTATTTTGTTTCTGTTTTCTAAACCAAGGGAAATTATCTTTGGACTAACAAAGATAGAACAAAAATGGCTAATCGGAAATCCAAACTCAAGATAAATGAGGAGATTGTAAGGAAAGCACTAACCTTCCTTCAATGAGTTCAAGTCACCTGGCCTGGAGAAACTCCATCCTAGGGAACTGAAAGATCTGATGGATATGATTGCTAATCCATTGTTCCTGATCTTCAAAATATTTGGATGGTGGAAGAGAAGATGTAGGATTGGAGAAGAACACTTTTTTCCTGGTTTTCAAAGTAGGAAAGAAGGAAGATTCTTCAGACTCTAAGTGGATGAACTTTCATTCTTAAAGGGATGGTTTGTGAGAATCTAGGAAAGGAATCAGTGGCCACCGTAAGCTGACATGACTTCATCAACAAGTTATACTATAATAACTTAATTTTCTTTTTCTGTTTGGATTACTCTGTTGGTGACAGATTAGGCGAATATAGACACAATAAACTTGTATTTCAGACAAACATTTGACAATCTGTCATGATAACCCTGTGGACAATATGGGAAAATATGGATTCCCTGAAGGTACAGATTGGTAAATTCAGAACTGGTTGATTATGTAGAAAAGTAATGCTCCATATCAAATTGGAAAGATGTATATTTTGGAGTGCCACGGTGATCTATCATTGTTTCTGAGACTGAGAAGGAGGTAACTGGTTCATCAGGGTGAAGTCAATGACAAATACCATGGGGCGTGGCCCATTCCTAGTGATGGCCTATGAGCATGCCCACTAGTTCTTGAATACAATTTTGCCCATTTTGCATTGCAGGTTGTGTGCTGCATGCCACCAGTTTGTTGTTACTGTAAGCATCCAACACTGACACCTAGCCCCACCCGCTTATCACACTCACCCAGGTAATGCTGCTCAGAGATATTGCCTGCATTAGCTGGTGCTGCTTGTCAGGCTTCAGTTTGTAGAGATGCCTGCTGATGAACGAAAGAGCCCAGTTTGGCTCTTGTTTGAATTATTTACCTTTGGGATGCAGCCAGAAAATATTAAATAATGTTTCTTCTGAAGGCTTATCAGCTGTTGAATATGCAGGTCTTGCCACCATGGAGTTATCAGTGGTTTAGTTCCCATGCTAATGCTCAGTGACACTCTCAATCCTAGCACAGCCCCTTTAGGGGCTGATGGCTGCCATTTTGTCCTTAATCTGGATTACATTTTAGTGGGGATGAATGTTCCTCACCATGTGCTAGGCCAACACTCAGGGAAGAATTCACAGGTGTCCTATGGAGTTTAGAGTATGAAGGAGAAAGAGGCTACCCCCAGGTGGCACTGATACTGAGGGACAGGTAGGCTCCATGTTATTCTACTATAAACAACTTATGATGCCACAGATAGCCAGAAGTCCCTGGCAATATCACCTTCCCAGTTTCTGTGCCACACTTTTGGCAACTAAAACTCCCTCTTATAGTTCTTCAATAGGAAGATGGATGACCACTTGTTATATAAATTACAGTGGAAATTCTTTTTGTGCCTGTGTTGGAATAGATGGCATCTCTTCCAACTCTCAATTAGTGTGAAAAGCACAATGATGGGGTTGAACCACGTTTGGTTTTGCTCTTGGGTATTCCTACTCTTCCATTCCCAGTGATACTGAATAACCGCTGGCCTATGAGTAAATCATTCCTTTTCTAACTCCCTTTCCAATTGCTTTCTCTCATCTATGTCAACTTCAATTCTTCTCCTTCTATGTACTGTCCTACATCTGTATGCCCCTTCCACTGTGGCCTCTGGAATTTCTGTTCTATAATTAACAAACTTTCCCCTCATTCTGTACCTCTTTATTTCGTGTTCCTTTCATCTTCTGGAAGACACAAACCTGGCTTTCCATAGATGACACTAGCCCTGTATCCTTGTCCAGCCTTTCTAGGCTTGTTTATGCCTGCTTTCATGTTCCCTTTTACAATGGTTTTTGAAGGGGAGATGGCATACTATTTGCTCCTCATTGTTGCTTCCTGGCTTTTCCTGCCTCAATCATTCAGCAACACTTCCTCCTTTAAGGTTCACTCTATGTAAATTTAACATACAATCCAAATCTGGGTGGCAGATATACACTGTCCCTTAATTCATGACCCCTTCTTCCTCAAGGAATTTAGGTCTTGGTTTGCAATCTTACTCTCAACATCAACTTCTGGGATACCATGAGATTTCAATCTACATACTGATGTTCCTTTATATTCCCTAATTTCTCAGTCCCTCAGTTTACTCAACTCCCAAAACTTATTTCTTCACTCCACTTCAGTCATGTATGAGATGATCCCTTTAATCTTGGAATTACTCAAAAGTGTTAGATTATCCTCAGCATTCCTTGTAAAGGCTACTTGACACTTTCTCTTCTCTCTACTCATCTCCTACACTATCCTTTCTCCATCCTATCACCTTAAGCCCTCACCTCGTTCTTTACTGAACAAACAGAGGAGGAACCCAGAAATGTTTGCCTTTCATGATCAAGTACACTGAAATTCCTTTATCTGGCCATAAACTCCTATCATTCGATCCCTCCCTATGCCTTACCTAGGTCTCCTAGTTATGCCCTTTGGAGCTAAACAGAACAAGTCAATTCCCTTTTATGAGAGCTTTTTAAAGCACTTAAAGATAGCTCTATCATCCTTCTCTCCATTCCCCCAATCCTCCCCTCTGTCCACCCCCCCCCCAAGTTATTGCTTTTCTAGGCCAAACCTCCCTAGTTCCTTCACTCAGTCATCATATGGCTTAGACTTGAGGCCCTCCACCATTCTGATTGTCTTTGTCTAGTTGTTCTCCAGCCTACTAATTGCTTTTCTAAATTGTTCTGCCTAAAACTGAACCCAGTACTCCAGATGTGGTCTTACCACGCGAAATGAAGAGGAACTCTCACCTCTTCGCTCTTGGAAGTAAAGCTAGACCTCTCTTAATGCAGCCCATGACTGCATTATTTTTTTTTAAACTATCATTTCACATTGCTGATTCACATTGAGTTTTCAGTTCGTTAATAGTCCCAGATCTTTTTTTCCTTC
This sequence comes from Trichosurus vulpecula, assembly GCF_011100635.1. Taxonomy (NCBI): domain Eukaryota; kingdom Metazoa; phylum Chordata; class Mammalia; order Diprotodontia; family Phalangeridae; genus Trichosurus; species Trichosurus vulpecula. The sequence continues at coordinate 90,521,500 of NC_050576.1, read as the reverse complement.
AACTGCTATACAACAATTTCTTCTCTTAAACTTGTCATCAATTTTTAAACCTATTTGTAGGATTTTACATTAATTCTTATTAAATTTCACATCATTAAATTCAGATGGATATTCATAGGATCATAGAGCTAGAACTGGAAGGGACTTTAGAAGTCATCTATTCTAACCTTGATATACCTTAATGCAAGGCATTAATTAAAATGTTAAACAATACTGGGCCCAACATGAATTCCCTGAGATGCTCCATTGGAGGTCTTCTTCCAATCTGAAATCGAACCATTAACCACTATAAACCATCAAACATACCAGTCATTAAACCAGTTCAGAATCTATCTAATTATGCTCTTGTCCAATCCCTACCTTTCCATCTTTTTCATGAGAAAGTTTATCAAATGTTTTGCTAAAACCTAGGTAAAATAGAATGATCTTTGACAAGAACTGTTCTTCCAATTTCACATATTTTTGGGGGGAGGGGTAGAGAGTGGGTTGGACTTTGCAAACTGCCTAATTTAGAGGATTATCATCAGTGAAGGATGTTGTTAGGTATACAGATATGTGCTATATAAAAGTGAGCCATTGCTATTATTTTCCTTATTCTTATAGTCACGCATTTTTCTCAAGCTTTACTTGTTCCCACGGACTAGCTCCTTCCTACCTCCCCAGTCTTCTTTCATTTTACTGTCCTCCAAATACCCTACAATCTAGATCCAACACAAAATAACACTCCATCATCTGTTTCTACTTCTTTTCACTGACTTTCCCATACTGAAAATCCTCTTCCTCCTCAGGTCTGCTTCCTGGCTTCCCTGCAAGATTCAGTTCAAATATGACTTTCTTTTGGAAGCCTTTTCCAGTTGCCCCTACTGCTAGTGCATTTCTTCTGAAGTTACCTCCTATTTACATTGTTTGTATGTTGTATACACCTACTAATACGCCTATGAGACTGTGAGCTTCTTAAGGATGGGTGCCGTCTCCAAATCTTAGCACAGTGTCTGGCAAATAGTAAGAGCTTAAAAAATGCTTGTTGATGATGATGGGGTTAACTCTCTTTGAGGTCCTTTGGAATAATATAGAAGAATACATCTTTGTAAAAATCTATTAAACAAAGAATAAAGAACCAAAGGAATTTTTTGAGAGGAGTAGTTAATGGGATGTGGGTTGGGAAACAGCTGTTTGTTAGGGCCGACATGCAGGTACAATTCAATCTTTGTTAATAAGTGGAGTTCCCCATGCTAAATTTAGCCTTTCTTTCTTCCTTGGCACAGGGTTTTAGATGATTGTCATTCACTGGTTCTTTTTTTAAAATGGGAATCTGGTTCTTCATGTTTTAAAATGCTCATTAGCACAGAAATCCCTCTAGGTAGAGGAAGTATTCAGCTATCAACAGCAGAGGTATTCATCTTGTGCCAATTATGTGAATTTTGGCTAGAACACAATCAAGCTTCTATTTAACATTATGTTATGGTTACCACCCTAATTGTGACCCTGGAAAAATGTTTATTCCGTTATAGTACATTTTAATTGCAAGAAGGAGTTAGTCAGACTTGACAATATTAATGGGTAACTTTCCACTCTTAAGATTTCCCCAAAACAGAAGCAAACCTCCCTGGAATAAAATTAGGTTGATTTAATTCCATTTGGAAAATGTCTAGAAATATTGATCGATCAACCCTTCAAAGAGAAAGCACCCATTAAGTGCCTATTCTGTGCCAAACACTGTGCGAAGTTTTGAGACTACATAGACAAAAGGGAAGCAATCGCTGCTTTCAAAGTCCTTACATTTCAACATTCTGAAACGTGCACGTAATGATATAAATAACCTCATCGTTATCATCAACAACAATACCTAACATTTGTTTAATGCTTCCAGGCTTACAGAATACATTTGTTGTCTCATATATGCAACACAAACACAATGTAGTTTTGGGAAGGGGGGGCACTAGCAGCCATGGGCTTAAAAGCAAAATTCTAGGTCCATACAGAGGAAGGAAAAAAAATCCATAATATTGCTATTGGATTTCTATCTCCCATGTAGGCTGGAAGGTCAATTCTGTGTGAGCTTAGGCAAATCAGAACCTTTTTGACCCTCAGTTTCCTCATTTATGAAATGAGAAAGGCCATATGAAAAGTTCTGTTCTGACTGTAGATCTATGGATCTATGATCAATCTGATTGGTTAGACCACGGATGGGGAGCCTGTGGCCTCGAGGCCACATGTGGCCCTCTGGGCCCTCAAGTGTGGCCCTTTGATTGAATCCAAATTTGTGTGTGAAGTTTGGATTCAATCAAAGGGCCACACGTGAGGACCCAGAGGGCCACATGTGGCCTTGAGGCTGCAGGTTTCCCTACCCTTGGGCTAGAGCAAAGGCTAAGGAGGTTCAACTTCTGAGTCTTGACTCACATACACAAGTTAGCCTCACTTTATTCCATAACCACCATTGTCTAAGTGAATGGTGTTGGTTAAAGATCAGGTAAGAAGGGATGAATGAATCAGCAGATGACCACCCTCTGAATGTTACTGGAAACATTATTCAGATGTTTGGCATCAGCTGGAAAGCAGTTAGTTTCTCAAAGTCTGAAACTACCAATTGGAAGCATCATTTAGAAAGCTGATAATTTCAAAGATGCTTTAGTAACATTGAATCTTAGAAACATTGGTTTAAAGGCTGCTGCAGGTTTTATCTATAATTTTCTATTTTACTTTAAAAAAAATCTATTTTATCCACTGTGTGAGAAAAAAAACATGGAGTGGTATGTGGTCATTTCAGGTGGAGAAATAAGGAAGTAATTTTTTTTATTTGCCACAATCCTTTGGGCAAGTTTGTTGAAAGACAAGTAAATGTTTTTAAGGCCTTTCCTCAAGTCTCTTTAAGTTTCAGATTTTTTTATTTGTCTTTTGTACTCAAAGAGCTTTCATGAAGAATGGCAAGCACTAAAATACAAGGAGATTAAAAAATGTTCAAATAAATATTGTTATTGGCTCATACGGGAAATATTCTATTTTTAAAAGCCTTACTATTTAATGAAGTAGCAGTTAGGTGGCACAGTGGATAGAGCGTTGGGCCTAGAGTCAGGAAGACCTGAGTTCAAATCCGTCCTCAGACACTTACTAGCTGTGACCCTGGGCAAGTTACTCAACCCTGCTTGTCTCTGTTTCCTTAACTGTTAAAATGAGCTGGAGAAGGAAATGTCAAACTACTTGAGTATCTTTGCCAAGAAACCCCAAATGGGGTCACAAGGAGCCAGAGATGACAGAACAACAACAGCAACATCGAATGAAATCGAATATAGATTTAATCTCACTGAAACGGTCCAACATTTGCAATACTATACATTTATGTTTTTGAATGGACCTGTGATTTAATTTTATATAGACCTCTGGTTGAGAAACTTCCTTTCCGACCATGGAATGGCAGCTTTTCTGCAACTCCTAGACATAAATAAAGAGTTACCTGGGGATACTGAGAGGTGAGGTTACCTGTCCAGGGACTTGTAGTATTTGGCAAACCAGGACTTCCTGACTCTGAAACTAGCTCCATATCTGTCATACCTGCCTGTAATAATAATAATGCCTCCTCTTTATTTAGTGTCTTACAATTTACAAAGCAATTTCCTCATAACGACCTTGCGAGGTGTGTGGTGCAAATATCACCCCAAATTTATAGTCAAGGAAACTGAGGTAAAAGGGTAAATGACTTGATTTGTGAAGTTAGTAAATGGAGAGTTAGTAAATGTAGAAGCCAATTCCTGAACATAGACTCATAGAAGCATAAAATTTAAGGGCTGAAAGAGACCTTTGAAAGTCATCTAATCCAACCCATATCTGACCAAAAATCTTTCCTACCACAGGTCTAACAAGTGGTTGTCTATGCGTCCAGTAAGGAGGATCCACTACCTCCTGAGGCAACCTAATAGTAATAATAGCAGCTATCACTTAAATTGTGCCTATTTGCTAGGCACTGTGCTAAGCACTTTATAAATATTATCTCATTGGATACTTGCAGATGAGGAAACTGAGGCAAGGAGAGAAATTGCCAGATTTGAACCTAGGTCTTCCTGACTTTAGGCCCGGTGCTCTATCTACTGTATCACCTCGCTGTCTCATCTTTGTGCATCTCTGATTTTTAGAAAAAAATTTTCTGTACACCAGGCCCAAGTTTCTTCTCTCTAACTTCTTCCTATCATTCCTAGTCTGCTCTCTGGAGTTAAGCAGAATACATAGTAATGCAGCGTAATGGAAAGAGTGCCGCACTTGAAGTCTGAGACCCTGAGTTCTAATCTTAGCCCTGCTACTTAATACCTATATGACAATTGGTTAAGGCATTTAACCTTTCCAGGCCTCAGTTTCCTCGTTTTTAAAATTTGCTTAGTATATCTAGGTTGGTCAGATCAATAATTCTTAGTGTGGGGTCTGTGAACTTTTAAAAAAATTTGATAACTGTATTTCAATATAATTGGAATATAATAAATATATTCTAATATGATTCCAAAATACTTGGTTTCATTTACTAAGGCAGAATGGCAGCTTTTCTGCATCTTGTAGTCACAGAGAGTTACCTGGGGATGTTGACAGGTAAGGTGGCCTGGCCAGGGATACGTAGTACGTCTTAGAGGTGAGACTTTAACCTAGGGCTTCCTGACCCCAAGGTTTGCTCCGTATCTATAAACATATTTTATTTCCTGCTTTTAAAAACATTATTCTGACAGGGGGCCCACAAATTTCACTAGAGCGCCAAAGGGGTCCTAGACAAAAAAAGGTTAAGAACCACTGGTCTAGATGACCCCTCATTTCATTTTATTGTTAATCTATAAGCCTACGATCCTTTGAAATCTAATCTTTCTTTTACATGACAAACATTTAACATGTCTTCATATCTTAAGCTAAATATCCCAAATTCTTGTGTCTCCAAGCTAAATATTCCCAAACCCCTCCACTGATCCTTTTACGAATATTCTGCGGGGGAGGGTAGAAATGGGGAGAAAATTTGTAATTCATTGTTGTAAATCCAGTGGAAAAACAATCAGGATAACATAGGATCTGGCAGCTTTGACATTAAGGGACCGAAGGGCTTAGAATATGATATTCCAAAGGTCAACGGAGCTAGGATTAAAACCAAGAATCACCTACCCAGCAAAACTGAGTATCATGCTCCAAGGCAAAATATGGATTTTCAATAAAATAGAGGACTTTCAAGTAGTCAGAAAGACCTGAGTTCAAATTCAGGCTTAGATAGCTGTGTGACTCTGGGCGGGTAACTCCAATTCTGTCTGCCTCAATTTCCTCATCTGTAATATGGGGACAATAATGATTGAACAGGGCAACCAGAATATGTGCCATCCTGGAGTGGGGGGCAGGGTAGAATATTCTGCGATCATCTTGTTATTCTAGTCTATTCTTGGATGTTCCGGCTTATCTATAGCTTTCCTAAAATGTGTTATCTGAAATTGAATATACTATTTCAGAGTTAATCTTATTAGGGAAGAACATAGTGGTGCCATTAACACATTATTTCTCAGTTATAGGCACTGCTTCTCTTAATGTAACCTAAGATTATCTGGGGTACTAAAAGGGGAGGGGAGAGAAGAAGGGAACAAGTGACATATTTATTTATTTATTAAGTGACCACTATTTGCTAGGCCTATGCTCATTTGATCCCTCTGTGAGCCAGGTGGTATTATTCCCATTTTATAATCAAGGAAACTGAGGCAGATAGAGGTTAAGTGACTTGCCCAGGGGCACATAGTAAATGTTGGGGGTAGAATTCAAACTCAAGTCTTCTTGACTTAAGGCCCAGTATTCTATCCACTGTGACACCTAGCTCCCTCCATTAGCTTTCTTTGTTGCCATGTCACAATGTTAACATATACCAGACTTGCAGCTCATTTAAATCCCAAGATATTTTCCACAGCACCCTTTGTTGTCTGACCCAGCTTTTCTCCTCCAGTACTAGTGATGTTACTTTTTTGGACCTAAGAACAGACCTTCACAATTTTCCCTCTTTAAACTCCATCTTACTTGATTCTGACCATCATTTGATCCTAGCAAGATATTCTGGACTTTGGCCTCTATCATCTAATGTGTCAGATAGATTTCTTCTGTGGCTTTGGGCAAGAAATCTGTCAAATTTTTGAATAGCACATGGCCAAGGAGAGATCCTCAGGGCACATCACTATAGACTTCTTTATAAATCAACAGTGAACTATTAATGATTATCCTTTGGGTCTTGTGATTTGACCAGTTCCAAGGTCATCCAAATTTATTGTTTTCTAACCCATATCCATCCTATTCATTCATTCATTTATTCATTTATTTAATATATTTAGTTTTCAGCATTGATTTTCACAAAAGTTTGAATTACAAATTTTTTCCCCATTTCTACCCTCCCCCCACTCCAAGATGGCATATATTCTGGTTGCCCTGTTCCCCAGTCAGCCCTCCCATCTGTCACCCCACTCCCCTCCCATGCCCCTTTCCCTTCTTCTCTTGTAGGGCAAGATAAATTTCTATGCCCCATTGCCTGTGTATCTTATTTCCTAGTTGCACGCAAAAACTTTTTTTTTGTTGTCATTTTTGAACGTCTGTTTTTAAAATTTTGAGTTCCAAATTCTCTCCCCTCTTCCCACCCACCCTCCCCAAGAAGGCAAGCAATTCTTTCTGGCTGCTTGCAGTATTTTCTCCTTGATCTGGGAGCTCTGGAATTTGGCGACAATGTTCCTAGGAGTTTTCTTTTTGGGATCTATTTGAGGAGGTGATCTGTAGATTCTTTCAATTTCTATTTTACCCTCTGGCTCTAGAATATCAGGGCATTCAGATCAATATATCAAATCAACAGGCCTATGTTAAGTGGTTACTTTATGCTCAGCACTATGCAAAGTACTAGATATGCCAAGAAATACAAAGATCACATTCCTTGACTTCAAGGAGCTCACATTTGAATGGGAGACAACGTGTAAAACTATTATATGTATGCACATATATGCGTACATATACATGTATATATATGTGTACATGTATATATATATATATATATATATATATATATATATATATATATATACACATACAGAGAGAGACAGAGAGACAGACACACACACAGAGACAGAGACAGAGAGAGAGAGAGAGAAGGAGAGAGAGTAGATGGGAGGTAAGGAGGTAAGCTGGGAGGGAGAAGCATAACAGCTTGGAGTTCTGGAGTTGTTGGGATTGGAGTTGAGTTTTGAAGGAAATTAGGAAAACTAATTGGGGAAGGCGAGATACTATAGAAGTCCAGGCATGGGAGATAGCCCATATAAAGACACAGAGAAGGGAGATAAAGTGTTCTGTCCATGACAAGAAGGGCAATGGAGGGGGATTGTGCAGTATGTGGAGGAGAATAAAGTGTGAAAAGACTGGAAAAGTAGAAGGGGGTCAGGTTATGAAGAGTTTTGAAAGCCAAACAAAGGAGTTTGATCCTAGAGGTAAACTGCAGCCATTAGAGCTCAGTGAATAGGAAGATGACATAGTCTAGTCCATGCTTTAGAAAAATTGCCTTGACAGCTGAATTAGGATCGTAGTGGGAGAGACTTAAGGCAGGGAGATCCCTTGGAATGTTATCTCAAAAGCACAGATAACTCAAAAGTTATCTCAAAATCACGAGAAAGAAGATACGAGGCCCTCAAGTAGTTTAGTAGGGTGATGGCTGTGTGAATAGAGAAAACTCTGTCTGTATCTCTATACATCTCTTTATGTCTATTATCTATGTCTATATCTTCTTTTTCTATCACTATCTACATCTACTTATATCTATCTACTTATCTATCAATCTCTTGGTCTATCTATCAATCTACCTAGCTCTCTGACTTTGTGAAGAGAGAAAGGAAATGACAAAATTGTGGAGCATATTGGATGTGTGTGGTCAGTGTCAGTGAGGAGTTGATGATGATACCAAGGTCATGAATTTAGAAGATATTAGTGCCCTTGAAAATAATAGGTAAGTTCAAAAGAAGAGAGGTTTGGGAGGGAAAAGAGAATATAATGAGCTCTAGTTCGGACATATTCAGTTTGTGATGTCTACAGGACATCCATTTAAGATGTCCAAAAGATATGAAACTAGAGTTTAGTAAAGAGACAATGACTCTCCCTGCATGTCTTCCTGTTTATCTGTCTGTCTGTCTATCTATCTGTTTATCTATCTACATACACACAAATACATACATATATATGTATTTATTTAAATCTCATCTTCATAGAGATGGTACTGGAAATCATGGGAGCTACTGGAGGTAGCTAGTTAGTACAATGTCTAGAGCACAAGAATTGGCATCAGAAAGTTCTGAGTTCAAAGCCAACTTCAGACACTCGCTATGTGACCTTGGGAAAATCACTTAATCTTTGTCTGCTTCAATTTCCTCATCTGTAAAATGAGCGATAATAATAACTTACCTCACAGGATTGTTCTGGGGATAAATTGTGGTAGTATTTGTAAAGTGTTTTGTAAAATATTATGTAAGTGCTCTTTTTATTATCATTACCAAGTGAGATTTTATAGAAAGAGAATAGAAGAGGACTTAGGATAGACCATTCAGGGGACATTCACAGTTAGTGAGCATGACCTAAATAAAGAAATGGCAAAGGAGATTGAGAAGGAATGGCCTGACAGGTAGGAGAAGAACCAGGAGAGAATTGAGTCATTAAAATCTAGAGAAGAGAGAGTGTCCAGAAAAGGGTTCAGAGAGGTCAAGAAGGATGAAGATTGAGAAAAGGCCATTAGATTGGGCAATTAAGACTTTAGTGATAATTTTAGAGAGTTGTTGCCATATTCTTAACATTCAGATATCTTAGTTGATTATTATGAAATCCTACCCAATCATTTTCTCTGATAATTTTCTCATCAGATTGACCAGGTCTGCACCAATCAGAATTTTCCACAACTGAGACATGAGCTCTGTCAACCAATAGTAAAGTGCAATGTTTGCAAAAACAAATTGGGTATTACACTGCAGTGCAATGTCTTCTTTGAAACCCAATTGACCTAAAGCTGAGTATCCTTCTAGAAAGAGACAGATTGAGGTTAAGTGTGGCCATACAGGAATCTCATCTGAGGACCCCCTGAGAGATCAGCAGCCCAGATGCAAGACATGTAATTTAAAATGCCATGGGAGTGGAGTTTTTGTCATTTTCACTACCTTTGCTGTTAGAAACCAAATGACAGTCAATGGATCAGATCTTGATTGGTATACAGTTTTCCCTTCCATATCGCAGGGGTTAAAGGTACTACACCTCCATGATCTGGAAAATCTATGTAAAATGTTTTGGGCCTTCTCTTCCCATTAGAGAAGAAGTCTGAATTATTATGGTAATAAAAGATAAAATATATTGACATTATACAATACTATGCATATATTTTATGCATTTCTGAGTTTCTAAACTTTTCTGTGTTGTCTGCAGGCCTTTGTGCATCATCTGTGGCTTCTGCAAAATATCCCCAAAATTCCCATTTAATATCTCATACTGACCTGCGATATATCAAAACCCTGAAGGGGAAAGTGGTGATGTGGAAGGGATAACTGTAGTATAAAGTATTATCCTAAAATTTGTTGGGAAACTGAGATACAGAAGAGTAATGCATTAGGATTAAAGTATACAGTGAAGCAATAGTTGAGCAGAGAATAAAGGCAGGGTTTAGTGCTAAATTCTCCTGAGCCATACTTGTTCTAGACTTTTCACATCCAGTTAGGTAGTGCAGTGGATAGAGCACTGGACTTGGAATAGGAAGACATGAGTTCAAATTTGGCCTCACTTAGTAGCTGTGTGACCCTGAGCAAGTCACTTACCCTCTCTGTGCCATGCCTCAGTTTCTCCCTTTGTAAAACGGGAATAACACTAGCACCTACTTCCTAGAATTGTTGTAAGTATAAAATGAGGTGATACTTGTAAATGACTTTGCAAACTTTAAGGCCGTATATAAATGCTAGCTATTATTAGGTATTATTCACATTCAGTTTAGGTATTACGAATCTAATACTGCCTCTGGTAAATTTGTCAAGTGCCAACGGAAAGGCTTTGTTTTTCTTTCGTTGAAGTGTTGCTAGGTAACTGTGAGAAGTGGGCGAAGTGTACAATGCACAGATGATGAATCTAGGATTTCTAAACACATCCCCCCATTTGGATCCAGTCACTTCAAGTTCAGAAAATAATTCTATTTTAAATTTAGAATAGGTTTTACATCCTGCCAAGGAATGCCCTAGGCAATCAGGGAACACCCTCAACTTGAATCCTAGCTATCTGACTGTCACCCTAGGCAGATGTTCACTTGGGAAATGGGATATTTTTGACTTGGAAGAAGGGCTGACAGGACTTAGTAAGTACTGAGCACCATGTTTTCTCCACCCTGAAAAAAAGAACAAGCTACAGTATTTATTTTACTTTTCCATTAACCTCATGTACCAGTAAAATGAATCAATCAGAGTAGAATTAGCAGATAGAGAACAAAATAATTAATGGATTCTGTTAAATTGTTTGTCCTCTAAGCTGGCAGAAAGAGTAGATAATGTGGTGACTGGATGTTCCACTTGTGGGCTTAATCTTGTCTGTGATCAGACAGATGTCAAAGGGTTGTAATAGCATTAGACTGACAAAAGATATCAGGTGAAACTTATCAGAGTGGATGTAATTGCTTTTCCCAATTGTTTTGACTTTCCTGGAAATATTGATCACCTAATTTGTAATAAGTACCATCAACCAAAAAAATATTTACTGAAATAAAATTACCTGGAAAATTGCTGCCTTAAGTATGTTGACAGTGTGCTGATATGAAATGGAAAGGGGCCCCATACCATTCACAATATGGTTAAAATCATAGTCATTTAATTGTTTTAGTTTTTTGGTCTTGATTTTTTCTTCTTTATTACTGATTACTGTCTATCTATCATCTATCTATCTGTCTATCTCTCTATCTATCTATATTTGTGAAGCTACTATAAGCAAAATATCTCCAGAGAGGATTTTACCCCCTCTTCACTTTGTAAACAAAAAATTACATTCATATTTCTCATATTCTCATTTTCATGTTAATAAAATTAATATAATAAAAATATATTCATATTCTCATTTTCACTTTAATTTATTATTAATATTCATATTTACTGCTAAAATGAGGTGGCAGGGAGTTTTCCTACAACTTGAAAATAAGATGTGAATTTCCTCAATGTACTTGAAGGGATTAAAGGACTACAACATAGGATGAAGACATTTGACTCCATGTAGCGAACTTCTAGAAATTAGTTGAGAAGATCAGCCATACTTCCTTGGCATATTTTTTTTTAAAAGCAAGTTGGTTCTTCTCTCCTTAGTGAACTCTGGAGGTTGAAAAAGGAGCCAGCATTGGAGGAAGAATTCAGCCTGATCTATTCTTTACCCTTACACACCTTTCCAAACATCCATTACCAGCAATGCATTATGCATGAACCTGAAAGGGGAATTCAAAGATATTGTTTTCCAAATAGCAACGCTTTGTGTAGAGCAGGGGCTAGCAAACTATAGCCTATGGGTCAAATCAGCCCAGGTTGTTTTTGTATAGCCCATAAACTAAGAATAGTTTTTACTTTTTAAAAATAACAACTTTATTTAAAAATAAAATTTTAAAAGAGTAAAATCCATTGGTAAACGAGATTTGTCTTGTGGACCGAAATTTGCCAGCCCCTTGTAAATCAATGAGAAGTATGGAGAATCTGATACCTGGCACTGAGATTCTGCTCCAGGGTGAACTGATCCAAGACTTCTGTTGATTTCAGGTTGAAGTTCTGTCTCTTTCCATTAAAAAAAGGCACAGTAGTACTTTAGGCAAAGATTTCAGCAAAACCGGAACCTGGAGTCAGTGGTGACTATAGTCAGCGGATGAGGTAGCAACCAGTCAGGCTAATGAGGTCAAGGTCAACAGGAATCACCTGAAGACATCAGTGGAACTGAAACATTAGAGTCATGAACTACCCTTCCTCTTATAGTATTGACCACATGTGTTCCTCACATATGTTCCATATGTGCTTTTCCATTTATATAATCTATGTGTATCTGCTATTCCCACTGACTGTGTATTTAAAGATAGGTATATAAATCACACAGGATAAGAAGATATGGAGGGCCATGATCTATACGTATGTCTATGAGATAGCACACACATTAGAAGCAGTGAAGAAATGAAGGAGCTATAGTTCATTATTAGACAAGAGTACATTAGAAGTAGTAGAACAATATATTTATAGGCTAAGCATTTGGTAATCAGAAAACAGTGTATCAATGGAGACTGTTAAGACACATAGCTTCCTCAGAGTAATGGGGGCCTTGACTTCCTACAACTAGAAGAGCTTTAGTGGCCATTCTTATATGTCCTTGGATCTTGGGATCTTGGGAAAGTTATTTGGATCTAGGGAAGTTACTTAACTCTATGGGTCTCAATTTTCTTATATATTATTAAAGGGTGATCTATTCACTGGAAGACATCCAGAAGAAGATAACCTGGGCAGTTAAAAGCCTTGATTCCATGTCATGAGGATTGGTAAAAGGAACCAGAAATATTTGGCAAAGAGGAGAGGAGAAGCAGAGAAGATCTGGAGGGGACATGATGGCTGTATTGAAGTATTTGAAGGTCTTCCATGTGGAAGAAGTATTAGATTTGTTCCTTTTCACTCTACAGGCAGAAGTTTGAACAATGGATGGAAGTGGCAAAAAGACAAAATTAGGTTTGATGTCAGGAATATCTTCCTAGCAATCAGAACTTTCAGAAGTGGTATTGAAGAGGGTTTGGGGTGAGGGGTGGTCGACACCCCAAAGTACTGACACACCGGGTCCTGCCGAAAGAATTCGACTCAAGCTTTCTCAGCCAAGGGAAAAGATAAAGTTTATTGAGAGTTAGCCAAATAGGCCTGCCCCAAGAGATCCCACCCCTTGCGACGCCTGTAAGGAAAGCGGGCCAGATCAATCTGAGCTAGATTGGATCTGACTAACTTCATGGAGGCAAGATGGAGATTATATACACAAAGATTGTGGGAGGGATTGAGGGGTGGTCTGGGGTGATGGAAATGACAGACAATAAAGGGCTAGGGTAACAGAGCTAGGGTATAGATGTTTTGATCAGGATTAAGGATGGGAAACAGGATTAAGGGTGGGAAACAGCTGGACAATAGAGGACTGGGCAAGGTAGGCATTTGGGCTTAATGGTTATAGCCTCAGGCCAAGGCCAGGTCGAGTGGGAAGATTCAAGGAGAGTTCAAGGGTTCAAGGGGTTCCCAGAGACTGTGCCCTCATCAGTATTAACTGTTTTGGCAGCTGCTAAGATGCTTTCTGTGATCCAACTGACTTTAGCTTGTAGAAGATGTCCCCAAAGTCTTATGGCAGTTTTAAGCTTTGATTGTTTTAAAGTCTTATTATAGCTTTAAGCTACTAAAGCTTAACACTGCAATAAGAGCTTTGGGATATCCTATAGATGTTTTTAAACTCTTTCACAATTATCTAAACCAGGCCTGCACAACCTGTGATCTGTGGGTGGCTTAGGGCCGTCAGGCCACTTGCAGCATGCCAAAGTTGACTGCCTGAAGTCCTTTGGCATGCTGCAAGTGGGCAGAGGGCCCTAAGGAGCCTGCCAGCCACAGGCTGTGCAAGCTTGATTTAACTTTTGTAACTGTTGAACTGCAATACTCCCTCTTCTCCTCTGGAAACTTCAACTGGTACAAGAATCAGTGGCCATCCTTCCAGCTACAGTGATGAGTTTTCCCATTCACATAGAGCTTTAAGGTTTACCAAACACTTTAAATATACTATCTCATTTGATCCTCACAAGAACCCCTAGGACAGGGGTGGGGAAACTGAGACCTCAGGGCCATATGTGGCCCTCTATGTCCTCAAGTGCAGCCCTTTGATTGAATCCAAACTTCACAGAACAAATCCTACCCCTGTCCTAGGAGATAGGTGTTATTATTATCCCCATTTCACAAATCAAGGAATTTGGGCTGAAAGACATTACATGACTTTACCAGAGTCATATGGCTAGTAAGTGTCAAGGTACAACTCATAGACAAGTTTAAGGTGATTCTTTAGCTGCTGTAATCTATGATGCTTCTAAATGTAACTCAAAGCAAGATTTTGATCCAACACTTAAATCCTTTGTGCACAGATAAGCTCCAAATGGTATATTATCTAGATACAAAAGGTTGAATCATATACAAATGAGACAAATATGGAAAAAAATACCTATTAGATCTCGGACTAGCAGAAGAACTCATGGCTGAACAAGGAATAGTGAAGATCACAGAAATAAATAATTCTGATTACATAAAATTTTAAAAAGTTTTTACATAAGCTTATCTAATAAAGCTAAGATTAAAAGGGAAACAGACAAAAAACACATCTTTGTAGCAAATTTCTTTGATAAAATTCTCATTCTCAAGATACATAAGAACTAATTTAAATTTATAAGAAAAAAGCCACTCTCTAATTAAACTGACCCTAGACCTCTGTTGATTTCAGGTTAAAGTTCTGTTTCTTTCCACATGAAGGCACAATAGTACTCTAAGCAAAGATTTCAGCAGAACCAGAACCTGGAATCAGTGGCGATTATAGTCAATGAATGAGGTAGCATCTAGATGGTCAAGACTGTGAGTTCAAAGTTAATAGAACTCACCTAAATACTTTGGTTAAATGAAAGCATTAGAGGCGCAAACTAAGGATATGAAATGACGCCTTGAGGGAAGAAATCTAGGCTATTTATAACAATATGAAAACATGCTCCAAATTATTACAAAATAGAGAAGTGCAAATTAAAGCAATTCTGAGATACCACCTCACAACCATCAAAGTGACAAAGATGACAAAAAAGGAAAATTATAAATATTGAAGGGGCTGTGGGAAAATAGGCACACTGATATGCTACCGATGTAACCATTTTGGAAAGCAATTAGGTATTATGCACAGAAGGTTAGTGAATAGTGACCCAGCAAGGAAAAGAACATTTATGTACAAAAACATTTTATTACTGCTTCTTTTCAAGGAGGCAAAAAAATAGGCAAAAAAAAAATCAGAAATAAAGAGAATGTCCAACTATTGAGTAATGACTGAACAAATTATGGTGTATGAATGTGATGGAAAACTATTGTGATTTAACAAATTAAGGAATAGAGGATTTCAAAAAAACATAGATGAATCACATGAACTGATGCAGAGTGAAGTGAGCAGAATCAGAAAAAACAATTTATACTATGATATCAATATTGTAAATATGAATAATTTTGAAATTTTATAACCTGAATGAAATGAGCAGAATCAGAATAAATTAT
The DNA here is from genome assembly GCF_011100635.1 of Trichosurus vulpecula. Lineage (NCBI taxonomy): Eukaryota > Metazoa > Chordata > Mammalia > Diprotodontia > Phalangeridae > Trichosurus > Trichosurus vulpecula. The sequence goes on along the minus strand of NC_050576.1, from coordinate 90,506,195 downwards.
GTATTGAAAATATTAGTAAAAATAAAACAAACAACTTTGAAAGCTATGAGAACTGTGAATAATACACAGACCGTTAATGACCCCATAAGATTTATGATGAAACAGTCTATCACAGAGAGGTAATAGATTTAGGGTACAGAATGAGACATATGTGTGGTGTATATGTAATATATGTAATAGCCATTGAGGTGTTTTTTTTTGCTTAATGACACATATTGATCGTAAGAAATTTGTTTTTTCTGTCTTTTTTAATATGAAGGGTGGTTAAAGAGAAAAAAATTAATTTAATTTAAATTAATTTTAAAAAGAATAGAGAAGTGGGGTGTTGGTGCTAAAGATGTGAAATGCTGCATGCATTTTCAGATAAGTCCCCTGTATTATAAATTTTATTTAACTGTTTTACTGTGTTATAAGACACCTTTCATGAAGTGGGAATGGTCTGTAAATGTTAGTAATATATAAACAAAACACATCAACAAAACTTAAAAAAAAAAAAGAAATTGAACAAGGCCTATGGAAAATGAAAGGGCTAACCCAGATTCTAACCTAAGTGAAATCAAACTGATTTCTTTTACTACAGGTTCTTTCTGGACTCCACATCACTTATTAGGACCATAATTTATGTGGTATGAATAGTCTTTGGATCCAGTCTTGTGTTCTTTTAAGTCTAACTCTGTATGCTCATGACAAGATATACTGGGACCATAAAATAGAAACAATATGGATCTAGAACAACAAAAGTTTGGAGTGTGAAGAGAATTTGGAGTAGGAGGGATAATCTCTCTTCCCCGGGTTTTCATGACAATGCTCTCCCTTTACTGTTCTATATATCTGATCTCTCCTTTTTAGTCTTCTGTGCTGGATCATCTTTCGTGTCATACCCAGTAGCTGTTCATGTGCTACGGGGCTTTGTTTCTCTCTCTCTTTCTCTCTCTGTCTCTCTCTGTCTGTCTGTCTCTCTCTCCCTCCCTCCTTCCCTCCTCAGCTGCACTCCTTTGGATTTCTTCCATGCCCCAAGAAACTTCATCATCCTGAAATTTACAAAATACAATTTTATCAGGCTTTATTGGGGTGACTCCATTCCTGGCCAGTATATTATCATTCCATTATTTTAAGCTGAGGTGGAAAATCCAAATCCTATTCTTGGACATCATCTTCCCAGCCTTCTCAAATAACTTTTCTGTTCTGGGGAGTGGTATGGTCAGAGAAGGGTTCATGGAGCCAGATCTTGAAGGAATAGATAAGATTTCAGCAGGTAAGAGTTATTAAATACACAAAGAATGGTGTGAATAAAGCCAATCCTTTCAACATAGAATCATGCAGGGTCTTCATTGAATACCAAGCTGAATGGTTTGGATTTTATTTACTAGATCATTAGAGACTTAAGGATGGAATTTGGGCATCGAATAACCTGATCAGATCTCTGCATAAGGAAGATTAATCCGGAAGGCACGAGAAGACTGGATTGAAAGGGGGAGAGACAAGAAATAGTGAGACAAATTAGGAGAAAATTGCAATTGTCTAAGTGAGAAGTAATGACTAGAGAATGGTAAGGATATTTAAGGTTTGTCTTATCTAGGGATAGAGGTGTTAAAAAATAGAATAGTGACAAATTAGGGTTTAATAATATGTCAAGAGAAACTCTTCTGAGAAGGAAAATTTGGAAGGAAGAATATTACAAAATTCTGAATAGTTGAATAACTATACAATTAATCTGGTTGAATGTAAACTCTTCAAGGTTAGAGACTATTTTCCCCCTTCTCTTTAGATTCCTACCTCTTAGCATAATGTCTTTCACATAATAAATATTAAAAAAGTTTATTGAATTAAATTAGCTCAGAAATTTAGAGTTGGAAAGGACCTTAAAGACAGTCTAACTCAACCTCCTCCTTTTACAAATGAGGTAATTGAGGTCCAGAGTGGAGAAATGTGTTGCCCAAGGTTACATAGCTATTAAATAGCAGAAATGAGATTTAAACTCAGGAATTCTGACTTCACAGCCACTACTCAGTGAAGTGTTAGGAAGATTATTTGGACCATCTCCAAACCAGAGCTCATTAGGGCCAAATGAAGCCAATCTTTCCATTCAAATCCCATTAAAACTGTTTAAAAAAAGTCATACAAAAGAACAGAATGTCTTTTCCAGAACAACTTTTATTGCTTTTATGTAGGGAGACCCAGTGAGTCATAAATGTCTATACTACTCATACAATATTATAACCAGGGTGTTGTCCGGATTTGGCAGTCTATGAAAGTGGATAGGAATATAAACTTTAAAGACAACGGGAAAAAGAGAAATGTCATCACTTCTTAAGAAACTGAGGTTTCTATATTTAGTTTTCTCAATTTTACCCCAGGGCTAAATTTCAAAATGGGTACAGAGTATCTCTACTTAATCCTTTATTTGGTTAAGGTCCTGGTTAAATGTCACTTTAATGGCAAAAAGAAAGGGATTGGATTTATATCAATGTACTCTTACCCTGACTTTACTTATTAGGGAAGCCTCCTATGGGGTGTGAGGAAGAACTGAGATCCCTAAGATCCTACCAGCTTTTGGCCACGTATTATTTAAAATGATAATAATAATAGCTAGCATTTATATAAGGGCAGTTAGGCAGCACAGTGGAAAGAGTACTGGGTCTAGAGTCAGGAAGACTCATCTTCCGGAGTTCAAATCTGGTCTCAGATTCTAATAATTAGCTCTGTGAACCTGGGCAAGTCATTTAATCCTTTTTCTCTCAGTTCCTCATCTCCAAAGTGAGCTGGAGGAGGAAACAGCAAAACATCCCAGTATCTTTGCTAAGACAACCCCAAATGGGCTCAAGAAGAGTTGGACACAGCTGAAACAACTGAATAACAAAACATTCATACAAATGCCTTACAAATGTTTTACAAATATTGTCTAATTTTACTCTTGCAATAACCCTGGGAGGTTGATGTCATTCGTGTTTTGCAGATGAAGAACCTGAAGCAGATAGAGTTGAGTGATTTGCCGAGGGTCCCATAGCAAATATGTGTCTGTGGCTAGATTTGAACTTGGGTCTATCCTAACTCTAGGTCTAGTGTTCTATTCACTGCATCACCTGGCTACCTCAGTGTAATTTGACAGGGTATTAAATTGTTCAGGAAAATAAGTTACCAATGCCTAAGGAATACACGGACTTTTGTATGCATTCTGAATGTCCTCTAATACCTGGGGATGGGAGTGAGGTCTCTGATTTCAGTGGTATGAGGGGCTCTCTCTATTGCTGCATATCATAACCTGTCTATGAATCTGGTCACTGGAACATAGAGTAAAAACTGAAAGGGACCTTTGGGATCATCTAGTCTAACCCCCTGATTTTATAGAGGAAACTGAGACCTATTCTTATTTTTACCTATATATGTACATATTCTCCACCTTCTATTAGAATGAAAACTTTTAAAAGGTAAGAAATGTTTCTCTCTCTCTCTCTGTCTCTCTCTGTCTCTGTCTGTCTCTCTGTCTCTGTCTCTCTCTCTTTCTCTCTCTTTAGCAATCAGCTTAATGTCTAACACATAAGTACTTAATAAGTGTTTGTTGATTCAGCAGTCAATAACCATGTATTAAGCACCTACTATTTGTGAGGCACTGTGCTAATCCCCTTTTCTCAGTCCCTTCTCTAAGGAGCTCATAGGAGACAACATACAAAAAATTATGTAGAGACAAGTTATATATAGTCAGTTGTATAATAATGCTTGTTTGGAAAACACGGATTTGTTCCAAGGGGATTGCTATATTAGGCAACAATTTGAGCATAACTAGGATTTTCCATTTGATATACGCATACACCTCAAACCTTCTACCTCAGTTCCTCAGCTGTGTTGTGCTGGATATGCTGGATAACACGATTTCATAATAACTCACAAGCTGCAAGTCTTCCATCACCCACTTCCATAACCAAACTTCAGGTCTTTTTCAAGGTTTTTAAAGTACTGTATTTATTGCAAATCTTCTGGTATACTAGGAGCTTTGGGTGGAGGAAAGCTAATCTGTGCCCTCGTGGTCCCCTGTCTCTCTCCTTCACCTTCTGCCCCTGACCTTAGCTTCTGGAAGTTGTGGCCCATTGAGGCCACTATTAAAGTCATCAACTTTTCCAACTTGGGTCCTTATGGGAACCAGGACACAGGCCAAGCAGCAGCCTGAGGCCTTTGATACCACCACTACTTATTGTAGTATTTATGGATTTATTAAATATTTAGCATGTATAAAACCGTGCTACCATTTTTATTAGGTTCCTATATTTTTAAAATGGTGTCGATCAAGTTTTTGAGTGTTGTGGCCCTAAACTCATTTTCCCCATAAGCTCTGTGGTTTTAATATTGAAATTTTGCCTAGCTTGGGGGTCCTAAGAATGCACAATTCAATTTATAGCAGAACTGATTATATAGGATAAATTGGAATTAATCAGCAGAGGAAAGGCAATAGAATAAAGGAGGGTTCACTGATTGCCTACAATAACATAGAGAATAAGAGGTTGACCCAGAATTTGAACACTTGTCCCTTAACTCCAGAGCCAGTGGTACCATAGCTGAAAGTCCATGAACACTATGGGATTGACACAGGCAAGTAGAAGTTAAATGGCTTGCCCAGGGTCTCGTAGCTAGTGAATATCAGGCAGAATTTGAACCCAAGTCTTCTTGATTTCAAGCCTCACACTTTATTTGCTATACCTTGTTGCTTCTACATACTTTTAAACAAGTTCCTTATCTCTCTCCTCTCTTCTTTTTGTGTGTGGTGCCAAAGCAAACAAACAAGCAAAAAATGAACAACCTTAGAAAATCAGGGATTAAGGTATGACCATGTCACACCTATCTCTCTCCATAGCAGTCCTTTTCCATTTATCAACAGATGTTAATGTCTTCCCCTCCCCTATTACATACCACCTATTCTGATAAATATATATTTACCCAGTTATTTACATTTAAATATTTACATATTTATGTGTAATCTCATTGAGGGTAGGTATATATCCCAAATCTAACACAGTGCCTGGCATATTAGGCTTAATACTTTTGTTTACTGGTTGACTGAACATGTAGAGCCCATTCAGTGCTCACATCACTTTTGCTAGTCAGGGCTATGGTGAACAGATGAAGACTGTTCCATAAAATAATTAATTCCACAGTTCTTATGGACACTCAGTTCCCATGTTTAACCACCCCTTTCCTGAGAAATATTTTTCCTTTTCAAGACTTAATTTTCCCCGGTGCAGTTTACACCCAGTTTTCAGTGTTTTATCTTTTATCAAAATTTTGAAAAACTTGTATGTGTTTTCAGCATAACAATTCTACATTTTTTAAAGATCACAGAAAAGCAAGGAGCATAATTTTCAAACATTTCCATGATTTTTTAGTTATTTCAAAAAACATGCAAGGTAGGAATTAGTTGTTAAGTAGCATGAAATGGACAATATTTCTGAAAACACCACTATATTATAGTAATTATATTTGTGTGCAGGTCACTACACAAGGAATCCATCTTCTTTGAAACTGTATTACTTGCTGGTATCCCTTAAGTCTCGAACTTAATCTTAATTCTTTCTAGTGTTTGATTCATCTGTGATCTCACCAATATGGGTTCACCCTATTATGATGCAGATGGTAACTTATTTATACCTTCCCATTCTGTACAATTCCTGTCCATGTCATCCTACAGATCTGGCCTAGGAACTTCATTCAATGTTCTGGGAGGCCTCCCTCCAGTCATTTCTACCAGGAGAATATACAGGACATCCATAAATTCTCTCTCACTTTTGCTATATGGCCCAACATTTTTCCCCATGCATTTTATTGACATCCTTTATATGTCCTTTATATACATTCCCTATAGTTCCTTGTTTGTAACGTGTTACAGTCTGCTTGTGCCACAGCGAACAACTGCCCAACCCATAACCATAATTATAGTCTGTCAATTAGAATGCTGAGAGGCAACATGGCATAATGTGAGAGCCAGCTTTGTAGTCAAGAGGACCTAGGTTCAAAGCCTGCCTCTAAAGTCTAGCTGTAAAAACCTAGCAATTCACTTAATCTCTTAGTGCCCCAGGCATCTTTCTAAAAGCACAAGTTACAGATGAATTGCTGTTCTGTATCAGGAAAGGAAGTTTCCATAATGGTAATTCCTCATACAGTTCAAATCACAAGTCTGGACCCTCTTTACAGAAGAAAAAAACCATCCCACAGCCAATTCCTCATCAGATACTCCGTCATAGAATGGAAGTGACCCTAGGGTTCTTTTCTGTTTCAGTTGAGCACAAACCACAAATTTCTCCTAAGTTGAAAAGACTTGCACCAGGATCCTTGTATTACTGTTTTCTAGACCAATCTAACCACATTCAGAAATGCTTGTTTTTGGGGTTGGCCATGGAGTCGTGATATTTTTGGCTATAGCCACTGTCAAAGATAGAGTGCCATGCTGAGAGTCAGGAAGACCTGGCTTCTGGCACTCGCTGTGTGACCGTAAAATGAGGTCACTTTAAGGTCCCTCCTAGCCCCGAATGTCTGAATGACATAAATGACGACCATGTGTTCGTAAAAGGAATGTCCACATCAATGAAATTTGGTTCTCTAAAGTAAATGATCCTGTGTCATCTTTTGTCTCAGGAATTTTGTGGCATGTCTTGGAACTCAAATGAAACTATAAGCTACTTGAAGGCATTGGTGCCACCTAATATCTCCTGGGTTCCCTTACCACTTTGTGATTCTATGGTCCTTTAAATGCTAAGTTCTCAATAAATGACTGTCGAATTGTATTGAATACACGACAATAATTATTATGCACTTTGAACCAATTACGTAAGCCCTTTTAGATTCACTAAAATTTTAGGAGAATGGAATGAAAAGAGTCTTAATGTTAAAACAATCTGAATTTTCCACCATGCAGATCAGTATGCATTTCTTAGTTTCTACTTACTATGCCTGTGGGAATTAGAATCTTGATTCTATTCACTTCAATTTCAATTCGGAACTACATGCAGAAAGTTACCCTTTCAACTGTGCCTACCTTTTGATCCAGCAGTACTAATTTTGACCCGGCTGTTCCATAAAAGGTATAAAAACAATGAACTTATATGTATTTATATACACTTACATATACATATTGGGGAAGGATTAAAAAAAGTGGTATATAAATGTAATGAGATAGTGTCATAAGAAATGATGAAATGGATAATTTCAGGGGAAACTGGGAAAATCTCTATGAGCTGATGCAAGACAAATTGAGTTGAATTAGGAGGACAATTAATACAATGGCTACAGCATTATACAGAAAAAAATCAATTTTGAAAGACTTTAAAACTCTAATCAGCACAATATTAAACCATGAATACAAAAGAATTAAAGTGAAAACCTCCTAATGAGGTGATGAACTTAAAATCCAGAAATATATTTTATGAATATATTTATATTATTCATATAATATATTTTATAATTATAAATGTAAAATCCAGACATGTTCAGACATGGCTAAAATAGAAATTTGTTTTTCTGGACTATCTAGCTCTGTACTAAAGGCTTTATTTTTCCTTCTTTTTCAGTGTTTAAAAAATTAGTAAATGTGGGCCATAGTAGACATATTAAAATTATGCTTAGTACTTGAAAAATAAAAATAATGATCTATTTTTACACTTGTGATCTAGTTTATTATTCAGCAGTTACTATAATCTGAAGGAAGGGGGAAAATTTGCCATTGGTCAGGAGTCAGGTGTGTAGAATGGTCCTTTGTGTCTTTATCTGATCAGATCTCCTGTGCTTGTTAACAATATGGAATTCCGGTTGCCTTGGTAACTGCTTAACAAAACTCAAAGGACTCTTCTTCAGGAATTCCACCTATGTCCTTAGGGATGTCTGGAAGCCATACAGAAGCTCTTAGAGCCACAAAAGGCACAGAAGAAAATTTTGCTTTCTATCTTGTTGCCATAGGGACATTATCACTTGCTTTCCTTTGGCATGGAATGAAGCTCTCAACTTCGAGGATCTGTGAATTTATTGAACAAAAGAACTTTCATAGTTGTCATGGCTGAAAAATATGTTTTCCTATGGTCAATCTGGTAAAGAGCTTCCTTGAACTTAACTTGACCTGTATTCAGCCCACAGATATACAGGCCATTGCTGAGTCTCTCCCTTTCTACCTCGGTAGAAACTCTTGGAGCTTGCATCTTCTGAGGTAGCCTGGGAACCATTGAAGTCATTCTCTTTCCCTTTTAAAAAGGCAGGATATTACCCCTTTGCTAGAACTATTCACTTCTCCTGTTTTCTAGGATGCTTCAAGGATCACTGACAAGAGTGCAGCAATCACATTGTCCATTTCTTTTGAGATCTTGGGATGTAGTTTATCTGTGCCTGGTGAAATGAACTCACAAGGGTACCTAGATTTTCTCTTATTATCTCCCTACCTATTACCAGCAATAGATCTTGAAATGAAGGGGAAAATCCCAAATAATGATCAGATTTTTGCCTTAAATGAGACTCTCAGTATTAGGTAAGCCTAACCTAACTTGTTACAACAAACTGCTCTGACCATCTAGGGACCTAAGAGCAAATTGCTACCTTTTCAGGTCCCAGCTCCCACTTGCTAACCTTTGTCTGCTTGTGCTAAGCAAGTCCTTTATCTACTGCTTAGTTTCATGCTTTGGATGCCAAGGCTAAGTGTTTACCTGGAGGTGCTTAATAAATGTTTATTGATTGATCGATCTATGTCTGGACTATTCAGAACCCTCAGATATGATGTTGGTTTAGCCTGGGTAGTGGTGATCCTCATTGCCTCTTCTCTTGGAGTAGCTGATTTCTTGCTTTTTTAAAAATTCTGCACTTAAGAAATAAAACATGCATTTCCATAACAAAGTAGAATAGAAAAAAAGGTGATTGCACATGAAACTGTCAATTTATTATGTACAACTTACTCTTCCTTTTACATATATATTGTTTTTTCCCTTTTTTTCTTCTCTGTTCCACCCCACCTTGAGATGGCTGCCATTACACACAAATATATGTATGTGTATATATACACACATACACATGTGTGTGTATATACATATATACATGTATATATGTAAAATCATTCTACACATCTATTTATCAGTTCTTTCTCTGGAATTAGATAAGTACCTTCCTTCACAGATCCTTTGTAGTTAATTTGGGTATTTATAATAGCCAAAATGACTTAGTTGCTCAGTTGTTCTCAAAACAATATTGCTGTTATAATGTTCTCTTGGTTTTGCTCATTTCACTCTTCATTATTTTGTGCAAATCTAGCCATATTTTTAAAATCAAACTCATCATTTCTTATGGCACAGTAGTATTCTATCATGATCATATGCTGCAACTTGTTAGTGATTCCCCAGTTGCTTTTGTGTAATGCTCATTCATGATGCCTTTCAACCTATCATATACACTAGCCTAACTCCAGCTCCTGTTCCTGCCCCCTTTTGCCTGCTTTGCAACCCATGGTTTGAGACTGACACACAGTGACCTTGAAGGGACAGCAGTTGGAGTTTAAAAACTGCATTCAACAGACTTGTGAATATCTACTACATATAGCACCCTATGCAGGGAGCTCCGATATTCTAGAAGGACAGATGTTTTTTTATTCCTGTAGCTATAGACTCATCTTTGTTACAGGATGATGCTAGAATTTGGAGCAGCTCCCCCAAATTGAAGATGTACACCAACTTTCTTTTTAAATATTGAACTAAATTTAGCTCAATTAAGCTTTTTGTAATCTATTTTTTCCTTAAACTCAAGCAACACCACAAAGTGTCTTAACACTGGTCTAATTGTGTCCCCACTGGGAAATAAGAGAAGGAATACAAGGATCAAAATAGCGTGAGGCTTTAATTATCCATTCTAATGATGGGAAGCAATGGTGCCGATAATCAGAGTGGGCATTCTGGAAAGCTTTTATGTTTGCCTCTTAAATGTATCAGATGACTATTTTTGGTAGCAAATTTACTTTCCTAATTACATTTTGCTCAGGCACATGTTAAAATTAGTTTGCATTCCTTGAGTACATAGTAAACAACAGTGATGAAAGGCTAGCCAGAAGCCAGCCAGCCACACATCATCATTTTCAGTAAAGTGCAGATGAGTAATCAGAAGGTAGCTGTGTCTCAGTAAGCTATTGTGATGCTCACATTTGATGCTGATTTCTTCTGAATGGGTATTAGCACTCGTAGATGTACCCTTTTTTCACTCTCGTTTTCGCTGTGCTCACATATGTTTTCATAGCATATACATTTAGCTTATTCTCATGTGGAGACTACTGTGAGGAATGTTCACATTATATCTTACAAAAATTTGTATGATCCAATTATCCTAGTAGGCATGAAAGGTGTATTCTGGATAGAGAGAACAGGGTGAATTGTCTTCAAGTTTATATAATAAAAAAGCCATCGATGAAAATGGCTCGTAAATGTTTAATGAAAAATGGACTCATAAAAGTTTTTATTGTTTGGACAGATCTTTTAGCTTTCAGAAATGAATAACAGCTGGTGCTGTACCCAAAGTACTTTGTAATCTTTTTGCACATGTTTAATTTACTCATGTCCACGTGTCTCATGTTTTCATCAATGCCAGCTTCTCCTTATTAGCTATTCTTCCTATTGCACACAGTTTGTTTTTAAAAACTTTGCCATCCAGTGGTAGAGTGCCAAAAAGGACTATACCAACACTTTTCAATGGCTCTATTGTTTTTCAGAACCATCTCAAGGTTCTTATATTTCTTATCATGCATTATTTTTGAGGTTCCTATAATTTCTCATGAACATCTGAAGCCTTGTGCTTTCTACCTATGTGAAGGTCTGCCGAGGGATTTGATCTTTCCTTCCCAAGTTTATTTTACTTAAATAAAAGAATGTAGAACTGTATGACTTTTATTTTGTTTCTATTTTCTCTGCCAAGGAGAGTGACCTTGGACTAATAGGGAATTGGTATCTCAAATAAGTAGAAAGATAGTAAGAGAACACTTCCCTTCCCCATGTAGATACATCTAGAGTATATCCTAATAAGGAATTGGTATCTCAAGTAAGTTGAAAGATAGTAAGAGAACACTTCCCTTCCCCATGCAGATACATTTAGAGTATATCCTAGAGTACTGGAAGAATGGATTGATGCTATTGGCAAGTTATTGTCTGTGATCTTTTAAAGATTGTGTAGAGTTGGGGTGTGTGACAGGATTAGAGAAGGGCAACTGTTGTGATTTTCAAGAAAGCCAAGATGATGAATATTGAAAATTATAAGCCATTTGAACTGGCTTTGGAAATTTATCCATCAGTCAATTAATAAACATTCATTAAATGCCTGTTATATGCTAGGCACTGTGCTAAGCATGGGGGGATACAGAAAAGAGGCAAAAGACAGTCCCTGCCCTCAAGGAGTTTATGCTGTAATGGGGAGAAAATACACAAACAAATATATACAAAGCAAGCTGTATATATAGGATAAAGAGACTTCTAAGCTATTTAATGCATACCCCCCATAGGTGAAAAGATTGGAGTTCCTGGGAAGTCTTGTGATTTACCCAAAGTCATATTAGTAGGGATCCATAGCCAGCTCTCTTTCTACCAAATCACATGTAGGTCCACATTCAGTCATTTTCCAGTCATGTCTGACTCTTTGTGACCCCATTTGGGATTTTCTTGGTAAAGATACTGGAGTGGTTTGTGATGTCCTTCTCCAGCCCTCTTTACAGATAAAGAAACTGAGGCAAATAGGGTTAAGTGACTTGTCCAGGGTCACATAGCTAGTAAGCACCTGAGGCCAGATTTGAACTCAGGAAGAAGACTCTTCCTGACTCTAGGCTTGATGTTCTATCCACCGTGCCACCTAGCTGCATACCAAATCACATCATTTCCCAATCCATCATTGCTCCTAGTTCTGCTTAGTTTAGTTGACTTCAGTTACTTCAAGGCTAGGAACCAATTTCTGTGGTCATTTAGAATGGCTGCCTTGTTAAGATAGCTGAGCAAAAAAAAAAATTCATTCAAGTAATTCTCAAAGGTGTCCTCAAGGACTTTACTCTCTAGTTAGGGAGATAAGACATGAATAGATAAAAAGTAAATAACAAATAATTTAAATAACAATTCAGGATAGAAAAGTCACAAAACCCCGTAAGATGAGTTACCTAAGAAGTAGGGAATAGGAACTCTACCTATGATTTCAATTATATGGAAAACTCCAGGAGGTGGAAATTCATTCTCTAAATGCAGGTTAGTCCCTTTTTGAAGCTTATAGTTTTAGAGAATCACCTAGACCACTGAGAAGTTAAATTGCTTGCTTAGGGTCACATAGCCAGTATATATCAGAGACTGGACTTGAACCCAGGTCTTACTGGCTTTATCTCTAGTTTGGCAGATAATCTGATAGGAACAAAGAAGAATCATCAGTTTAAGGTCAGGGTTTTGGGTGGTGATGGGCATCAAGGAAGGGTTTATGGGGAAGAAATTAGAGTTTGAATTGTGTCTTGGAGCATTTTTGGATAAGTAAGGAGTATCCCAGCTGAATGTGAGTTCTCACAAGACTGAGAAAACACAACTTGTGTTTGGGGGATAATGACAACTAATATTATCAAATGAAATTTAGAATTTCTTGAGTAACTAGGATCTAAGTCTTCTAGAAGCAAACAAAAAAAAAGAAATTAAGCTATTGATAAGACTAGAAAGGCTAAATGGAAAGGTCTAGATAGTGGGAGAGGTGAAATTCCTTAAGAATTACACTGAAAAATATTAGAAAAGTAAGAGTAATCAAATGATATTTAGAGTTCTAAACCATCTTCATTGGACTTTGTTTTTAATAGGGGAAAGACCTCTCTTAAAATTGCTATATCTAAAAGTAATACTTTTCTCTGAAAATGAGAGAGGAAGCATGACATGGAAGAGGTTCACCATCTTTGACATGTATTTGGGGCATGGGTGGGTGGGGCTTGGAGTTAGGAAGACCTAAGTTCAAATATGACCTCAGATGTTTCCTAACTGTGTGACCCTGGGCAAGTCAGTTTTTCCAATTTTAAAAAAGGGGATTTTAATAGCACTTGCCTCCCAGGGTTGTTGTGAGGATCAAATGAGATAATATTTGTAGAGAATTTAGCATAGTGCAATAATAAAGGCTGTCCTTTCTTTTTAGTTCCCAATAGGCATAATACTTAATCTCTCAGGGTTCCAGGCAATCCTCAAAGGTTATAAACAGCAGATAAGTCTATAATCTTCTAAAGTGGAGAGAATTTCCCCACTAGGAATTCTCTACAACAATGAAAAAACATAAACAGAACAATAATTTTTTCAAAATTATATTTAAATACCTCCAGGTTCACGGGATGAGTAGACAAATTTTACCAGAAATAAGGGTGGATTACTTTTTTGCTACTCTCTTGTAAAAAAAAAAAGTTGCATTACTTAAAGGCAGTCAGATCTTTGGACTGTACCATTGGCCAATAACAGCTCTAAACCACTATGATTTATGTGCAAGCTGCATCATCATATCACAGCTACATCTAAACTTGGAGTGTAAGTGCTAGCATAGGCAAGATTTTGATGTGTGAACTTGGCAGTCTGTTGTTACAGCTACCATTAGTTAGTATTTTCATAAACCAGAGAGAGTTGTTGAAAAACGTCATTGGAGCCTTGCTCTTTTTAACAAGGAAGAACAAGTGAGGAGCCAAGGTTTAATTTTCAGGAATAGTATTGAGCTGATAAATAACAGAAGTGCTTAGCAGAACTTCAAAAAATCAGAAAGGTAACTTTTAGCCACATGCAAGCAGAAGAACCCCTGAAATCTGTCAGGGGAAAGAAATCACAGAATCGTAGAAGCTAAAGTTGGAGGGTAGAAGAGAAGCCTTTCAATTTTCTTCTGAAAGAAAGCATTCATAAAATACCAGCACGAGGCTTCAGGGATACCTACAAGCCTTTGACCCCTTTCATTTCTTGAGTTCTGAAAATAACCATACTTTCCCACTTCTGTATTAAAGAAGCAAAACATGAAATCAATAGGACTCAATGATAAACTATTAATTCTTTTTTGTGATTAAAAATTGACTGTCTAACAAAGAAAACTTACCTCAAGTTTATAAGAAATATATAGAGGTTTTCGCACATCTTCCCCAGTCCTGGGAGATTCAATACTTTATACTCTTATGAACTTTTTAGAAGAATACCTTAAAATCCAGTCGACTTCCCCTATTTTTTTCCCCCTCTCCAACAAGAAAAGCACACAGGAAGGCTGCTAACATAGGTTCTTTGATCTGCTTTTCTAAGGACAGGAACTTTAACGGGTTAACAATCTTGGGTGTCAACAAAGCAGGCATTGGAAGGCATGATAATGCTCTTCTTTTTTGTTTTTGTTGTTTAGTTGAACTCTTCATGACCTCATTTGGGGTTTTCTTGGCAATGATATTGGAGTGGTTTGCCAGTTTCTTCTCCAGCTCATTTTCCAGATGAGAAAACTGAGGCAAACAGGATTAAGTGATTTGCCAAGGGTATCACACAGTGACTAAGGCCAGATTTGGACTTAGGTCTTCCTGACTCTAGGACAAGTGCTCTCTCTACTGTACCACCTAGCTACCCAGTGCTTTTCTACATAATGTCAAGTCAAATATGGAACTCTCCTGTAGTTAAACATGGGTAATGTTTTGAAAGCCTGACTCTCTTCAGGTTTCACTCTCTCTCTCCTCTCTTGCTTTACACTTTTTCATTTTGTTTTCCTCTTATCCTTTTACATCTCGTTTTCTTCTTCCTCCCAAAGTTCACCTGTTCTCCTTTTCATATGACCACCACAATTTTACTTACACTTAGAAATAATTATGTTAAAATTTGAAAGCGGCACAGATCCAATCCTATTCTAACAAGTACTTGCTAACAAAAATTTATTGAACAATTATTATGCATTAGTGCTAGAGTTATAAAGATAAACATGGCACAGTCCCTGCCCTCAAGAACCAATATTCTATGGGAGAAGGCAATATGTGCAAATATAAGTATATACGGAACAAATATGCAGAGATAGCTTAGGGATGGAGGTGAGGGCATTAGCAGTTGGGGGGTGGGAATCAGGAAAGGCTTCATGTTGAAAGTTGTACTTGACATATTCTATTTCTGTATGACTGTAAATCATTTAACCACTTCAATTCCTTTTCTACTGTATAAAATAAGAAAAATAAGATAATATTGAAAATTTTCTGTATTTACGATTCTGTGATCTCATAGTTCCAAATAACATAACATTGAAAATTACTGTAAATGTTAAAACCAAAAGATTTCCAAACTCCCATGTTTTTATCCATTTTTATCGGTATTCTTTGTGACAGGGGAGGGGAGTATTAAGGACCTTAGCTCAAAATCAACAGCCTTCAGGATAATTGAATGAGTGAGGCTTTGCCAGACCAAACAGGTGTGTTGGTCAGGACAATAACTCCCATTTGGTATCCATGCTAGGGTTTGCCAATTGGTCTAGAAAAAACATCTGGCTATTCTGGTTAAAAAAAAAAAAGACATCGTGATTACTGGAACTTGAACACCACCTCTTCAATAATTACTCTTTCCGACTAAAGGATAAGAAATGACAATATTATTCACCAATATGTAACAGTTCATAGAAACAGTAACTGTTAGCAGCTGTAATAACAAACCTTCATATTAAAATCCTGTGCATAATAGCCCTTCAAATTTGGGAAGTGGACTATATTCCCACTGAATAAAATGCATGCTAGATAATCAGCATGATGTAGTGGAAAGAATAACAGGCCCAAGTTAGGAAGCCTGGATTCTAATCCATGCTTGCTTATGACTAACTATAACTTTTGGTTAGTCTAAATTCCCCTTTGGGGCAGCTAGAGGCACAGTGGATAGAGTGTCACCCCTGGAGTCAAGAGGACCTGAATTCAAAGTGGGCCTCAGACTCTTACCAGGACTCTTACCCTGGGGCAGTCATTTAACCTCTGTCTGTCTCAGTTTTCTCAGTCATAAAATAGTGGTGATGATGACAAGGATAACAGCTCCCTCACAGGGCTATTTTGAGGATCAAATGGGATAGTGTTTGTAAAAGTGACTAGCAACACATCTGGCATGTAGTAGGTACTTAATACTTATTCCCTTCTTCTCCCGATGGACCTCTCACCCCCATGAACTAGGTAAAAATTCAGTAGATGAAGAGAGGGAGGGAGGACATTGTAAACACAGAAGACAGAATGGAGGCAGAAGTATACATGGGATATTATGGGTACTGAGAGATCAGTTTAGTTGAAGCTTATGAAAGGTCTTGAATTCCAGGTGAAAGAGTTTGATCGGGTATCTGGGAGGAATTGAAAATACATGAATATAGGAGTTCCTGAAATAGTATCTATTTTTTCCAAGGCCATAAGATTTTTTTTAAATGGGAAAGAGAAATTGTAAAGTTTTTGTCTATTTTAATTTAACATTTGGTGACAACTGCCTCTTAAAGGAGTGATTTCATAGTAAATCAGTGTTCACACTAGGAAAAGGAAAAGAGAAAGGCTGTGCAAACTTATGTATCTGAATGATTTATTAAAGAATGTTTTTAATTTCTTCTTTGAATTTTTATTTTTTAATAGAACTATTATTTATTTTTATTTTTAAAAATTTTAATAGTATTTTTCCCCAGTTACATGTCAAGAATTTTTTTAGCATTCATTTTTACAAGATTTTGAGTTCCAAATTTTTCTACCTCCTTCTTTCCCCTCCACTTTTCTGAAAATGGTAGACAGTTTGATATAGTTTATATATGTGCTATTATGTAAAAAATATTTCCACATTAGTCACAGTTGTGAAAGGAGAAATAGATCAAAAGGAAAAAAGTAAGAAAAAAAAGTAAAAACTATGCTTCGATCTGAATTCAGAGTCCATCAGAGTATTATTTGGATATGGATAGCATTTTCCTTCATGAGTCCTTTGTACTTGTCTTGGATCATTGTGTTGCTGAGAAGAGCTGAGTTATTCATAGCTTATCATTACAAAGTATTGCTGATACTGTGTACAATGTTTTCCTGGTTTTGCTCATTTCACTTTGCAACGGTTCACACAAGTCTTTCCAGGATTTTCTGAAATCTGCCTGTTAATCATTTCTTATTGCACAATAGTACTCCATTACATTCATACACCACAGCTTGTTCAGCCATTCCCCAACTGCTGGACATCCCCCCATTTCTAATATTTTTTTTACCATGAAAAAGTTGTTACAAATATTTTTGCACATGCAGGTCCTTTACCTTTTTTATGATCTCTTTGGGATAGAGACCTAGTAGTGGTATTGCTGTATCAAAGGGTATGAACAATTTGGTTTTTCCTTAACTTCTTTCTTCTTTCTTGTTTATTTTTTTGGTTGGATTTATTTAGTTCTAAAAGGGGGAGGTTGAGGTCCCCCACTAGTATAGTTTTTCTTTCTATTTCTTCTTGTAACTCATTTAACTTCTCCTTTAAGAATTTGGATGCTATACCACTTGGCACATATATGTTTAGTATTGATATTACTTCAGTGTCTATGGTACCTTTTAGCAAGATGTAGTTTTCTTCCTTATCCCTTTTAATTAGATCTAATTTTGTTTTTTCTTTGTTTGAGATCAGAATTGCTACCCCTACTTTTTTTTTTTTACTTCAGCTGAAGCATAATACATTCTGCTCCAGCCTTTTAAGTTTACTCTTTGTGTATGTCTCTGCTTCACATGTGTTTCTTATAAACAACATATTGTAGGATTCTGGTTTTCAATCCACTTCACTATCCACTTTCATTGCATGGGAGAGTTCATCCTATTCACATTCAGTTATGCTCACAGCTCACAGAAATACTGTGTATTTCCCTCCATCCTATTCCTCCCCTCCCCATTTAAACTTTTTTTCCCCTTTCACTCTGTCCGTCCTCACCAGAATTTTACTTCTGACTACCACCTCCCTCAGTCTGCCCTTCCTTCTATCAGCCCCATACAGTTCCTTTTTCTTTCCCTTTCCCCTCCTACTTCCCTACAGGGTAAGAAAAATTTCTATTTCCAACTGATTGTATACATTATTCCCTCTTTGAATGAAATCTGATGGGAGTAAGGTTCAAATAATGCTCCCCCCGCCCTTCTTTCCCTTTACTGTAATAGGTCTTTTGAGCCTCTTCATGTGATGTATTTTAACCCTATTCTGCCTCCCCCTTTCCTCTTCTGCCAGTACAATCCTTTTTTTCACTCCTTAATTTTTTTTATATTATCACATCAAAACATCCTGTTTTGGGAAAAGAAATATGAGTTATGCAAGCCTAGTCACCTCTATTGTGTTAGGGTTCTAAGGCTCACAACTTGCCTTCTGCAATGGGGCTGGAGGCCTCAAAGGTGGCCTGCTGAGCCAGTACTAAGGGGCCTTGGTTGATGATCTGTGCTGCAGTTAAGGGCCTCCTGCTGGCTTGCCTGGACACTGTCTGCACTGGGCTGTGCTCCCCTTTTACCCAAATGAGACAGACCTTTCTTGAAGTCCTTCTAAACTATCTTAAGCTGGAAAATTGTTTCACTCCATCTTTTTTGGGTTTCTGTCACTCCAGAATCTGTTTAGAGGCTTGATTTAACGTTATTTCTGAGGGAAACTGGTGAGAGCTCAGGCAACTTCCTGGCTTCTCTCTGCCATCTTGGCTCCACCCTCAGAATATTCTCTATGTCTGATAAAGGCCTCAGAAGACCTAATGAGTGGGGATGCTACAAGTTTTCGGGTCTGCATCTCCTGTTGAAACCCTCCCCTTTAGCTATTTGGGTGAAGCAAGTGTAATATCAGTCCTTGTGGTGGAGTGGAAATGAGAATGGGCAGCAGATTATAATGGGATCCCAGCTTTCTTTATTTTACATAGGAAAAGTTCCACCTCTGAAATATCTTAGTCACTTCTGAGGGGTTCTAGAGCAATGATTGGTCGGGAAACAATGTACTATATGTTATTTCCACTCTCAAATCCATGCTTTGAGATCTTTGAGCATTGTAATTGGCTTAGAGGGTAAAGGAGAGACAAAGAGGAGAAAAGAATGACTAAAAGTCAGACTCATGTCATGGCTAGCTTTGTTTCTATTTTCATAGAGTGGTTTGCTCTTATGGCCTTGGCTATACTCTGAAAAACTTGCCCAGATTCTCATCCCTTGTAAAGATTAATTCATAATGGGTCTCATGGCAAAACAAAGAACAAAGGTGCTATTAAGTTTGTTTATAGCTTGAATTTTTTTAATTTAATTTTTAATTCTCCTGTTCCAGTCTCTGACTTTAGAGTTACTCCAGGAACAATAAACCCTAATTTTCAATGAGGGCTTTTTGTTCAGTACTTCACATAATAGGGTATCTTGCATCTAAGTAATGGTCAACCAGACAATTGCTAATGTACTTATGCATGTATATATTTTCTAGGAAGCAATGGCAATACATTTACATTTATAAAGAAAGGATGGCACTTACAGTTATGAAAATTCTAAATTGCAGACATGTCTTTATGGGAGGGGTCATAGCAGCCATGAACCAGATGTTGGGGAAGGAATGATGAAAGTACAGTTTAGCTGGATCTCCTATGGTAAAACAATAAGATCTATGCAAAAAACATTAGCACGGTCCTTGGCTGAAGAAAAGATTGCAGGAATGAGAGATGGAATAGGAAGAAGACTTGTAGAAGATTAGTGAACTACCCTAGAGGATTGGTAATGAGGGCTTATACAGTGGGAATAGAGAAGAGAGGACAAATGCAAAAGCTATAAATGACAAAATTTGGCAACTGATCATATTTGAGAAATGAATCAGAGGGAAAAGTCAAAGCTTGCAAACATAGGAGACTTTAATGAACAGTGTTGTCACAGAAAGATTGAAGTCAGAAGGAGGAATAGATAATATATTTGCAAAAGCTAATAATTTTAGTTTGTTATATTAAGGTTGACATGCCAATGGATCATCCAGGTGGAGATGATATGAAGACAGCTGGAATTGCAAATCTGCAACTCAGAGGAGAATTCAAGGCTGAAGCTATAGAAATGGGAGACATCTGCAGAGAGCTCATAGTTGAATCCATGGGAGTGGAGAGTTGGGAGGGGGTCAAGTACTCGGTGAAGGACACAGAGAAGGAGCAGTTAACAATATTGGAGAAAAACCAAAAGAGGATGGTGTAGAAAAGTGTTCAACTATTACTACAGCAGTAGAAATGCTGATTTGAAAGGGACCTTAGAAGTTATCCAGGCTACTCTGTGCTTGGACAAGAATCCTTTCTACAACATATCTGGCATGTGGTCATCAGTCTCTGCTTGGAGACTAAGTGAGGGGCTACCCACCGCCTCCAGTGGCAGATTCCGCTTTAGGATAATTCTAATCCTCAGGAAGAGCCTCCTCTCATTAAATTTCAGCTTGGCTGAATTTTGGCAAATTTTGGCAAATGTTGGCAAATTCCATCCATTGTTCTTAACTCATTCTGCCTTATAAGGCCAAGGAAAAAAGTCACATCCTTCTCAGGAAACCCTTCATTCTCATTTACACCATGATCAACACAGACACACAGACACAGACACACACACACACACACACACACACACACACACACACGGAAACTATCAGCAAATTGCTCTACTGAGAGCTCATACATGACGGTCGTGACAAGTACATCTGAATACCTAACTGGTCTTTGAGAGAGTATTGGAATTCAATTGATGAGTTTTGGGGGCGTGATCTCATGAAGGCAGGGATAAGACTCTCTTAATGATACTGAATTTTTTCTTCACTTCTCCCCCACTACTTGGACTTCTGTCCTCAGCCTTTAGAAAGGATTGCCCTGACCTGGTAGGCTTCTTTATTTTATATGCTTTGAATTGGATGAAATATATATGAATATATATATATGAATATATATGCATTGCATTGGATTGATTATTTTGGAGTCAGATTCTATTCTCAGGAAACTAGCTACAATATAATCATGTCTGATTATTTACACAACTCTTCCAACAGTCTTGAGCAAATGTAACAAATGGGCTTCAATTCAGGGTGTGGTAAAAGTTCTAACGGCGAGGAATGCAGCTGACCAAGGTTGAAGGCTCAGTGTCAGTGATGAGGTGCCCTCCTCTGGGACGCATTATGAATGAAATCAGAGGCCACTTCATGGTGTCTCTCCATTTGTTGCCAATGTACTGTGGAAGGATGCTTAGGTGGAGAGGAAAATATAACTTCCCTTGAGAAGAATTTTAATTCTCCAATGAAAAAACAAACAAGCATCTATTCATCTCCTAAGTCTCTGCAACCAATTAAGGGAAGTTGTTATAGAATACCATCACCAAAACAATACTTGAATGAGGGAATTCTTCCTCTTTGTAAGATTTGCTTCCTGACATGTTATTGTGTTGTTTTAAGTTTGACTTTGAAGGGCCCATGTGCACCTTTCTTGACTTCATCATACTGGTGAAGAGGACCTGCGTGTTCAGATGTACTAAGTTATATATGTTTTCTATTGAAATTGATTGTTGAAGAGTGGACTTTGGGATCCAGAAAAAGCCTGCTGTTTTTTTTTTTTCAAGCCTGGTCCTTCTTTTTGCTTCGTGTACCATTTTGGGATTCCCTCATATCTGAAATGATCTATTCTGGGCTAGATGTGTTCCAGTTTCCTAGATGATAGGGGTATCCCTGCCTGTGACCTGAGGGGTAGGAAAACAATCAGAATTATTTGAACAGAAGTACTCTATGCCCTATAAAACACCTAGAGCAGCCCCTGCTTCCAAAGTGGTTCTGACAGAGTTGAATGAGTTGCTATAATGGAACCAGAAGTCTCCACGAATGCTTCATTTAGTCATATGTCAGTGCCTAGGTGTAGCCTCTCTTGGCATGACAGTGAACTCTTTTCTCTTTTCTTTCCCTTTTTGTACAGATGCTTTTGATTATTTTGTACCTGAGTCTAAGACTTTATATTTAACCCTATTGAATTTCATCTTATTCTTTTTTATTAATTAATTGTATTAGATTATTTGAGATTTAATAGATTTATTAGATTTTTAGATATTTTTAGATCTAATTAGATAATTAGATTTATGAGAGTAATTTTATTAGATCATTATTCTTGTTTCCTTGGTGATATCCTTGTTTATCTCATTTCCATCGCCATCTCCAATATAGCTTTGAGGCCATCAAGCCCCAGTTTAAGGGGTTTGGTTATTGGGGTCTTCTATCCCCTGCTTGAAAACCTCCAACCCCCCCCCCCTCCAAGGCAGCCCATTTTTACTTTTGGAACAATGCTAATTGGTAGGAAGATTTTTCATTACATCTAGCCCAACTTTTCTTTTTTCACCAAACCTTTACTCCTGGATATGAGAGTTGTCTTGAAGCATCTGAAAGGCTGTTGTGTCTTGTTTAGTTATACCCAAAAGGAAAAATGTTTTTCTTTTCTGACTCTTAGCTCACCCTATTTTCTGCCCATTCAGCACATTGCAACATAAGAGCTATTTGATAGGCTCAGCATCTATTCCCCCCCTAGGCCAGCAGCCATTTGTGTTGAGATCCCTTTTCCAAATTAATTAAGGTAGTCACAGAAGACACAATAATGAATGCTGTCCTAATCTTTTTTAAATCTGGTATGCATGGTTATTTACATATTATCTTCTCTGTTAGCATACGAGCTCACAGAGGTCAGGGACTGTGTTTTCGACTTTCTTGGCATCCCTAATGCTTAGCACAGTTTTGGGCATGTAATAAGTACTTAATAAATTTTTTTGACTGGTTAACAAAGAACACAGATGGCATGCAACTTAAGAAAAGGGCATCATTTTAGTTATAAAGCCATTGCTTGATATAAGATGAGCCACATATGGGGTTGTATTTATGAAGTAAAAGCAATTCCAGGTAAGACTGAAAAGTTTACACTATTCATAAATGGAAACACAGAGAGCCATCTGCTCAGGGTAAGAGTTTAAACAGGTGAGTAGTAAAGATGCCAAGTAGATTGACTTCATTTATAGCTTGTATAATTGTAGAGACAAGGCAGTGTTAATAAAATTTTGGACAGTACAGTGTGGTAAATTTTTCCTACTTGCTTGGTAAGATTACAAATGGCTCAAAGCTTGAGAATGGACACTTTTGTACATATTCCCACACTTCCCTTTTTGGTATAAGTCATTTCATTTTCATTTCTCAAAGAAAGAAGGTCTCCTACATAATCGAAAAACAACTTTGAATGAAGATAGGTGGGGAATTGACTGATTTAAAAGCATGTCAATCTCATTTCTCATGTTAGAAAATAAAGACTGGTAGCTTTCAAAAAATTGACTAAACTTTTGTGCTGAAGCAAAAAAAATCACCATAACATTTTCTTACATCAATGGTTTTTGTATCCTCATCAATGTGGATATTTCTTTCAAAAATGCATATCACTACCCCTCCATGCCTATTCATCTTCTGTGATTTTCATCCATGTCCTCTCAGAAGAGACATTGACGCAATGTATTGGGAGACAAATTCTACTTTCTTATAAAGTCTTGGTCTGCAACTCAAAAATGTACTAGAAATATGTTTTTTTTTCTATTTTATCATATTCTTTTGAATTCTCAAGTGAAAAGATTATATTTTTAAATTGTCATTTTTGATGGTTGACAGCATAGGTTCGTGGAGATTTTGAATTGAGTAGAAATGTTTCCATCTCTCTTTAGAATTAAGTAATAATACTTTTGATAATCATTAGAGTAAAACATAGGCACAATATTTTTCTATTTAGTGCTGCTTCGAAGAAAATATTTATTTTTAAAATTTCAGTCTTCTAAGCATTTTTATTTCCATATAATCAGTATCTAAAGAATTGGTTACCTTTCCATCCATTTGAATATGGTTCTCTGAGAAGTGCTGAACAAAGGCAATTAGACAGGCAAGATTCTTTTCCCTCTAGCAACTGTTATCCTGGCAACTTTAAAATTCAGCTTTCTGGCAAATGTTAGGAGAAGGCATGAGTGGGATGCTACATAAAAAGCTTTCTGAACGTGACAGAATTTATCAGAGCTAAATGTAAAATCTCAGTTTATAGAAAATACTGAAAGAAAATTTAGCCTTAAAGGTGTAGAAGACATTACACACACACACACACACACACACACACACACACACACACACACACACACACACACACTGAAACTCTCTGACAATGGCTGAGGAAAATTGAGCAAATGTATTTGAAATAACATCACCAAAACTTCTTTACCTCCAACTGGTAAGATGAACAAAATTTTGTAACCTGTGGCCTAAGTCTCCTCTCTCCCCAAAGTCTCTGTGGGTTCACACAGACCTGTAGGGCTATTGAGGTCAAACTCTTTTGAATGGTTGTAAGGCTCCTTCAAGAGGCTTTTTCAGTATTTTGAGGCTTGATTTAATAAATACTATCTTATCAACAAAGGTCATTATCTATAGGAAATCTGTCTTAAATTTCATCCATTTTTTGCCATGATGATGGCAAACACCTTTGGAAGTAGCACCTAGGTGGCAGAGTAGATAGAGTCCTAGAGTCAGGAAGACCAGAATTCAAATTCCACCTCAGATACTAGCTGCTTGATCTTGGTCAAGTTTAAGAAACCTTTGTATGCTTTAGTTTCCTTATGTGTAAGATGGAAGTAATAACAGAACCTACCTCCCAGGGTTGTTCTGAGGATAAAATGAGGTATTATTTATAAAGAGCTTTGCAAATCTGAAAACACTATTAAATGCCAACTCTTATTATCATTTCGTATCATAAGGGGATAAACTGTCATTTTGGTTAATCCCTTGTGAGTTAATATACTGTTAGTTTGGTTAGCATAAGTCTGTCCTCTAGATCACCCCTGAGAGAACTGAAAAAAAATAAGCCTTAAAAAACTCCTGAGTTACCAGACTTGTAAAACTGTGAGTCAGGTCCATGCAACAAAGTTGAGGACAAGACCTATGGTCTGCCACCCTTTGGTGTAAGGATTAGTAGACCCATTGTAGTGGGTCCCAGAGAAATAAAAATGATTTATTCAAAATCATGCCGCTGATAGGAAACAGAGCCAGGATCTACACCTTGGTCTTCTGATACTAAATAGAATGGTTACTACACTATCTTTCCAATACACCTTTATAGTACATTGACCTCTAATAGTTGGTAGGTTTATTCAGTAGCTAGGTGACATGGTGGATAGAGTGCTGGACTTGGACTCAGAGTGATTTGAGATCAAATCTTGCTTCAGAAATTTACTAGTTCTATGACCCTAGGCAAGTCACTTAACTTCTCTGTGCCTCAGTTTCTTTATCTTTAAGATGAGGGGTTGCACCTAATGGTCCCCTAAGGAAAGGTCCTTTCCAGTTCTGAATTTATGTGTGGCTTAACATTTCAAAACTTTTAAATGTAATATATATGTCCCATTAAACAAGTGATTTCATTTTGTATTTTATGTTGAGTATTCCTAGTCTCAGGAGTAGAGGTAGGGTATATTATGATTAGCAAATCAGGGATTATGATTTCTATTATGAGTGTAGTTTATTATTGTTTATTTTTAAGGAGTGGAAAACATTACTTATCCAAAATATCAGGTAATTTGAATCTTAATATGCATATTAGAAATGCTGCATCTGATCCTGATAATTTAAAAAAAAAGTAAGTTGCTCACTTCTGTTAAAAAGTGAATTAACCTTTCCAGGTGCTGAGTTTTTCAATATCTTCAAGGAAGGACCAGTCAGTGAGATGTGACCTGGTGACCTAAAAGAGCTAATGTGCCCCCATGAAGTGAGAGGATTCACTTCTTATTAGTAGCACCAAGGCCACTTGGGAAGCATTTTACCAAATTGAAAAAGGATGAAATAAATGAAATAGGATGAAATAAAAATGATTCCAGGAAGGAAGAGAAATAGTATATATTTATAGTGTTTTTCAGAGTATGAAGTCCTCAAGAATATGGAAAGACAGCATGGTGTAGTAAACAGTCTTCTGGGCCTGGAATCAAGAAAACCTGAGTTCAAAATTCTGGCCCTGCCACATACGAACTGTGTGACCAAAGGCCAATCACCACCTCCCTGAGTGTCAGGTTGCTCATCTCTAAACTGGGGATTGATAATACCTAGAGTACCTATTTCACAGAATTTTTCTATAAATGTTAGCAGTTATTATTAGCAGACTTTACTGAGATTAACTCTGAATCAATTTCAATTCAAGATACATTTATTAAATGCTTAATGTGTGTAATAAATGGTCATCTACTAGTATGATTTGAGAAAAGTCACAAATCGTCTCCTCAAAATGGTCTCAACCAGCAGGTTACCATGGTTGCAATGAATAACATCACTGCTACCTGCCCACTGGTAGAATGGAAGTTCCTGGAGGGAAGGGGCTAATTTTTATCTTTTTATGCCCTTTACTTAGCCTAGTGCCTTGTACATCACGGGTGTTTTATAAATGGTTTATGAACTGAACTTTGGAAAAAGACAGTGCGGACAGAGTGTTCCTTTAATATCTGTGAATGTTCCAGGGAAGTAATCTCACAAAGATGTGCTATATTTCTCACATCTTCCAATGTGATTGGCACTAGGGGAAGAGTGATGTATGTTCTGGCTGGTGTAATATGTAAGCCTTAATTTGCACTAGTCATTTGTACCAAAACCTATTTCTTCCTTCTTTCACATAAACAGAGAAGAACAATGTGAATTCATGGCTTCTGTAGGTCCATATATCAATTTAATGGCTAATGTGATCCACAGAATACTAAAAGAACTAGAGAAAGGTCATCAGCATATTGGATAAGTTGCCCATCTATATTTTACAGAAAGATAGGGCAATAATTACATGGGGTAAACCTTGGGATGAATAACTACAGTATGCCTAGGGGTGGGAGGAAGTGGGGGAGGCACTATTCACATCAACCAGGTCAGAGAGCCACTCATGTATCAGAGTATGGGCCTGATACATTCATATCACGAGTAAAAAATCCCAGAAATAGGACAGTGTTCTTTTTCATTTTTAAAGTATACTCAAGTATAAATGAAAAAAAAATCCTCAATTTGTTATGCAACTAGGAAACATAGTGAGCTTTGTATGTGCAGTAATTGCTTTAAAATGTAGGCAATATACTAATGGTTGAAGTTTAATGAGCTATAAAGCAATGAAAAAGTATGCATGTAAACTAGCCCATACATGAAATACTATGCAAGTAACATAGTGTCTAAGACCACACCTTTGTTGTTGTTACTGAGGCTTTAACTTGTGATTGGTTTCTACTGTGAAGTATCTCATTACATTCTTGATAATTCAAAACAATTAAGCGAATTTATTAAGCAAGAATATTTTCTTTACAGTATATAATCTACCCTAGAGCTAATCTTCATCTAAGTACAACTTTTGAGGTCCTGAGGTGTCTGTGATCCAGGAGCAGAACCAATGCATGAATTTGAAAAGCTTTAAATTCATCACTTGAGTGGAATCTCTTTGATGTTGGTGTTGTGGAAATAATCTTAACATCTGACTTAAATATAAACTGTTATATCAGGCTTACATTGAGCTAGCTAGCATTTATTTAGCACTTTAAGGTTTGCAAAGCACTTTACAAAAATCTTATTTTATCCTCACAACATCCCTGGGAGGTAGGTACATGATTTGCCCTGTGTTATAATCCATTTAGTATAATAATCAAATTACACTGGATTTCTCTTGTATTTCTAGTTTGCAGAGCACCTGTTTGGAAGCTATAAATCCATCCTTGCTCACTTTCCTGTTTCCTCATTTTGTTGTATAGAGGGTGTTAGAACAAAGAAGGTGCTTTCCATATACCATCTTCAGTTCCTTAAATGGTAATGTGCTTTTCAGATTTCACCATCCCTCTGCAGACTTTTGATGAGGTTTTGGTATAATTCTGACCTTAGGAATCTGGGGTAAGAATCTCTCTCCATGTGCATGTACACAATTTTTTGAGCTTCATCAAAACAATTCTGGGTGGGTTCCTGAATGTTCTTAATGATGGCTTCTCTGGTAGGACTGTCAATGTTAATCTGAAAAATTAAATGACATGTAGGTTCATGGAACATGCCTGAATATTGGTAAATTAAACCTCTAAAGCTTTAAATACATTTCTTCCATCTTTTCATTCAGAATCCTGTTACTAGTGTCATTCCTTAGGCACCAAGAAAAAGTTACAAGAGACAATTTTTAAGTTTCTGTTTTTGGTAAATAGCCATGCCCACACTGGAAAAAAATATCCACAATACTAAAGCAAAAATAAAAAAGAAGTGGTTTGTTATCTTTGGTGTGAAAAATAGGGAAGCACTGAGATGAAGGATCCCTTGAAGGAAAGAGGAAATTAAAGATTACGTAGAAAAGATTCTAATAGGCTCTTTTTCCGAATCCTGGCAAACAACCACATTACATGGAATATGCCCCAGATTGAGAGGAGAATGAGGAGAAGTGGGGGTAGAAGACTGAAGGAAGTGGCTTTGGTGAACCATGCATTTTCCAGATGAGGGTTTTGGGGTATTAGTCAACAAAGTTGGGTTCTGTGGAGGGGCACAATTTCCATATTCTGTTCTTAACCCCTGGCCTACCATCAATAGGAACTTTTGTACCACATCCTCTCGTCATCACTTGGGACTCCTATTCACATTTGTCACCCTGCCCTATTCCCACCCCTGTCATTTCTCCTAGAATAGATGTGGATGGAGAGTAGTGCCTTTAGGATTTTCCTTATGCCTTCTTATTTTTAACTTTAGGTGGCAATAGGTGGTAACTGGCAAAGTCACAGGACCATATGGTTTTATAGTTTGAATACACATTGAAGATCATCTGGTCTGATTCTTTCATTTTTACAAATGAGAAGAGTAAGACCCAGAAGTGGTCTTTCCAAGGCCAGTACAAAGCTGGATCCCAGACCAGGCGCTTCTAGTCAAATTAGCTGTTTTTTTTCTACCACATTTATCCATTTAGATAGTTCAATCCACTACCATTTCACGTCTTCACCACTGTGCAGTGAGTGAGGCAGCATGAGACTTTTTAAAGAGCCATGGACCAAGCTTCCCATACCTCATCTGTGTGAACATCTCTCTTCTCTTAAAACCTTGGTTTTCCCATCTGCAAAATTGGAAAATCTGGATAATTGAATTAAAGAGTTCAAATATTCTACCTTAGGGCATGTTCTCTCTCTACACTTTCCTTGACAATCTCTCATTCACTTCCATGGCTTTAACAATCACATCTATTTAGGTAATTCCCAAATCTGTATCTTTAGGTCTGACCTCACCTCCAACTATTATGTCATTCTTTCTTCCCTTTTCTGCCGAACTTCTGTAAAAAGTTGCCTATACCAATGACTCAGTTTACTTTATCAGCACTAATTCTCTTCAACCTCTTATAATTTGGTTTCCACCCCAACTAATCTAGTGAAATGACTCCCTCCATAGTCACCAATAATATTCTAATTGCTAAATCCAATGAGTTGCTGTCTTCATTTACCTTGAAACTTTGCAGGATTTGACACCCTTGACTCACCCTTCCAAATGGAAACTCTTTCCTTTCCTGTATTTAGAGATAACAAATTCAGTTGGTTTGCTTCTAATTTCTCTAGTTGCTTCTTCAACACTCTCTTTGCCAAATCTGATGCTCTTTTCTTAGACAATTTGACCTCTGTTTTAACACTCTTGACTACCCTCTGTTTCTGGGTACTGCTCTCTGAGTTGTCATGACACTACTGTCTTCTGGTTCTCCTCCTACTGGTCTGACCTTTCCTGCTCAGTCTCTTTAGCTGGATCATCCATATCATAGCTTCTTATTGTGGGAATATTGCGAGACTGCCCTGGGTCCTCTTCTCTTCTACTTTTGCTCTTAAACTCTCTCTCTCACTCTCTGTCTCTGTCTCTCTCCGTGTCACTCTTTCTCTCTTTGATTCTGTCTGTCACTCTCCGTCTCTGTCTCTCTCTGGCCCTTTTCGTCCCTCTGTCTCTGTCTTTTCTCTCGTGATGACTTGAGCACCCATAGGATTAATTATCATCTCTATGCAGATGACTCACAAATCTATATATTCAGTCCCAGCCTCTTGGACATCAACAACTGCTTATCGTACGTTTCAAACTGGATATTTATTTTTTATTTTTTTTTTTTGTATTTTTAAAATAAGTTTTTGTTGATGACTTTTGTTTTTTACATCACCATAGTTTCCCCCAGTAATCCATCACTCTTCTCCTTCCCCAAAAGCTAACCCATATAAGTAATTTGTTTTAGCTTTAATTTAATTTATTTAATATATTTAGTTTTCAGCATTTTCACAAGAGTTGGAATTACAAATTTTCTCCCCATTTCTACCCTCCCCCCCACTCCAAGATGCTGTGTATTCTGGTTGTGCTGTTCCCCAGTCAGCCCTCCCTTCTGTCACCCCACTCCCTTCCCATTCCCTTTTCCCTTCCTTTCTTGTAGGACAAGATAAATTTCTATGCCCCATTGCCTGTGTATCTTGTTTTCTAGTTGCATGCAAAAACTTTTTTTTTGTTTTTGAACATCTGTTTTGAAAATTTTGAGTTCCAAATTCTCTCCCCTCTTCCCTTCCCACCCACCCTCCCTAAGAAGTCAAGCAATTCAACATAAGCCACAAGCGTATCATCATGAATGACCCTTCCACAATATTCATGTTGTGAAAGACTAACTATATTTTGCTCCTTCCTAACCTATCCCCCTTTATCCAATTTTCTCCCTTCACCCTGTCCCTTTTTGAAAGTGTTTGTTTTTGGTTACCTCCTTCCCATCTGCCCTCCCTTCTATCATCCCCCCTTTTTTATCTTCTTCCTCCTTCTTTCCTGTGGGGTAAGATACCCAATTGAGTGTGTATGGTATTCCCTCCTCAGGTCAAATCTGATGAGAGCAAGATTCACTCATTCCCCTTCACTTGCCTTCTCTTCTCTTCCTACAGAACTGCTTTTCCTTGCCACTTTTATGCGAGATAATTTACCCCATTCTATCTCTCCCTTTCTCCCTCTCTCAATATATTTCTCTCTCATCCCTTAATTTGATTTTATTTCTTTTAGATATCATCCCTTCATCTTCAACCCACCCTGTGCCTTCTCTCTATATATATATCCACATACATATATACATACATACACACACATATACGTATATATATACATACACACACACACACACACATATATCTATATATGCATATTCCCTTCCGCTACCCTAATACTGAGGTCTCATGAATCATACACATCATCTTTCCATGTAGGAATGTAAACAAAACAGTTCAACTTTAGTAAGTCCCTTGCAATTTCTTTTTCTTGTTCTTTTCCTTGATTACCTTTTCATGCTTCTCTTGATTCTTGTGTTTGAAAGTCAAATTTTCTATTCAGCTCTGGTCTTTTCACTGAGAAAGCTCGAAAGTCCTCTATTTTGTTGAAAATACATATTTTGCCTTGGAGCATGATACTCAGTTTTGCTGGGTAGGTGATTCTTGGTTTTAATCCTAGCTCCATTGACCTCCGGAATATCATATTCCAAGTCCTTAGATCTCTTAATGTAGAAGCTGCCAGATCTTGGATTATTCTGATTGGGTTTCCACAATACTCAAATTGTTTCTTTCTGGTTGCTTGCAGTATTTTTCTCCTTGATTTGGGAGCTCTGGAATTTGGCGACAATATTTCTAGGAGATTTCTTTTGGGGATCTATTTGAGGAGGCAATCTGTGGATTCTTTCAATTTCTATTTTGCCCTGTGGCTCTAGAATATCAGGGCAGTTCTCCTTGATAATTTCTTGAATGATGATACCTAGGCTCTTTTTTTGATCATGGCTTTCAGGTAGTCCAATAATTTTTAAATTATCTCTCCTGGATCTATTTTCTAGGTCAGTGGTTTTTCCAGTGAGATATTTCACATTGTCTTCCATTTTTTTATTCCTTTGGTTCTGTTTTATAATATCTTGATTTCTCTTAAAGTCACTAGCTTCCACTTGCTCCAATCTAATTTTTAAGGTGGTATTTTCTTCAGTGGTCTTTTGGACCTCCTTTTCCATTTGGCTAATTCTGCCTTTCAAGGCATTCTTCTTTCTCCTCATTGGCTTTTTGGAGCTTTTTTGCCATTTGCGTTAGTCTATTTTTTAAGGAGTTGTTTTCTTCAGTATATTTTTCAGTATTTTTTGGGTCTCCTTTAGCAAGTCATTGACTTGTTTTTCATGGTTTTCTCGCATCCTTCTCATTTCTCGTCCCAATTTTTCCTCTACTTCTCTAACCTGCTTTTCCAAATCCTTTTTGAGCTCTTCCATGGTCTGAGACCAGCTCATGTTTTTCTTGGAGGCTTTTGTTGTAGGCTCTTTGACTTTGTTGACTTCTTCTGGCTGTATGTTTTGGTCTTCTTTGTCACCAAAGAAAGCTTCCAAAGTCTGAGACTGAATCTGGGTGAGTTTTCACTGCCTGGCCATGTTCCCAGCCAACTTACTTGACCCTTGAGTTTTTCAGCAGGGTATGACTGCTTGTAGAGTGAAGAGTACTATGTTCCAAGCTTGGGGGGGATGCACTGTTGATTACAGAGCTATTACAGCCAGCTCTGTCACACCAGCATTCCTCCTTACCCAAGAACACCCAACCTGGACTAGACTTAGATCTTCAGCAGGCTCTGCACTCCTGCTTTGATCCACCACTTAATTCCTCCCAGCAGGTGGGCCTGGGGCAGGAAGCAACTGCAGCTGTAGTTCTGTAGCTGCCCCACATCCGCTGCCCCCAGGTGCAGTGGCTGAACCAGGAACTCTATCATCCTGTCCCCAGCAGCTTTTCCCACTAACCTTCTCTGTTGTCTTTGGTGTTTGTGGGTTGAGAAGTCTGGTAACTGCTGAAGCTCATTGATTCAGGGCGCTAAGGCCTGCTCAGCCCAGCTCCTGGTCTGGTTGGGCCCGCCACCCACGCTGGGCTCTGCTCCGCTCTGCTCTGCTCCCAGCTCAGTGCGTGATAGACCTTACCCAGAGACCATCCAGGCTGTCCTGGGCTAGAGCCCTGCTTCCCTCTGCCATTTTGTGGGTTCTGCAGTTCTTCTCTGTTGTCTTTGGTGTTTTTGGATTGAGAAGTCTGGCAACTGCCACAGCTCACTGATTCAGGGCACTAGGGCCCGCTCCTTGTGGCTTCTGGTCTGGTTGGTCCACCCCACCCACTCTGGGCTCTGCTCGGCTCTGCTCTGCTCCCAGCTCAGTGTGGGATAGACCTCACCCAGCAACCATCCAGGCTGTCCTGGGCTGGAGCCCTGCTTCCCTCTGCTATTTTGTGGGTTCTGCAGTTCTAGAATTGGTTCAGAGCC
The DNA here is from genome assembly GCF_011100635.1 of Trichosurus vulpecula. Taxonomy (NCBI): domain Eukaryota; kingdom Metazoa; phylum Chordata; class Mammalia; order Diprotodontia; family Phalangeridae; genus Trichosurus; species Trichosurus vulpecula. The sequence goes on along the minus strand of NC_050576.1, from coordinate 90,472,968 downwards.
ATTTTTTGTAGGTTTTTGGAGGGACTTGGTGGGGAGCTCACACTAGTCCCTGCTTTCCAGCCGCCATCTTGGCTCCACCCCCAAACTGGATATTTAAAGGCAATTTATGTCCAAAATGGGATACATTTTAGTTCCCTAAAAGTCCACAATTCTTTTACTCTCCTGGGTTCATAACATTAATGTCTTATTTTTCTCCCTGCTTTTCCTCCCATTCATATCTGATCAACTGCCAAATCTTGCTTTTTTCTACCTACACATTCCATTTCCCATCTGACCCCTTCTTTCTACTCATACAGGTACCACTTTAGTATCTACTCTCATTATCTCTTGCTTGGTCCATTGCAGGAGCTTTCTACTTGGTCTCCCTGCCTCAGTTGTCTCTGAACTCTGATCCATCCCCTGTACAGTGGCCAGAGTGATTTTTCTTAAGCACGGATCTGACTATGTCACTTCCTTACTTAATAACCTTTAGTGACTACCCATTGTCTCTAGAGTATAATGTAAACTCCTCTGTTTGGCTTTTCAAATCCCTCACAACTTGCCTCCAACCTAAATTTCCAGCCTCATCATATTTTATTCCCCTACCTACACACTCTATAGTCTAGCCAAAATAACCCTATCTCTCATACCTGGAATTCCATCTTCAGTCTCTTATTCTTGAGCCATCTTCTATGCTCACTATGTCCTTTGCCACTGCCTTGACACTGACCAGTACTTCAGCATCTGCCCTGGGGCCCTGGTCTTCTGCCCAGTGAGAAGTCATCATATAGCTTGCACAAGGCCTACCATGTTGCTCTCTAGATATCACCATCCCTGTCCCCTACACCTAAACTCAACATTTCAAAAATTGCTTATAATCTTTCTCCTAAAATCTCTTCCTCATTATGACTTTACTTTTTAATCTGTGACACTACCATCTGCATTGTCATCTATGTTCAAAATCTTGATATAGCCACTGACTCACTCCTGAGCCTTACCTCTCATTTTAAATTTTTTAAGTCCTGTTAATTCTGTCTTCAACAGAATGAATGAACAATATGAATTCTTCTGTTACTCTATTGCCACTGCTACCGTCTTTATGCAGGCCTCTATTGCCATCTACTTGGACTATTGTAATAGCCTATTAATAGGACTTTTTGACTCTACTTACTTCTTATCCAATCCAGCTTTGACACTTCTGCCTAGTTATGCATAATCCTTATGCATAAATCTGGTCACATTCCCCATCTTCACAAAACTATGCTATATTATCAATTTCCTCACATCTCTCTAACATACCTATCACATATTATTTTCCTTTATGAATATTTTTGTGGATGTCACATCCACCCACTAAATTGTAGGTTCTGCAAAGACATGCCTGTATCTCATTTACATTTTGCATCACTAATTGCATCTAGCAGAGAGCTCTGAATATAGTATATAATTAATATTTTTAGCATAAATTTGAAATATAATCTCAGCTTGTACTTCACAGTAAAGTCATCATACTAATTACAGTTGATGTATCATTTTGAGGGGTTTCAGTGTTAGAATGATACAATGCTATTTGTCATCTGTGTATGTATAGAGCTGTATACTTTTCGAAAATATTTCCACATCCACATCCTCATTTCAGTCTCACAAAAATCCTATCAATGAGTTATGGAATATTATTTATATTTCCATTTTGCAGATGATGAAAGAGATTTAGAGACCTAAAGTCATAGAGTTCAGGAACTTCAGAATTGAGAGAGACCTCAGTGGCCCTCTATAGATCAAATGTTATCTGAAAAAGAATACTCTCTATAACACATCTAGGTTTAGTTTGAATATCTCCAAAAGACAACCTATTATTTCTCCAGGTAGCTCATTTCCAATTTCAGGATAGTTCTAATTGTCAGGAAGTTTTTTTTCCCTCCTTAAATCAAATGTATATAGCTAATTAATGATAGAATCAGGATCCAGGTCTCTTGATTTTCAGGTGCTTTTCCCTCCTTGCTATAAGGTATCCAAATGATATCTTAGGGAATAAAGTAATCAAATAACCTACTATTTGTCATAGGTTAAGTTCATTCTTACAGTATTTACAGGTGTATCTTGTTTTCTTAAAATGTCAGAAGAAAAGGCTCATCACTTGAGAAGAGTGTCTTTTCATACTCACCATCTTTCCTTTTTAGAGAAATAAATATATATTCTTGCAATTATTTGAACAGTTATTGTTACTAAGTAAGATATTTACCTCTCTAGGGGACTGAGGTTGAATGTAAGTCTTGTAAAGCTTCTTGGCCTTAGAGATCCTGCTAAATCGTGATGCAGTTTTTTTGTATGTCTCACATGCCATCCAGAATTTCATATTCTCATCACTGTGCTCCATTTTTAAGTATGCTGCATAGATTACTGGACCATCTAAAAATAATTGATAATTTTTTTCATGGTGCAACATAAAGAAACACAATTGAAAAATATTAAATAAAGATTGAATTAAAAGTCTGAATCAAAGTTCTGAAAATCAAGAATAATCACAGATTTATAGATTTAAAATATAAATTAGTATTGATATTATTCATATAGGGCCTTTCACCTGAGGCATCCCAAATATATTTTACATGCCTTATCAACAAGGTTTAGGTCTTGGGTTAGGCCAGACCTGTGGGGAGCCAGGGTAGAACAGCATAGTGAAGCAATGAGTATTCAGAGAACCACTGAGTTCCTTTTCTCTTTCCTTATTTTTAGCCTTCTCTCTCTCCCTCTTCCCCCTCACCTGCCCCTCCTCCCTCAGCCTGGAGGCCACATGTGTCCCTCTAGGTCCTGAAGGGTAGCCCTTTGACTGAATCCAAACTTTACTGAACAAATCCCCTTAATACAAGGATTTCTTCTTTAAAATTTGGACTCAGTCAAAAGGTGACACCTAAGGACCTAGAAGGCCGCGTGTGGCCTTGAGGCCGCAGGTTTCCCACCCTTGGCCCAGTATATTCATAATTGTCTGTTGAATTGAATTAAATAAGGTATAATGCAAAATGTAGGTTAGAGTCTGGGGTGTCAAGATAAGGTAGAAGATGTAAGCTAATGAGGACCCCAGGCACACAGTGACAAGTCAGGCTTCAGGTGTTAATCTGGGCATGGATTAACAGATCTGAGATTGAGTTTGGTCTAAGATATAGAGAACAGCATCTTTGGAACCAGAAAAAGCTGGTGAACATGTAGTCATTGGCCCCTTAATAATGAGGGACAGGGGGAGCAGCTAGTGGGGGCTCAAGCTGAGGGCAGTAGAAAAGACAAAACCCTCAGGGTGCTCTGGAATCCTGAGGGACAAGGTAGCAGGCCTGCCTCTGACTTCTGTATTCTTGTAACTCACTTTCCTGACTTTCAAAACTCTCAAGGTTGGAAACTTCCTTCACTGGAGGGTACGAGTAGAGGAGTCACTGAGATCTCCTAGTCATGAATGATATAAAGAGATCGTAGTTGAGTCTGACAGGCACCTTTTGAATGCTTCCACAGCCAAAGACTCCTTTTCAACACATGGTTAGACTGGAACTAGTTATGGAATGTCTGCATATGCTCCACAGTCTGTCTCTCCAAGGTTCTTCCCTCACCCATCATCACCACTTTGCTGGAAGCAGCTGCCTAACATCTTCCTTGTGGTAGCTGAGATCTCACATGGTCTCAGTATTCACCAGACCCCCATTAAATAACAGAAAAATGAAACATTCCTTCAGTCCTTGCCCTTAAAGTGCTTTCAGTAGAGAAAACAACATAAATACAGATAAATACATACCATAAAACTTTGATCCCCCTGTGAAGTAGGTGCTATTATTAATCCAATTTTGCTGATGAGGAAATCGAGGCTGGGAAGGGTTAAGTGCCTTACCCAGGGTCACACAGCTAGAAAGTGGCTGAGGCAAGATTTGGACACAGGTCTTCCTGACTCCAACTCCACTGTCCCACCCACCTGCCTAGTAATTTTGTGGGAGATAGCACAAAGAACTGAGAAGCTTAGAAAAAGGCCTTTGGTAGTATATGACATCGGAACTATGCTTTAAAGGAAATCAGGAATGCTGTGATTCTACGTTTACTTACCTAGTTTGGTTTAGAACATTTGGATCACTGATCACTCTCTGAACTCTTATTTCCAACCTGATCATTTCTGGGTAAAATTTGAAAGTGAGGCTCACCCCAATAGTTTTCTGGGTAAAGACCAAAGTGAAGAATTTATTCATCATATTAACTGTCCCCTCTTCATTACTAAGGGTGATCTCTGCTCTTCTTTCATGGAGGGCTACATGTAGCCACAAGGGAGCTTACTCCTTTGGTCTTATTTGAATAACCTATTTTTAGAGTCTCTTGCATCTTGCTCCTCAAAATTACTTTTGACCTGCCTTTTTCCTGGCTGACAGCAAACCTTGTCATACTTTATGGGCTTCCAAGTTTTCTTTACTTGGATTAAACTTTATTTTCTATAACAATTTCTTTGACTTAAGTGATGGGATTTTTCAGGCACTTGATACTTTTGATTCTTGTTACACTTTTTCCTTGTTTTTAGAGTTTCTAATAAAGTACTTTTAAACAGTTCCCGGGCTTCTTTCTCTAATTAATTCCTACATTTTGTCATGGTTTCCCTTTCTAAAATTGTGTGATAAATGCCTTTGGCTTCCCCTCTCCTTTGTTGTTCAGTTATTTCAGTTGTGTCCAATTCTTTGTGACCCCATTTAGGATTTTCTTGGAAAGATACTGGAGTGGTTTTCCATTTTTTTTCTCCAGCTCATTTTATAGATGAAGCAACTGAGGCAAATGGGATTAAGTGACTTACCCAGGGTCAGAGAGCTAGTAAGTGTTTGAGGCTGGATTTGAACTCAGATCTTCCTGACTCCAGGAATGGCATTTTACCCACTGTGTCACCTTGCTGCCCCATCTTCTTCTAGCATATTGAATTTAACATGCTGTGATAGTTCTGGCTTACAGTATCTCATCTTCTAGACCAGTTTCTTTGCCAGTCAGGATCAAGTTTATCCTCTGTGGTTTCTTGAACTACCAGTTCTAGGAACCTGCTCTTTATCCTACAGGCAGGATGTTATTAATTAGTTCCATGAAAACCTGGTTGTGCAACACAATGTCATAGGTGGCTATCAAGCTATAAGCTGAGTAATAGAATCAGAGCCACTGGGATGGAGGACTGAGGTGGCAGGGTGGGGAGGGTAAAGCAAGAGACCAAACTAGGTGAGGAGTATGAAGATGTTACAACAAGATTCTCAGGACTTAACATTGGGTGTGGTCACAATGTTTTTAATGATGTTGGGCAAGGTAGGCCTTTATTTAGAAACCTCAACATCACAATAGAGCATTTTGGTAAACTAAATTGTTTTAATTCCCCAAGTAGAGTTCTATCTTACTCCCCTTAATCAAAAAGCTTCGTTGGCTTTCTTTTGCTTCAAGACTAAAATACAAACTCCTTCATTTGATATTTAAAATTTTTTTTTAAAAAATCTGATTCCACTATACTTTTCCAGACTTATTACTTATTGCTTTCCTGCATGCTCTCTAGTCCAGCCAAACTGCTCTGTGATGTGTTTTCCACACAAGGCATTCCATCTTATAGTTCCATAATCATCCTTGACAACTATATTCCAGACCTAATTAAGCAGTCAAATTTCTTTTTGTATATTTATTTACAACATCTTCTAGTCTACTCTGCCTGGATGGGGCTTATTCCCTGAGAATTACCTCTATGTAATCTCAGTCGACTCTGGCTCACCCAGGCAATAACCTATAATTTGCTAGAAGAGCTTAGTTCAGAAAAACAATAGCAAAAACTTTCATTTATGGTAATACCTTAAATTAATAAATTTTCTAATTTAATTCAACAAAAATTTATTAGGCTGTGACTATGTGCCCTATATCCTACAGGCTTGAAATACAATTACAAATCAATTCCTGACCTCAATGAGTTTACAAAAACAAAGTTATTTCTTTCAAGGAGTTAACATTCTAGATATTTTTAGCTATTTAAAGTACTAGATTATGAAAATGAAGAAAAACCCTCAGATGCATACATTAAGTTAATTGAGGACGGGAATTATTTGCCTTTTTTCTTTATACCCCCAGTACCCTAGCACAGTGCCTGGTACGTAGTCAGCCCTAAATAAATAAGTGCATGTGCATGTGTATTTTTAATAATAGAGGTGTCCCATTTCTATCTGAATTTGACACCACTGGCATAGAGAACTACCATGGAAGAAATTGCCTTTGCCAATTTGGATGGCAACTTTTCTATAACATAATTTGGAGATTAGCTTTGGGCACTGAGAGGTTAAGTGACTTGCCAGGCATTACATAGTCAGGAAAAGCTGGAGCTGGGGCTAGAACTGAGCTCTTTAAAACTCTATCCTTAGGGGTTCTTAATATGGAATCCATGAAGTTTTTTTTTAAATTTGATAATTGTATTTCAGTATGATTGGTTTCATTTCTCATCCTACATATTTTTAATACATTATTATTTTTTTTGAGATGGGTTCCAGAGCAGCCAAGTTGCCAAAAGCGGTCCATGACACAGAAAAGATTAGTAATCCTTTGGTTAATAATGAAGTTGCTGCTTACATGTAGTATAGGGAAGAAATTTATAGCTACACAGATTATTTATTGAATACAGTTTAACTCTGCTTAATCTAATTCTCAGTTTTTTCCTGTTTCCTTGCATCATTTGGTTCCCCCTTTGCATATTCTATTCCTAGTCCAAGCCAGAACTCTCTTTCTCAGCTCTCTGTGGTTACAGAGGAAGCAAGGTACTTTCTGAACATTTTAGGTTTTACCCTTGAATGAAGACCACAGTGAATCATAGGCAGGCACTGATGTCCTTAATGTTTATAATTCTTTCATTTCTCACTCATAGCAAATTCCTTGAAATCTATTTTCTGGGAATACTAAACCATATCCTTACTCCTAGAACTGATGCTTATTTTGAAAGAAGGCATCATGCTGTAATAGGAAGATTTCTGAACTTGGAATCTGAAGAGCTGAGTTCCAGCTCCTGCCCTATCAGTTTTTTAGCTGTGTGATTTCAACCCTCTGAGTTTTCCTTTTCTCATTGGTGAAATGAACATAGCCCTTTTTATATACTATAAAACTTTAATGGGCAGCTAAGTAGCACAGTGGGTGGAGTGCTGGGCCCAGGGTCAGGAAGCTAAGTTCACATTTGGACTCAAACACTAGCTGTGTGACCCTAGGTCAGTCACTTAACCCTGTTTGCCTAAGTTTCCTTATCTATAAAATGAGCTGGAGAAGAAAATGGTAAACCACTCCAGTGTCTTGGTCAAGAAAACTCCAAATGGGGTCATGAAGAATCAGACATGACTGAAAAAGGACTGAATAACAACAGAACTTTAAGGTTTGCAAACTGCTTACTATATGCTGTCTCATTTGAACTCCACAATCATCCCGTATAGAAGATACTATTATTGTCCTTACTTTACAAATGGGAAAGTTGGGGCTGAGAAAAGTTAAGTGACCTTCCACAGGTCACACAGCTAATCAACATCTGAGGCAGAATTCCCCTTCCTTCCTCATTCCAGGTTTAGTGTACTATTCACTGCTCTAGTCTGCCTTGCCTACCTCACAGGGATATTGTAAAGTTAAAGTGAAGTCATATAAGTGAAGTGAGTAGTAAATTTTATTTTCGTGGGTTATCATGGCCAAAGAATCCATCACACCAAATGGACAGGCTACTGGGGTTGATTGTCTCTCTTCTTCTCTAGGCTGAACAGCAGAAAGCTGGAATATAGTGTGGCTTTGGAATCAAACTCCCGGTCTTTGTGGCATGGTGTTCCATTGACTTACTCTTTGAGAACTCATGCCCGTGAAGCAGGGATTGCCTCCACGTGGCAAGAAGTCATTGGAGTAAGACTGAAGCATTATACACTTAAGGTTTGGTTTCAAGACTTTTATATGCAGCCTACTTGTCTCTGATAAACTAATATATTCTGCACCACTTGTGTTTCTTCCTTACTACCCATAACAACTTTCATCTTCATTCAAGCCATCAGGGTTTCTTGTCTTTTGATCTCTGGTTTTGTCTCAGCAGCTTCCTTTACTCTCCAATCTTTTCCCTGACCTCAGGGACCACGAACACACATGGCCAAAATGTCATCTTTGTTTCTCATTTCCTGCTTTGATTTTGTTTTTAGCTTTCACTAGTCTTCCCCTTCCAACACTAGCATGAGCAAAGAGCACATTTATAAGATATTAGATTGCTATCTGAGACAGATAGAATTATAGACACATTTAGGACGGGGGTGGGGAGTTTCGTCATACAGCTAAGGCTAAATTACAAAAGCGATCATTTCCTTCATAAATACTTGACAACAGTAAATTGCTAGAATCCTTTTTGCTAGAATCTCCTTCTAAATTCAGAAAGGGATGGTAATGCTTTGCAGTAAGTTGTACTATTTATGCATGTTCTTTCAGGGAATTGTGCACAAAACTCATGCGAATACTAAATATTCTTAGTGACTAATGTTATAATCAACGCCAGAGGAAATAGTAGTGGTTGACATGGTAAACTGTTTTTTTTTTTATGCACATTTTTTCTTTTTTTAACACTTGGAGATTGTCATCTGGAAAGCAATGGGTAAAGAGAGCTAAATTAATCACTGACCTTCCCCTGTTAAGGAAATTTATATATATATGTATATGTATATATATGTATAGAATGAACATATGCATAAAATATGTATATATTTTAACAGGGGGAAGTTGGTGGTTAATTTATATCATATTACATGTTATGATACAATATATACACATATATTCTTATGGTAAAAGATGGAGATGATAGGTAACTATCGTAACATAGCTATAAAGTACTTACATTTTGTTGTCATCAGTTTTTCAAAAGACTCGGCCCACTGGAACACTTCTTCCAGAGTAAGGCTTTGGAAAGAAACAAGGCAGTTGAATGCCCTAGCTTATTTTTGCAAGGTTTTCTGAATAAAAAAAATGACTAAACCTTGGAAATGTGTATTAAATGAAACAGCATAGAATTATGACTATCCTTTGGACAGGAGCTCATTCTTCAGTGACTCCTTTTATGTTGTAGATAATTTTGGTGCTCTATATACCATAAATCTATAGTTTACTAAAATCTAAGGCCAAGAAAAAATGAATTGCCACATCCTAACCGTATTATAAGAATATGACGAAATGTATAGTAACTTTGATATAACTAGCTAGAGTTTATATAGCCCTTTAAGGTTTGCAAGGCTGTTTATATAAGCTATCCCATATGACCTTCAAAGCAACCCTGAACAGTAGGTGAGGAGGGGAAGAATGAGAAGTGAATAAGTATTTATATAGTGCCTACTATGTCCAGGTACTGCACTAAGCACTTTACAAAAATTATCTTATTTTAACCTCACAATAAAGCTGAGAGGTAGGTAGTTATTATCCCGATTTTATAGTTGGGATAACTGAGGCAAACAGAACTTAAGTGACTTGCTCAAGGTCACACAGCTACTAAATGGTGTGTGTGTGTGTGTGTGTGTGTGTGTGTGTGTGTGTGTGTGTGTGTGTAATTCGAAGTCATTTTTGAACTCAGGTCTTCCTGACTCCAGGCCCAGTATTCTATCCACTGCATCACCTAGCTCCTATTACTATGCCAAGTTCACAGATAAAGAAGGTTCAGGGGCCTTTTTTTTCCAGGTTTACATTGCTAGAAAGAATCTGAGGTAAGATTAGAACTCAGTTTTTCTTTACTTCAGGCCCCTTGCTACATCCACTACCGTACCCCCTAGCTGCTTCGGTTGTACTAGTAAATATTTACATTTACCTAGCGCTTTAAAACTATAAAGAATTGTATATCATTATTCCATTTGCTCCTCAGGTAAACTGTAAAATATATTTTGTAAGTATTGTCCTTCCTCTTTTATGGTTGTTGAAACAGAACGATTTGTCCCATATGGTAGAATTGGAAAGTAGCAAAGAACTGCATCTTCTAGTGCTTTGTAATCTCGGGTCAGTTTCAATCTCCATTCAAATGACAAATGGATTCATTCTGTGCTATTTCATTAAAACAACGAAGATAACAATAGACTGTCATTATTTCTATTATTATTAATGATAGTCTTTTCTATCCATTACAATAGCAATAATAGGTAACATTTGTATAGCACTTTAAGGTTTGCAAAGCACTTTACAAACATTTCATTTTATCCTTACAACCATACCGAGAGGTAGGTACTATTATTATCCCTATTTTACAGGTGAGGAAACTGAGGAAGAGAGAAGCTAAGTGACTTGCCCAGGGTCACACAATAAGTCTTAGATTCAATACTCTCATCTGCATCACCTACCTGTTTCTCATCATAATGCACCCGTCCAGGATTTCCTATCCAAGATAACTTTATAGCTTCCTTGTCAACAGAACGTGCCCCAAGTTGCTTTTCCATTTGTTTTATCCACAGGACTCATTTGTAATGCAATCAGCTAGAGTTGGCATCAGCGTTCCCACTAATTATTTTTTGATCTTTGATGACCACATTCCATGCTGGAAGGGGCCAGTCCATTCAATCAACCAAAGCCCAAATCCCACTGACCACTTGTTCTCTCAAAGGAAGCAGGGGCACTGCTGGGAAATTGTTTCCTGCAACTTCCTCCTTCCTCTCACTCCTGCTAGTAAACAAAGTCACCTTCAGGATGGCCAGTAGACTTGATGAACATTAGAGATAGAAGGGATATTAGGTGTCATCTAGTCTAACCCTTCCTCAAAGGAGTCAGGTAGTGTAGTGGAGAGAACACAGAACTCAGAGCCAGGAGTTAGATTCCTGCTTGATTAACACAAAGTCCTCCCTGCATCCTCAAATATATCTCTTCCCTGTTTGATGATAGGTGGTGAAGGGTAGAGCATATTGGATATAGAGTTAAGAAGACTTGAGTTTGAATCCTGCCTTAGACACTAGCTTTGTGACCCTGGGAAAGTCACTTAACCTCTATCTGCCTCAGTTTTCTCAACTGTAAAATGGGGATAATAATGGTACCTAGGGTTGTTGTGAGGATTAAATGAGGTATATGTCAGATATTTGCAAACCATCTGCAAACTATTATTATTAAAGTCTTTAAATGGGAGACAAAGTCATTCATTCAACAATTCTATAATTAAGATAAAGAAAACTAGAAATACCCAGAATCAAAGTTATCCTTTGGAATGTGTTTCAAATGAGATCAAGGTGTAAATGACCACTATCAGATCCTTTCCATTTTCACTGGGGAGAGGGGGTGGAGGTTGTGACAAAGCAGTGGGACATCGGGTACCTGAAGAGATTTGGGCAGTGCCATCTGGTGGGGAAAGCTTATAGAATGTATAGACTAGGAGCTCTGAAGGCAAATTCTTTACAATTCTTGTTAGGCCCATGCCTCCATCCCTTTAACTGAGCAAGAAAAAATAGAATCTCTGTTTATTTAGAGATGTTCTACATTACAAGAAGCTTTACTAGAACATTGGTTAAAGACATGCAACCTTAGAAAGGGACATGCAATCTTAAAATATTTGTAAAGAAATGTACTTTTATTCATTGTAAATCATTAAAGACTGTTGCTTAGTAATAATAATAGCTAACAGTTATGTTCTTTATAAATACCTAGAAAAAATCTTTTGGGAATTTGCATTATGAAATATGTTAGTTTTATATTTTATTAGCATATCCACTTATATAAATGAATGCTTATGAAATGAAAAAAAATGTAATGTGAAAACAATTTATTTGCATAAAGATTTTTCCCTTAAATTTTCTTTCCACTATAAACTGTGAAGGAAATACTTACTCGGCCAGACAAGCAAGGAAAAAAAAACAATCAAAGAAGCCATTAGAATTCCTTTGACAACTTTGCTGTGATGACTTTGGTCAGGCCGCATTAGAGGAACTGGCAGGTTTCTTATATGTGCTCCAGGGTGTGTATGTATGTACGTACGTATGTATGTATGTATATATGTATGTATGTATGTATGTATGTATACATGTATGTATCTAGACAGTGTTTTTCAAGAAGGGCTATGAAGGTAGCACAAACAGGAAGGAAGGAACAGGGACATCATGAAGGTCTAGTTGCAATTCTGCCACCAGTGACCTGTATGACCTTGAGCAAGTTATATGATTTTTCTGAGCTTTATTTCCTTCATCTGTAAAACGGGGGAGTTAGGTCAGATGATCCTTAAGGTCTCCTGTTGTTCTAAAATCCCATGTACCCATGCAGAGCTATTCATAATTTTGAACTTTTTGAGTTGCCTGGGGGTATTGAGAGGTTTGAGTATCTTGCCTAGGGTCAAACAGACCCTAGCAGGACTTGAACCATTAGGCTTTGGCCCTAATAATGAGTGTAATAATTATATGCCTATACAGTTGATTATTTATATGATCTTTATATAATTGTATACAATTTGTAATGCTTATATGTTAGTATAGCTGTATAATTGAAAATTAATCTATTTTCAAATCTGTTGCCTGCAGCCTTGTTTTTGAAATCAGGCATAGACGTGGGGAAAAACAGATTTCTAGACAGGAACAGGGTGTCCAGTGGATCACCCCTATCTTAGCTAATTTAGTATGTAAGAGTACCGGTAACAGCCACCAGCAATGGCTGATATTTGATACCTAGGAGGAAAATTTCCCAAAGGGTAAACATTAAGGTATGATATGGAGATAAAAAAAAATCTGGAGTCCTGAAAAGGTCAAATGTCTGTCTCTAAAAATTCAGATGGATCTTGCCAGGTTCAGATTATCTGTTTGCATCATTACTGAGGCTTAACAGAGTACTGCTGTTTAGATTGGTTTCAAAAACATTTCCATGAAACGGTGTCTGACTCATTCTTCTTCTCTTATTAGGACCTGAAGTACAGGAACCCAAAATAACTCTCTCCCTCTGTTGGAGACAGGACATTATGGATCACACACTTACCTGTTCCATGCATACCTATCACTTGGACCAGATTTAAATCTGTTAATTTAGGTCAAGTCATTCCCCTTGACTGCTCTGATGAGAGAAACTCTTGTGCCTACAAGACATGGCAGCTTCTGCAGAGAAAGATTATGTTTCAGGGTTGACTTACCAGTCCAGACTGACCCGAGTCAAAGTGGTAGAGTTTGTTCAGAGTTTTCCACCAGTTGTTCTGTAGTTTTATGCTGCTTAAGGAAGGCCCTTAAACTGTCCCCATAGTGCCCTGCCTCAACTGATCTTCCTAGGAAGTGCTCCAAAAACTGTACTTTGGTTTCAGCACTCCCATTGGCCACGTCCTCCTATACAAATGTACCTTATAACAGTAACAGCATTTTAACCAATCGATCAATAAGTATTTATTAAGAACCTACTATATGTGAGGCATCCTGCTAAGAGCTGGAGATAAAAAAAGGCAAAAGACAATCTCTGCCTTCGAGAAGTTTACAATCCAATTTATATAGAATTTTAAGATTTGCAAAGTACTTTACGTGTATATGATATTCGATCCTCACGAAAACCTTGGGAGTTAGGTACTATTATTATTGTCATTTATTTTTTTTTCTCTTAGAAATTCCTAGTATAGTGAATGGAGTGCTGGGCCTGGAGTCAGAAAGAAAGATCCAAGTTCAAATATGGCCTCAGACATTTACTAGCTATGGGCAAATTACTTAATTGAAGCCTTGGTTTCCTAAACTGTAAAACAGGGATAATAACAGAACTTATCTCCCAGATAATCTTTGTAAGGGGCTTAGCACGGTGCCCAACATGGTAGGAACTTAATAAATGCTTGTTACCTGGTCTTCTATTCTACCAGTTTAATACCTACCTTATTGTACTATCATCTATTCCTAATCCCTCCGTATTAACCATATTCATGAAACAAGACACTTTAAGATAAAGTTTTTTCTGAAATCTAGGTAAAATGTCTACAGCATTACTTTGATTTACTAATTCACTAACCTTGTCTAAAAAAAAAGAAGGAAGCATTATAGCTACAAAAAGGCCATCACAAATAATGACTAATAAAAATTAATAGTTTGTATTTTTTAAGCACTTTAAGGTTTACAAAATGCTTTATAATGAACTCGTATTTTTTTCTTATAACAATTGTAGGAAGTAGGTGTTAACTCCATTTTATAGTTGAAGAAATTGAGAGTGAGAGGTTAAGTTACTTGCTCAGGGTCACATTTGTACCCTCAGTCACTTTGAGGAAGCATAAGCATAAGTCCTGAGTGATGAAGGGGTAAAGAAATCATGCTGTCAACAGGTATGGGGGCTACAAAAGGTAGAGAGGTGTTTCTGCATTCTAGCTGTGATCTTTACTGGAAGCAATAATCACTGGCCTTTACATAGTGCTTCGTGACTGTATTGTCTTATTTGATCCTTACAATAGCTCTGTGAGGTAGATATGATAGGCATTGTCCCCATTTTAGGGATGAGGAAACTGAGGGCGACAGTTTAAATAACTAATCTGTAGTCATGCACCTGGCAAGTATCAGTTGGTAGGATTCAAACCTAGATTTCTCTCTCTGTAATCTGAATTCAGTGTTCTTTCTGCTATACTTTTAGACTACATGACCTGAGGAATTCACTTGGGACATAGACCCGAGGGAATATCAGCAGCCTGTAGCCAAGTTCTTTTCCTTTGCTAATAAATCTCTGAAAAATGGATGATGATTTTTAAGTCTACCTAATCTAATATATCGGTCTATGTTAATGGCTGAACAATGGTTTAGACTTTCTTAAAAACAGCTTATCTTTTCCAGGCAAGGCCTCCTTAGAGGCACAGCATTTTAAGTCAAAACAGCTACTCTCTAATAGTGAGACTCACAGAAATCTTAAGGAACAACAGGCTGGCTTGGAAGGGGGGACATTTAGGGGCTTGTAGATAGATACTTCCTTTTCTTTTTTATTATTATTACTTCATTTTAAGAAATATATTATAAACTTAAATACAAAATAAGAAAAGGAAAAAAATCAGATACTTTTCTCTCTGTGTGTGTAGGACCAATTTACAATTAGAATTAGAATAGAAGGACTTAGGAAAATAAGACTTACCAGCTATAGAATTTAGACTAAAGACTATTAATTATTAACTGAAATATAAAAAAACCCCATCATTTGTGAATGTTAAGAAATAATTTACACTCTCTTAATACTCTTTCCTTTATCTCTAACCAAATCTTTTTTTGACAACAAAAATAAGTAATGATGAAAATACTGTTCTATCATTTGAAGACATTATGTGATAAAGCTGAATCTGAGCAGATAGACACCATGTTACCAGAATCTTCCAAAGTGTTTTTTTAATATGACTTGTAACTAATTTAATTTTAATTCTTCTTTTGGTTCAACAGCCTGTTTGTAATTAAAATGGTAGCTGCATAAATAAATATATATTAACCACTGTAAATCTGTTTTTGTAATGATCATAGAATTTGTTCCACTTACTTTGAAGAGATCCCATTGGATTTCTTTCTTCCTCTCTTACAGAGCCAGAAAACTCTTGTGCTCATTTTTCTAAAGAAATAAAAGAATAATTTTATACAAATCAGGAATTTTTGGATGATTCAATATTTTGAGTTATTTTTGAAAATACAGAAATTATAAATACTTTTAAAAAGATCATTTCTTGAAGTAATGGAGTGCAATTAAAGGAAGAGATGGAGTTATAAGAACCTACCTCCAAGAAATATTTCTAGAACTATAGAATTTAGGATTTGAAATGGACCATAGAGGACACCGATTCTAATCTGCCACATGAGAAGGAATCATTTGCTACAAAATCACTTACAGGTTAGTGGAACATCATCTGGCTCCTTTTGAATACTTCCATTGTCAGAGAGGTCACTAATTCACAAGGGAGCTGATTCTATTTTTGTACAGCCTTTAGGTTTTATATTAAAATCCTCCTTTCTTGCTTTTAACCTCTTTCTATAAGTCCCAGATCTAAACTCTGGATCTATATAGGGTATCATATCTTTCATTCATACAATAGCCCTTTGGATATTTGATATAGTTACTATGTCACTCATCCTCTTCTTTAGGCTAAATGCCCCCAGTTCCTTCAGTCATTCTGCTAATGAGGTGGTTTTCAGACCCTTTACTATGCTGGTCATTCTCTTCTAGACAAGCTTTACTTAGTCTTAAATGTGGCTTAGCACAAGTCCAGATGTGGTACAAAATAAAGTAGAACTCTTCCCCATATTGAACTACAAATTATATTTAGAATTAATCCAATAAAATGGAAGCTTTTTTTTTAGGGAACTCAAAGGTATTTTGATGGGAATTTATAATAAAATATTAATTTTGATAAGGAGGACATACTTATGGTTGAACTATATTTCTAGAATTTCAACACTATTTAGAAAATCGTTTAGCTCACTTAGGAGAAAAAGATGATTTTATTCCCAGAAATATGTTTTCAATTTTTGTAATTCCACATTAGTCTCTTTCCGATTTTTGGTTTTGTTTTTAATCAGGTTCTTGGTGATATTGTCATTAACTCTGTGCATGTGTGTGTGTGTGTGTGTGTGTGTGTGTGAGTGTGTGTGTGTGTGTGTGTGTATGAATGTACATTAAAAGTAGCCAATGGAATACATTTTTGGGCTGTGAAAGAACTGGCAGACACGATCGTTGAGCCACTGTCAGTGATATCCACAAGATCCTGGGAAACAGGACATGAGCCACAAGTCTGAAGAAGCACAACTGTAAAGATTTGCAAAAAAAAGTTAAGAGAACAGAGTTAAACTACAGGACATTGAGCTTGACTTGATTCCTGGGAAAATTCTAGAATAGATCATTAAAGAGATGTTTACTGAACCATCTGAACCAAGGAAGGGACACCAATGTTACAAAGAGCCAGCATCACTTCATCAAGAAGAGGTCATGTCAGACTAACCTCGTTTCCCTTTTTTTTTTCCACGGGATTTCTAAGCTAATAGATGAGAAGAATGTTGTGGATATAGCTTACATGGATTTGAGCAAAGTTTTTTTTTTTTTTAAATAAAGCATCGCACACTATTCTCATAGATACGGATGAGATCATAATATAATCACATGGACTTGTGATTAGTAGGATGACTGGATTCAAAGAGTTATTGTTAATGGTTCAATGTCAATGTGGAAGAAGTGTCTTCAGTAGAATACACTAGGGATTTGTGCTTAACACTGTACAGTTTAACATTTTTGATAAGTGTCTAAAGATAAAGGCAAATTTGGAGATGAAGTAAGGCTGAGTAGGCTAGCTATCAGCACTTGGCAGTTAAGATCCAAATGGATCTTGACAGGCTAGCACTGGGCTGAATAAGATGAAATTGAATAGGAATAAACGTAAAACCTTGTACTGGAGTACAAAAATTCAACTTCACATAAGATGAAGGAGGCATGGACAGATATCCACCATTCTTTAAAAGATCTGGAGGTTACAGCACACTGAAAGCTCAATATGAGTTAACAGCGTGATATTGCAGGGAAAAAAACATGCAAGCAAATGCCAGCTTGGGTTGCATTTAGGAGGGCATAGCTTCCAGAAAAAGGGAAGTGAACTAATCTGGAGTACCATGTTCACTTCTGAGTGCCATATGTTAAGGATGTTGATAAATTGTAGGGTGTTCAGAGGAAGAAAATAAGAGTGGTGAGACCAAATCATATGAGAATCCATTGAAGAAGCAGAGCGTATTTAGTATGAAGAAAAGAAGCGATAATTGTAATCAAGATTTTGAACGAGTGCCATGGAGGAGGAATTAATCTCATTCTCTCAGATTCTAGAGGACCAAATGAAGACTACCCAGTGGAAATTGCAAAGAGGCAAATTCAGGCTTGATTTCAGGAAAAGAAAAACAAGCAACTTCTTGACAATTACAGCTATTTCAAAGTGGAAGAGGTCTTCAGGCAGAGGCTAGAAGATCATTTGTTGGTTATGTTGTATGTATGACCTGGACAAATGCTTCCAAACTCTCAAATTCTGTGATTCTAGGAAATGCTAGGAATAGGGAGGCATCAGATAGAGTTTTTGTTGTCAAGAAGCTATTAGGGGAGAAGGAAGCTATGTGATAAAATAGATAATGCAAAAATAACATGCCAGTGCTAAATGGAAGGTACAGATAAGTGCTAAAGAAATGGAGATTGAGTTGTCACCATAAACTGAATTGATCCCTGAAGACTTCATGGAGGAAGTGAGATAATTTTTTTTCCTACTTCTCCACTGGGTTATTTCTTCTAATTGTATGATAGATAGGGGTCCTTTACAGGAGTCAGATTCGTGGATGAGACTAGTCATTGACTAATACTTGGCCAGTCAGTAACTCAGGCCCTACCTTTAGAGACCGATCAACTCCAAAGCACTTCTAGTACCCCCAGTCCTGCAAAGCGATAGAGAGAGAGAAAAAAAGAGATTCTTTAAAGGGAATTTATTTTCATACAGAAATACAAGGCATATGGTCCCCTGCAAGAAACAGGGGGAAATTACTCATGTGGAAAGATGAAAAAGGGCCAGCTGCCAAATGTAGTAAGATCAAGCTTTCATAAACATACAGTTGTGTTGACAGCATGTTTGACATGCCATCATTCAGAGGAAATTGCCAGGAAGCTGTGTACAGCTATGGTAGGGGTAGGTTAGTTTTAATGGTCTTGGTCCTGAACAGGAAAACAAAATGATTACACATATCTTCCTCTTCAGAAGATAAATGGGGGTCTGCAGGTACAGAATATTATATATTATGTCAGATATGGTGAATCTGTCAGATTGGTCGTATCAGGACCAATGGTTCAAAGACTCCATTTCAGAATCATAAGCTTTACATTGGTTGGAATTTAGGAATCTCTTTGAAAATAACTAAATAAATTAAGAAAATTTTTTGATTTTCTAGTATGTTTAAGTTACTGTGTTAGATACTGAGGAGGTATTAGGAGATTAACAAAACAGAATTTATGCTCTTACAGAACTTATAATGTAGTTGAGCAAATAAAACATTTAAATAAATAATTATAATACATGGTTAAAAAAGACACATGCATATTGCAAACCTATTCTATCTAGAATGTTCATCAATTCCACAAAAACACAATATTAAGTAAAAGATTATCACAGGAGTAAGGATTATAAGGATTATATTCACTATATATGCACATTCAATGATCATATGATGGTGGTAAGCTGACTAGTGCTACAAGGAGCTAACTTTGCCATGGCTCAGAATGGGAGTTGCACCATCTCCGATACTCTGATTTGCCTCTTGTATGATCTGCTAAATAGGTTATAGTGGAGATTTACAACATGTCTGTTCATTTGGCTGTTTGGGAAAATGGACACTGTTAGAAATATAGGTGTCAGAGTGAATAAGGCTAAGGTGGAGCCACCTACAGGACTTCACCCCTCAACAGTGCCTTCAAAGACAATGCAAGCATCTAAAAGCCAGTAGAGGGCTCTTGGTCATTGCTGGTTTTATCACTCCTGCAGACCAGCTACTTCCTTGGGTTGAGGGTTCTTTAGAAATTCTACTTCAAGAAAGAATGTTTGACTCCTTGGGTCAAGGCTCCTGAAACTGTGGGAAACCCACCCTCTTTTCTTTTATGCTATGAATGTTGATCAGACAGTCAACTGGTACTCATTAAGTGCTTACTTTGTGCCAGGTCCTATGCTATCCTATGTATTTAGCACGTGGAGGAAAGGATGAGAACATGCATAGGTGGGAGCCTTTCTATCTGATCTGGCTATGGCTTAGCAGAGCACAATTTGATGTGGCCTGGCACCAACCAACTATGACGTGAAAATGGTTCTTGCTCTTGCTAATTAGTACGTTCTGGCAAGTGTCTGGCTGAGCTTTTCTCCTGCTATTCCCATAATAGGTTGAGCTAGAAAGGTAGTCTCTGGCAATGGTGGTAAGCTCTTATTAGTTAATAAGTGGAGAAAGATAATTCTGCTTTTTAATTTAATGAGTCCAACATTTATTAAATACCAATATATGTAAAATGCTATACGTGGCACTAAGGATAGAAATACAAGAATGAAAGAATAAATAGTTGGTGCCTTCAAAAAGCTTGGATAAGGCTTAGCTGGGGAAATTTCATCTTTTAGGGAAGCTTGGCATTTCAGGAGGCAGATTTGAGGACAGAATGTACCCTGAGTATGGAGAACAGGTTGTATAGAGATACGGAGCTGGGGGATGTGAAGTTTAGGAAATAACTGGCTAATTAAAATAGGATGCAGAGTGTGCAGAAAGGAGACAAATCTCCAAAGATAGGTGGCAATCATATTGTGGAGAGTTTTAAGTGCCTAGGTAGGGGTTTGGATTTTATCCTGGAGGTAACAGCAAAATGCATTGAACATTTCTGAGGAGGGAAATATCTTGGCCAGACCTTTGTTTTCAGAATACTGATCTGGCAGGTACTTGGAGGATGCAATATAGAGGGAGAAGCTGAAGGTTGGGAGACCAGCTAGGAGATGATTGTAATAGTTGCTGGGAGAGGAGCTGAAGGCCATGGCCACACAAATGTTTCAGAAGCTGGATTTGGACAAATATTTGTCCTCATTACAACAATGACTTTTTAACTGCTTCATGCTGCTTTTCACTAGAGAGAAAGGGCCAGGACAGAAATTTGGAGAATATTTGTACTTTGTGGACAGGAAATAGATAATGATGTAGTCAAAAAAACTGAGAGTGTTCAAAGAGACAGATTGAAAAACTGAAGAGGGGGGCAGCTAGGTGGTGCAGTGAGTAGAGCACTGGCCCTGGAGTCAGGAGGACCTGAGTTCAAGTCCAGCCTCAGACACTTGACACATTTACTAGCAGTGTGACCTTGGGCAAGTCACTTAACCCTAATTACCCTGACTTCCCCCCTCCAAAAAGCAAACAGAAAAAAAATTAAAACTAAAAAAAAAGAAAAACTGAAAAGCAATGTAATGGAAACCAAAGGAGGGGATAATATACAGTAGGAAGGGCAGTCTTGGAGCTAGAGTTGTCCAGCAGGACAGGACTGGGCAAAGGCCCCATTAGTTAAGATGTCCTTAGAAAGAACAGTTTCAGAATCACAGAATCAGAGAACTGAAAGGGATTTTAACAGCTATGTGGTACAACTCATACACAAAAGGAATCCCCACCATATCATACCCAACAAATGATCATTCAGCTCTGATTAAAGACATCTGAGAAAGAGGAACTTCATTGGAGTGGTAGGATTGGAAGCCAGATTTAATAGTTGTAAGATTGGAACAGCAGATGAGGAAACAGAAACAACTTCTGAGTGTGGCTATGAAAGGGAGAAGAAGAATGGGATAATAACATATGGGGAATGCAAGGCCATATTAAATTATTTGTGGGGATGGAAAATAATCTCAGCTTGCTTATAGGAGACAGAGGAAGAATGGTTGAAAGGGCAATAAGTTGGGGGAGATGGCAAAGAACAGAATTAAAGGTAGAAGTGGAGTGGTTGGACTTGGAAAGGAGAAGGGCCATGTCTTTATCAGAGGCTATAGTAAAGGAAATAAAAATGAAGGATATCAGAAAATAAATTTTAAGCTATGCAATGGGAGAGAAGAGAGAAATCATGGCAGTCTCAATTTTCTCATTAAAGCAGGGGCAAAGTCCTACTCAAATCTTCTGGCAAATAAAATGAACAGGAATTAATATTTCAATGGGTCAATGATCTCATTCATCTGGATATTCCTTCTCCCAGTGCAGATCATTACCATCCATAACTTCTTAACATGTGTGATTCTTCTCTAAGTCTTTGCAAGAATCATCCATCAGAAGATTTACACAACATACTAGAGGCCTTCCTCTGGTGCTTTTAATATTTCATAAGCTTTCAATGTACTATTTGGACTGTCCATCCATTTCACCTTACTCTCAGTTAAGACAGGTGCACATTTTTTTTTGCATTTAAATCCTTTATGTTGTCTTTTATGTGACTTTACTCACTATAATACTTTAATATTCCAAAAGATTTGTGATTTTTATAGTGTGAATGTGCATTCTACTTTGGTAGCTTGCAAAATCCCACTGCTTATAGTTTCTGTGAGTTGCTATCTATGAGCAAAAAAAAAAATGTCATCACCTAAAGAAAGTTCCCCTTTTTGAAATTAGGATGGTTCTTAGTAGAGTAACCTAAATTCAATACTTAATTAGTAACTGGATCTTATACCTTTAAAGAGAGGAAAAAGTCTTATATTGACAAAAACATTAATAAAGGTCTTATAATGACAAAATTGGAAATGAAAGGGATGCTTATTTATTGTGGAATGGTTGAATAAATTGCGGTATAATAGAATATTATGGCGAAGAAATAATTTTCAAAGTCATATGTAAAACCATGTACAAACTAATGCAGAGCAAAATAAGAAAACCAGAATGATTTATACTATAACATCGATATTACAGAAACAAATTTTGAAGACATATATTGTATATATTATCTCATATGATCCTCACAACAACCCTGAGAAGTAGGTGCTGTTATTCTCTACACTGAGCCAGATAGTGGCTAAGTGACTTGCCTAGGGCCACATAGCTAGTAAGTATCTGAGGCTGGATTTGAATTCAGTTCTTCCTGACTTCTGGTCCAACTGTCTATGCACTGAGCCACCTGGCTATCTATGGAAATCTGCATAAAATGAAGAAGAATGAAATAAGCAAAACCAGAAGAGCCATATATACAGTAATGGCAACACTGCAAAAACAAATAACTAGAAACTAAGAACTCTGATCAATGCAGTGACCATCCATAATTCTAGAGGGTTTAGGATGAAGCCTACTACCCACCTCCAGATAGAGAGGTGGTGGATTCAGAGTATACAATCACACACACACACACACACACACACACACACACACACACACAGCCAGGGAAGGAATTGGTTTTACTTGACTATACATATTTGTTGTGAGGAATTTGTTTTTTGTTTTTACTTTTTCACCAAATAATATCAAAGAGAGAAATTAGATTTCTCTTAAATAAAAAAAAATTATTTTAAGAAGAAATTTAAAAATGAAAAAGAGCTTGCAATTTGTTGACATAGCTTTTGAGAACAGAGTGGCCTCTGTTGCACAAGGAGCCATTAATATAAGAATTCAGTGTAGAATAGAGAAACATATAGTGCATTATTTCAAAGGAAGAGAAAATAACCACTGGAACTACTATTCTGGATCTGAATTAGAAAAACAAGAAGAAAATGCTTGCTGAAGTAGAAATGATGGCAACCCTAGGGGAAGTGACTATTCTATTTCAATGTTTATGACAGAAAAGAGGGAAAAGACGCAATAGTCTGTTGTGCCCTTATGATTCGGGGAGATTGGATTAAAGACAGTTTGGAGAAAGGATGAATATGATATCAGGGCCTCAGATCATTCAAGGGAGGTTGGCCTAAGAGGGATGGGGAGATCTCAAAAATGAAATTCTGACAAAAGGAACATGAATTATTCCAAAGAACAATATGAAAGGGTAGCCATCTGTAAGGACAAATGTAAACACACATGGAATTCCTCAATCAACTGGCACAGAAGAAAAACCTCCCAAAATATGCAGAATTGTAAACAAAGACAAATAATGAAGGATGACTACAAAAGAGTCAGAATTGATATAGCACAAAAGTAGTTGGCTCAAGAGTGAATCTTAAAGACAAAAATATTTTGTTTTGTTTTCAATATAATGGGGGGAATGGTCAATGAGGACCTAGTCCTTAAAGAATGGCCATTTGTGCTCTTCCTGATGCATTATACAGAGCATGTATAATATTTTCTGCCTCCTGTCAAACCAACACATGCAACTTTGGGCAGCCAGTTTCTACCTGTGAGTAAACTAGGAGTCATGAGTGAGTATGTGATGATGAATCGTCTTTGGTTAGCTGAGGAGCAAGAAGGATTAATCACTCAAGAGACTCTTAGCCAGAACTAAATGTGTATACAACAGGCTCTCCTCTCTGGGAGTTTTTGAGTGAGGAGGACTACTTGCCACAAGATACCTGGTGGGGGAGCTGTTTCCCCATCAGTTGCCATGAGCACATGAGGTTTCTTTTGTATTTATTTTTTCTTGATCCTGTATCTGGAGACTGGATGGAACAGGTTATGACCTTGTGAGCTTTGAAAGGAAGAGCTATCAGAGAGAGACCTTCAGAAGAGTCAGTAACATAGATCGCTGGAACTGACCGCAAGTATAGATAAGTCCATTAAAGAATCAGCCCCGAGGAGCAACCTGATTGACCTAATCAATCAACCCATCAATAAATATTTATTAAGTGCCTACTATGTGCCAAGTATTGTACTAAGCAGTAGGGATACAAAAGGAAGCAAAAGACAGTTCCTGACCTCAAGGACCTTAAAATCTAATGGGGAAGATAACAGGCAAATATATATGTATATATATGCATATATATGTAAGTATGTATGTATCAACCTATATGCAGGAAAAATAGGAAGTAATTAGTAGAGGGAAGGCTGTTTAATCGCTGTTATAAGGACCACACCAGATAGAAGGTTATAGAAGATAGTGTTACAAAGTGTAGTAATCCCTTAGTGTTACTAGATAATAGAACTCTGAGGGGACAAACAATTAGCCTCCCTCTGCAGACTAAACTTGAAAATGATGCTATGATTAAGTTATAATGGAGAAAAGAAGGTAAAAGCAGGGATACTTCTGCAGCTTATCGTGGGTAAGCTAGTGACAATACATGGTAGAAAGAAGGTAGAGTTATTGAATTCTGAGTCTGTTTATGCTACCAATAAAAAGTGGTCTTAAATTTGGAAAGATAGAATAAAAATTGATTATAAAGAAGTGAAACAGCATAAACTACTAAGAATATATATCTATATCACACACATACACACATTAATTAATGGATTAATGTCAACAGAATTAGGCAAATTGCATCTCATGATTGGGCTAGAGCTGATCCACTGTCAATAACCTTTGAATATTCATGAAGAATGGTTTAGACCTGCATGAGTGGGGAACCTGCAGCCTCCAGTCCACAAGTGGCCTTCTAGGTCCTCAGGTGTGGCCTTTTGACTGAGTCCTTTTGTTAAGGGGGTTTGTTCTGTGAAGTTTGGATTCATTGTCTTCCTACTTCTACATCTAAGTTAAAAATAAAACTCTTCAGCATAGCATTTAAAATCCTCCACAAGCTAATTTTTTCTTTTTTTTTTTGCAGCCTTCTGAATCCAAGTCCAGTACTCTATCCACTACAACGATATGTGGAGGCTACAGAGAGGCAGATTTAATTTCAACATATGGACAACCTTACTAATGTTTAGCATTTCTCAAAAGTAGAACTTGCTGCTTTAGAGAGGTAATGAGTTCTATATCCTGAAGGTTTTCAAATGGAGACACTAAAACAATAGTAACATTAAAAAAAGATTTGGGAAACACTTCCAGATCGTGCAGTGTCATGATGTCATCCTTATTGATATCAATTATCATTACATCACACAGTCAGGGCAGAAATTATAGAAAATTACGCTGTCATCACATTGCCCTATAACAGTTCTTTTTTGGAAGAAATCCTGAAAAAAGCCTTCTAGATTTTTCACTTCACTGCTTTTTGCTAAAGTATACTTGAATTTTTTGTTGAAGTTTTAACTGAAATCAAGGTCAAGTTATTTATATTTTTTAATTCTTTACACTAGATACATGAGATCTTATTATGGTCATTTCAATTCAGTAAGTATTTATTTGCGTTTAGCACTGTGATAAGGATATGTGATTCTAACTGTAAAAAAAATAGAGTTGTCATGATAAATTCATTGGAGGATCTTCTAATCAAAGTAACAGCTCAAAACTAATCTTGCATCTTATTCTTTTTATTTTTTATGATGGAACAAGTCAAGTGATAGAGAAGTCTTACATAAGTTTTATAGATGGATTTTTTAATTTTTTAGTCAAAATATTATTTTTTTTTTCAGCGTAAGGAACTTCCAGTGATGGAAACTCCCCCTATCAAAGCAGATCAGCAAGTCATTTGTAAGCTAGAGACTTAAATAATTGGCCGAGGCACTAACTTAAGTAATTTATCCCTGGTTGCACTGATAGGATGTTTTAGGGGGAGGATTTGAATCCCTAAGCACAAGACCAGCCCTTGCTAATTTTGACTTTCTGTTTATTTAATAATAAAATGAAATATTATGATAAATAGGAATTGGATAACAAAAAAATTTTAAATTCATACTTCCTTTCAAGTAGGCAAATGGGGATACCTGGGCAAATACACTATTTAAAAATTCAGTGAACTGAAAAATGCTTTTCAACATCCACATCACAAAATTATTTGAGATCATTAGCTCAGAAAATGTTGATTAATCTGAAACCATATCTTTTTTCTTCCCCAGGTTTTACACTATAACCTTGAAGTGATACAGTATCTTACAAAATCTCTGAAAGTCATGGTCAAATGTATACATGCAATGAGAAATTGATTTATTCATTGCTTCACAATGAAAGGAGATCTAAGAAAGCCTTTGAAATGTTATATAACAACATGAGGCCAGTTTTTAAGCAGAGGAAAAAGATTTTTTAATAGAAAAATTGAGGAAAAACAATAGAAGTTAAAATGATACACCTATAAGTAAAAGTGGTTAGAAGTTTGCAGTACTGGCTATCTATACTATAGTAATAACAAGAGAGAGAGAGAATGAAATTTTCAACATTCACATTCAAATCTTTCAAGAAATTTATTGTAAAATAAAGATACTGAAATATATTCTTTTGTTCCTTTAAGCAATTCTAAAGAAATCAAACAGTGTGCATTTTATTAACTGACAAAGTTCCTTCCAACATTACTATTCTATAACTGAAATGACCCACTATGGTTTTGTAAAACTTGAGATCTTTTGATAGTTTTCTGAGATTCAGTTTTCCTATTAATGACCTAAATTGTATATCTTCATAAATATTTTATTTGGCTTAATTGCATCCTCAAAATTATACAGTTAAATAAGTAATTGCTAAAAACTGTCTAAACAAAAACTAAAAATTGATCCAAAATCTCTATAAAGCTAAGGTTGAAAAAAAATAAAAATTCAAACATACTATTCAAGGTGATAAAATGTATAACAACTATCTTAATTTGTGGATATACTCACCAAATCTCAAATTAACAATATATTTTCCCCTCATATTGGCTTATATGGTATGTGGAAACATTCCATTGACCTAAAAATAAAATAAAAATAATACTAATAAAATAGGTCATTGTGTGCTTCCTGGAGAATGCATATTTGGCAATGATTTCTACAAATACCCTGGCCTAGGGTTTAAGCAAATGATTTTTCCAGTTCATAAATGCTGGATTATGGTTAACCTTATTTTAGGTTCATTAACACTTTAGTGAGCATTTTAATAATTTTATGTGTTAATGTTTCCAAAATCCCTGCTTCATTGTTTTATAATTATATTTGACAAAGCATGCCTATATCATTCTGACATTTAATTTTTCCTTCTTCCTCTTCTTTCTTCTTAAATGAACTTCATGTATAAATTTCAAAACCTGAGTAGAAAATATATAAAGCCTCTTTCTGCTCACTTAACAGTTCTTGACTATAATATATACTCTTGTTACTTACTCGAAAGATTTTAAAAAGTATCTAATAAGTCTAAATCTTGCTGTGAAGATGTCAAATGAGGGTAGATTTAGATGCGTATAATGTCAGTTCCTTTATTTTTTATATTTATTTCAATTTACTTTGAAAAGTTATATTTATATAAACCTTAAATAAATATCCCATATTCAGATCTTTTTAGTTGCAGGATAGGGTGTCTAGAAATCTCCCTATGCTGTATTGCGCAAGGGAGTTTGGATTTATTCTATTTCACCCTATAGGGGAGAACCAGGAGCAATGGGTAGAAGCTGCAATGGTGAAAATTTAGGTTTGATGTTAGGAAAAAAATACTTCTTAGCAATTTGAGTTACACCAAAGTGTAAAGTGATGTCTTGGGAGATGCTAGGTTCCCCTTCAGGAATGCCTTCAAGCAGAGGATGGCTCACAACGTGGTGGATTTATTATCTGGAGATTCCTCTAGACTGTGGATTAAACTAAGATGGGTACTGATTTCTAATATTCTATGATTCTGTGGGTTTCTGTTGTTACCTTTTTATTCTAGAAGTAACAGATGCATTTTTAATTCTTGTATTTATCTATTCAATTCCCAAATGAGAAGCAAAATTTCTGAAGCAAATGACATCTTATCTGCAGCAGCACATAATATTTTTGTTATTTAAAACTGTAGTGGTATACAGTTGATCTTGCACAGAACATGAAGGAGTGAAGGCATTCCATGTAATCAAGGTCAACAGATGAAAATGAACACTCAAAATTATCCACAACTCGAATCAATGTGAGTTTTAAAACCTTGAAACAGTCTGGAAATGGCTGGTTTTCAAAATAGTTTTGGAATGGCTGATTTACTGAAAATGTCTCTTTGAACACACACACACACACACACACACACACACACACACACACATTCACTCACTCACAGAACACATAAAAAAGAAAGAACATACTATACCCTGAAGCTGCAGTATTTTTCTATTGCCCAAAGAAGAAACTTCATTTATTATTGGTACTTTGCCAAAAAACAGATCTTGCTACTGGTGATGTGAATTTCATTTTCAGCAAGTTCAGCCTAGACCAGACAAAGATGAGTATCTTCTACTTTTTTTTTCCTTAGAAGAAACCAGTTCACCCTTCCAGCAAAAGTTTCTGTGTTCTAATGTGAAAGACTGGAAATCAGCAACTACTAGTCCTTGTTTATATTAAGTAAACATTCAGCTACAAGGCATTTAACAATCATTGTGCAGTCTGATACTTACAAATATGTCTTGTTGCACAGAACATGTTATTTAATTGCTTCTACTTCCAGAAATATTCATGGGGTCAGGTTTTAAAATTCCACGAGACATGCAGGCTTCTCCTTTGTCTTTCTCTTAACAATACTTTCTTTTCTCTCTGAGTACCTTCTTGGGCACTCTAGGCTACTGCATGAATCCTCTGTTTTACCCACACACAACACACATGCCTATATTCTTCTGTATCTATGCAAAATGAGGCTCTATTGAATATGAAAAGTAGTTCTGCAGGACTATGACACATCACCGATAAAAGGACTTTGATCTAACATGGTCAGAGCAGCTGAAATGGTCAGATTATCAGAAGCAATAGATATTTTTGTCAGATATTTTATGAGTAATATTTTATATCTTCTAGTTATATAAATTGTGTATCTAAATTTTAAACTGTTCTTTGAAAAGATAGTAAAGCTCACTTCATAAGGTGCCATGAGGTGCCTACTGCCACCCCAACTTCTCATTACACATCACAGAATACTAAGAGACCTTGTAAAATTAGCTGGTCAATTACTTAAAATGTGGGCTTTAACGTATTTAGTGTTATCTCAGGTTTCTTAGAATGTATATAATCATTATGTTTCAGTCATTGAAACATCAAAAATTTATGTCTTAAATTTTATATTAAAATTTGAAAATACTTTGCAAAAAAGAAGCAAACTTCTTAGATGCAAATATTTGAGCATTGAATTATTTCCAAGAAAAATCTAAAATTAAATATATGAGCATGTTTTATGAAGATCATAGGACCTTAGTTTTATAAAAGAACTTAAGAGTTACCTGGTCTAATCTCATATTCAAAGGAGGAATCCTCAAATCATAGAATATTAGCACTTTTCACTAATTAGGATACTCACCATTTAGAGGGGACTTTAGGGATAATATAGTCTAATCTCAATTTAAAGGTAAGAAAATAAATATGGAGAGAGAAATTGTATTTGTCTAAGGTCACATGGCTGATGAATGTTATAGATTGGACTGCTCCACAAATCTCTTGGTTCTCATTTGGTGGCTATCCCACCACTATAACATATAAATTGATAGGCTTGCCAATCTGGCCTTTTCATGAATACATTCAGTGACAGGATGTTCATTTGGAAGGCAGCCATTCCATGTTTTTGATATCTCCTATGTTTAGAGTTCTTCCTTACTCTGAACTAAAGTCGGCCTGCTGAAAAATCATTCCATTAGCTCTAGTTCTGCCTTCTGTAGCTATAACATGTTGTCTATACTTTCTTCCATTTGCAAACCGTTCAAATATTTGAAGAATTTCCTTTCAGTCCTCTCTCATTCAGCTGAATCGTCACCACTTCTTTCAATTGTTCCTCATGTTTCTTATCTTCCAAACATTTAAACAATTTGTTTGCCTTCTTCTATGTGCTCTCTGTTTGGGTAATGTCTCAAAATGTGATACCTAGAAATGAAGCTAGTATTCCTAGAGAAGTCTCTCAGCGTTAATGCTGCCTGGATCTGGACACTCTATTTCTCAGAACTACGTAATAATGGGAAGAACAGTAGATTTGATCTGAGTCTTAGTTTTGGCTTCATCTAGGCTGTTAAAATGATTGTCTCCTCCACTAAACCTATTGCTCTTGTCAACTTCCCTGTTTTTTGTTGGTGGCACCGCCATTCTCCCAGCTTCGTAAATTTTGAAACTTTCCTCTTTCTTATACTCTTCCTTCAATCAGTTGACAAATCTTGGCTGTTCTATTTCTAATGTCCTTGGCTTCTCACACAGAGGCTCTCCTTATTCAGATCATTTCTTACTGCTTGCACAGGCATTTATAATCTCTCATCTGGACTATTACAATAGCTTTCTACTGATCCCTGTGCTTCTAGCCCTAACTTAGCTGCTAAAATAGCATTCCTAGACTTTTGGTTAAATGGAAGTGTGAAGCCATAATAAATCTCAGATACCTAATATTTATCACAAGAATAGAAGCAGAATTGTCCAACATTTTTAACAGGGCCAACAGGGAAAAGATAGGGTAACCAAAAAGAATAGCCTCTCAGAAATTGGAAAGGGACAACAAAAACAAATAATTGAGCACAACGATCTAATACAGTGAATAAATATTATGAGTTAAAAGAAAAAGAAGAATAGATGCCATGAGGGGAAAAAATGACCACAGAAACAAAGTTGGAATTTTTACAAGACCCATCAAATTGGGAATAAACAATGTAGGGGTAATACAGAAGGAACCGGGGTTGGTAAAAAATGGATTTAACACTAGCAGAGAGAGAGTCCTGTCCTCAGGAAAAAGAAAAAAAGGAACAAGATAAAATAATATTGAAACTTAAAAGTGTGTAGTGATCTGAAAAAAATTAAATTAAGAAATCGAATTAATGAGAAATAGAATTATTCTGTTATGTCATTGTGTTGGCTGTGAAAGAGCAGCCGAAATTAAGAAGGTACAATCCAAAGAAAGGAAAGACAGTTGATGGTTTGGTCAAACTGCTTTTGTTTACTTCACCCTATTTTACTTAATAGACTGGGGAAAAGTCCCTACTTTGAATCTCACAAAGCACAGTGGAAATCACCTAAATTCCCTGAGAGATGCAATAAGGAATGTCTCACTCAAAGTCACATTCAAACTACCCGAAATAATCCTACCATATCAAGATGATAGGAACACTGATTATATAGATCAGAGGTCTGAGGGATAGGGGTGCAGGGAGTTGGATGTGGGTAGATAGACCATGCAGCTATGGGCAGTGATGGCTGGGACAAGAGACCACCTTCTGGAGAAGTTGCATTTGGTTTCCTTGGGGCTCCAGGAAGCTTGGAGGCTTGTATTGTAGTTTCACTCAAATTTTGGATCATCAGTGTGGGTGTTCCTGGTTCCGTTTTGCCTACACTGAGACTAAGTTTCTACTGCAGCAGTGGGCCATTCTTTCATGATCAAATAGCAAAGTGGGCTTAGCATGGCCCACTTTTCAGGGGTAACTTGGCCAATTAGCTTCTTTCTTTTTTTTCTTATTTTTTAATTTAATTTTTTTTAATTTTTAGTTTACAACACTCAGTTCTACATAATTTTGAGTTCCAGATTTTCTTCCCTCCCTCCCCCCCCGCCCTCCCCAAGACGGCATGGAATCCCATATAACTTCCCCGTATAACTTCACATTGAATTAATTTACACACTAGTCAAGTTATGGAGAAGAATTATGACCAATGAAATGTATCATGAGAAAGAAGAAACAGGACCAAAAAACAAAACCAAACAAAAAAACAACCCAAAAACAAAAACAAAAGAGGGAAAAAAAAGGGGGGGGAAAGGCTAGCATGAAGTATGCCTCAATCTGCATTCATACTTCATAGTTCTTTCTCTGGATGTAGATAGTATTCTCCATTGCGAGTCCTTTGGAGTTGAATTAGCTTCTTTCTTGATGTAATAGGTGATCAAGGTTGCTTGTAAAAAATAGCTGAATATATTGATGTCACACCACGGGGTAATTCATGATAAACAGATCTGGTCATCTTGACCAGTACAAAAATGTCATCTGGTCGAGGTAGCCATGCCGGCTCATCACAAGTATTAGGCTGTTTTCAAGTTGTTTGCATATTCATGTTCCTAGAATGTGCATATTCATTACAAATTCATGAGGGAGCTACTTATGTCAAGTGCAACTATGTCAAACAACAAAAGAAGCAGAACAAGCAATCAGTTAAAAGGATGAAAGGATAAGTCACCCAGAAAAAAGCTTGCCTCCTTATAAGCAAAGATGACAGAGGTGTGCGGGACAAAAAAATGCAAGAGATAATTTAAGAGCCATCAGGTTCCCTGAAAAAATCTTTCAGCCTGTCATAGGAAATTATACAGCAAAATTTCCCAGAATCATTGGAGTCAAGACAAGCCAGAGATGAGGAGAATTGATTGAATATCATCATTAGGTGTTAATGTTAGATTCAATACCTCCAGACACATAGTTGTCAAACTCTAGAGTAACAGTGACAGAGAAATGATCTTATGAATAGCTAAGAAGAAAACTATTACAAATTAAGGAATAACAATTAAAACATACAAAATTATTTATCCAATGTGAAAATGTTTGAAAAACTAGAATATGATATGGAGATTTTAGGGAAATTTTGTTTCACTCAAGCTTTACTGTCCAGATAAACTATCCGTACTATAGCAAAGTGTGTGTGTATGTGTACACCCTGAAGTTTTGCATGAAATTTAGAGGAATTATGGAGAGTTAGCAAAAAAAAATGGCAAGGATTATAATGAAGTCTTAAGGGGTAGCAAGTAAGACTTGGAAGAAGACATCAGATTGGAAGGAGTGCTGGTATGGTTAAATCTTTCTCCTCTGAAGCCACCATATGGGAACATGAAGGCAACAGCAGTTTGAATCCAGCAACAAATACCTCAATACTCCTACAGTGGGAAAGCAAGGCAGCAGCAAGTTTATCTTGATTGGTAATTAAAGGTCTCCAGAGTTTAGGGGAATAAGAAAGAATAAGTGAACAATATAAACATAGTTGCTAATGGGGTTAATAAATATAGTTAATAATGGGATATGTAGAGGTACAATGGATAGAGATGGCTTTAAAATTAGGAAGACCTGGGTTCAAGGTCCGTCTTAGATATATACAGGTTGTGTGACTCTGGGAAAGTCACTTAAACTCTCAGTGTTCTGGGAGACTGAATTTCTATAGGGTGTTTGTAAAATCTGGACACATATGTAAAAATGCATATTTTCAAGAAATGAAAAGGATGAAATTTTCAACCACATTTTATTTAATTGGAATATTAACAAATAACATCTTCAATATGATTTCCATCATTTTTGATGCAAAGGTTGATCTGCTTTGCAAGATTCATGTGAAGTCAATGCCATAACTCCACATAGCTGTCAATTGTCCTATGTGTCCAGACTTTAGGGACACTGCATTGCAGAGAAGAGCCAATTCAAATTGATAGAAAGAATTTTCTCCACTGGGAGTTCCCTATAGCAATAAAATCACAGGTCTAGTCCTTATCCCAACAGTTAATCAGACTACAAGTAAAGAGAGAACATAAGAAAAGGAATTCCTTGATTGGGAGCATTGCAAATGATGAATAAACTAGGTGGAGGGAGAGAGATAATAAGAATGCAGGAGGGGAATGTAATGTTCTAAAGCAGTATTGTGACAAATATACCATGGACTTATCCCTACTTCATTTCCTTAGGTCTGCTCTCCCCTGCCCCCCAGCCAAATCCTCCGTTCCTTGGGACAGCCTCATTGCCTCTATTAGTAGAGAAGATACTGAGTAACATATTTTTCCTGTTCATCCACCCTTAGTGAAGTGAGAGAGGACTTAAGAAGATGTAGTTTGGTGTCAAGGTGAGACATATATAGAAAAGACAAAGAATAAGGGGTGAATATGGAGACAGAAGGGTAGGTACCATCAGTAGAATTTTAGGTGACCATATGTAATATCTTGAGTAGCCTTCTATGGCATACTGCCATGCTGTCATTGAACAGCCAATTTACTTTAATTCAGTAAACATTTAGTAAGTACCTACTATGTGCTATAGGTACTATGCTAAGTGCTGGGTATAAAAAAAGGCAGAAGAGAGTCCCTGCTCCCCCAAACCTTACAATCAGATACAATATCATCCATTTATATTCACCAAGGGGGATATTATAGATATGAGCATTTGTGTGAGAGCCCAAGTCCATCCCTATTTTGTGTATAACTGTTGTCTCCGCTTGGAGGTCAGGCAATTAGATTTGAACACTAAAGATGTCGGGTGGCACAGTGGATAGAGTGCTGGGCCTAGAGTCAGGAAGTCATCTTCCTGAGTTCAAATCTGGCCTCAGACACTTACTAGCTGTATGACCCTGGGCAAAACACTTAATCCTGTTTGCCTCAGTTTCCTCATCTGTAAAATGAGCTGGAGAAGGAAATGGCAAACCAATCCAGTATCTTTGCCAAGAAAACTCCAAATTGGGTCATGAAGTTGGACATGACTGAAACAAATGAACAACCGTAGATATCCTGGGCCTGATGTCAGACACTTAAGTATAAGTATTGATTGGAATTTAGTGCCTGCAAAGATGTTTTTTTTAGTGGTTCACACATTGGGGGAGGGACACATATTTTAGGACATTGCATCTGTCCACTGATTGCAAATTCCGAGACGGTGGATGATAATGAAGTTGAACCTAATAAAGAATAATGTCCAAAGGAGCTGATGTTAACTGAATCACTGGACAGTTTGCATACAGAATCCTGTGAGCTGCATTAGTTACTCTCTATTCTTTAATCAGTTCTTAGTTGGTTAGCTAGAAGAGTGTTTCAGAACCTGCTGGAAGGTTGGATGCAACCAAAAACTGGACTGCACATATACACATTTCTAAATAAAAGAAGGAATGTGGGCAACTATGCCTACCTAGTCTAATTCATCCTAGGTGGGCATGGCCAAGCCCTCCAAAAGTTATCTAGTAGAACAGGGGTATTCCATCCTATAAGAAATAGTCATCTCCTGACATGCTAAATGAAGAAGTCCTGGGGTGGGGGCAGCGCTCAAAAGCCCTGAATCACTCTGTCCTGACAGTGGGGAGTTTAGTATCAACCAGCTTCCAATCAGGAATCTTCTCTCAGCCTCCTAGTATGAACCAGCCAGTCTCCAAGACTAGGCTCCTAACTTCCTTCCCCCAGTTCCTAGTCCTGATAGATCTAGATAAGAATTCTATATTTAAAAAAAAACCTACCTGACTTTGTTGGTCTGGAAGAGGGTCCTCTTCTCCCGCAAGGACTCTAGCATAGTGCTCAATTCTACCTGGGAACCCAGAAGATATTATCTGATTTCATTATTCTCTTTGACTGCCCCTCTTTTTGTGAATATCTCCCTATGATAAAGCTGACTGTATTTCTTGAAGTATAATTTTAAAAATCTAAAGGAAATGATTGGTCACAAACACAAGTCAGGAAAGTTATTTCTTCCAGGTAAAGAGCTATCTTTGTATGGAAGGGAGATGGAGTTCATGTTGGTTGACAAAGAAACAAAAATAGTGTTGCTATGGGGAGGATTATCTGAGAATGAATAGTATTGAAATCAGTAAAAAAAAGTAGGGACTGAAATATTAATTCCTTCTAGCTCAAAATTTATGATGCTATGATCTTATGTTTCATCATCAATCCTTTGGATTTAATTAATTTGAATTCTGATGACTTTGAGTATTATTTTCTCTCATAACACTGTGGTTATTGTTCTCATGGTTTTGTATGATCTCTTTGTTCCACTTTCCTCTTCATCTCACAAATCTTCTCAAGTTTCTCTGAATTCCTTGTATTTATAATTTCTTATAGTTCAAAAAAACAAACACTAATATAGTCAAAGAGAGGGGTAAAAGGAAGAGAAACAGGAGACACCAAGAAAAGGATGCATCCAGGGTAGTGGACTTTGGTTGCACTGTGTCTTCAAGTTTCTTTCAGAAATGGAGATATCATCAAAAGTCCTAGTGTTTCTTTTACACCAGAACAACTTCCTGAAGTCTTAGAAGGTCATAGGTTTGATGGAGGCTAGGATGGGGAATGGAGATCTGACTGAGACCTTTGATGTTAGTTTTTCCATTGTTTATGCCACAAGCATAGAGGTTCTAGGCATTGGCTGGGGCGGGCCCAGATGAACCAAAAAGTGAGTATGAGGGTCTAGAAGTTTCTACAAAATGACAAGATGGGGCTGGTAACTTGGAACAAGGGAAATTCCCAATGTCTAGAGCAGAGGTAGAAATAGAGGTCTCTTTGGAGAGCTCCTCCCAGATCTTCCATTTAAGGAAGGGGCCCAGGGCAGTCATCTCATCATTTCCTTCTTGGCTGAACTCCTAGACTTTATTATTCCCCTGCAACAGGTACCCTTCCTCTTTTCCATCCCCCCTCCCACTTTCAGCTTCCTTTTATTTGTTATCTTCCTGCGTTAGAGTGTAAGCTCCTTGAGGGCAGGAACTGTCTTTTGCCTTTCTTTTTATCCCTAGTACTCAGCACAGTACCTGACACATAATTGGTGAATAATAAATGTTTATTGACTTTTTTATTGACTATTTTTTTATTGTTTATTGACTGGCATTTGTGATTCCAGTAGCATAAGGATCTTCCTATGAGGAAAATCTACCCATTCGGATCAGCACCTACTCTGCAATTTTTAATCTTAGCAGAATTTTCTGGAGCACTGAGAAGTTGCTTCCTTGGGTTAGGAATTCTTTTCATCATTTATCTGAAAGGCACAATTATTTAACAATTGCACACTTTACAAATACGGAGCTTAGAATTGTGCTATACTTTATAAATCACAGAATAACAGAATTTTAGAGATAGAACCTCAGAGACCCCCTAGTCCAACTTATACCTGAAATAGTTCCCTCCACAACAGATTGTAAAACTGGTCATCTAACCTGGAAGAACTTCAGTGAGGGGGAGCCTTCTAAATCTAGAGGCAGCCCATTTCACTCCTGCTTAGCTCTTATTGTTAGGGAATGTTTACCTTCATGGTTTCACCAATCCTAAGTTTGCCTTTGGAACTTCCTACCTGGGGGAGCTAGGTGGCTCAGTGAGTAGAGCACCGGCCCTGGAGTCAGGAGGACCTGAGTTCAAATCCAGCCTCGGACACTTGACACATACTAGCTGTGTGACCCTGGGAAAGTCACTTAACCCCAATTGCCTGGCCCTCCCCCCCTCCAAAAAAAAGAAAGGAACTTCATACCTTCATACCTCCTCATTTTCCTCTGAGAGCCAACAAAATACATATAATCAATCCCCGTTCCCCTCAATTACTTGAAGACAGCTGTCATGTCATCTGTAAGTCTTTTCTTCCCTTGGCTTACCATCCTTGATTCCTTCAATCAATCCAAAAGTCAAATCCTGACTAGACTCAGGACTTATACTGATGTAATCTGACTCCAGAACTTCATCAACCATACCATTCTGAGTCTTGAGGAATGAAGGACTTTAGATTTTCCCCTATACAATATATAAGGGAAGTACGTTCTAACTTAACACATCCTTTACAATACCACACATAGGCATATTTTTCACACATTTAATGGCACAAAATAATAAATATCATAAACATACTAAAATACAAGCAAAAGTAATGATTTTTAGCAACAAAAAGTTGGCTTTTATCACACTTACCCTATCATGAGGCAGGTGGCAGATAGCATTGTCACTTTCTCCTTTAATTGAGATACATTTAAAGGCTGTCTCCAGCTCCCATGGTAATCATGGCATAAGTGACACTCGACTCCTATTACCTCACAACTCTAGTGTTCTCTCTCTTCGCCAGAGGCTCCTGACTGTTTCAGCTCCGCAGATTTTCTGGCCAACAAGAAAGAATGAACACCTGTTCGATACAGTTCCTGTTTTCTTCTCTGTTTCAGAGATCTAAAATGACTATGCCATATACCACTATTTTAAAATATGTTTACAATGTCTAGCCAGTATATCCCCTAGGGTATGTGAATCAGGGTGATTGATCACAAATTACCCCTTGAGGGTTCCCTCATCACCCAATGATGAAACAGAGGTGCAATAAAAAGAACAAGGAATAAAGAACATTGAATTTGGAGTCAGAGGATGGAGATGAATCCTACCTCTGCTAGTACCACCTGAGTGACCTTAGGCTGGGCCTTACTTTCCTCATTTGTAAAAGAAAAAGGTGATGCTACATAACTGCAGTGTCAAACCACTAAACTATATATAAAGTTCTCCATGGGCCACATATTTACTAAGAAAACCACATGGTAATATTATCTTTGTTGTGACGTATTTTTATTTATTTTGTTAAATATTTCCCAATTACATTTTAATCTGGTTCAGGCCAGTACTGGGGAGTGTAATGGGCCCTATTATGGCCTGTAGACACTGCAACTGACTCCTCTGTATTAGATGACTATTCTAGCTCTACATTTATGAAACTATGATTTTCAAGGTCTCTTCCAGTTCTAGATCCTTTGATATTATGCCTCTAGGAAGCAGCCTAAAGGGTGTAGCTCTAGTGGTTGGTACCCAGGGCTATAAAAACTCTCAAGACTCTTATGAGTATAAGAAGTCAGAAAATTCCTTGTCACAAAGGCACAGAGGGTGGGACAATCTTTTGCCCTTTTCACCTGTATTCTTAAGCCTATATTTCTGCAATATTGCGACTTGTTTTCTCCATTCAATGCTATTCTAGGCATTCCTTTTAACCTGAATCTACCTCTACAAAAAGATCTGGGGGATGAAGAGAATTTAAGAGAAAGGGAGAATGGAATTCCAATATAATTAACTGGGTCTGTCCCTGACCCCATGGATGGTACTGTCTCTTATTTACCTAGAACATTTTGGCCTTTAGAGCTGGAGTTAATTAGCAAGCTCACTCTTGTTTCATAACCATAGGATTTGCCTGGGTAATTTATTCAAATAATTCTTTCTTTTACTGCAGCATGCAAACAAAGCTGAACAAAGACATTTTTTGAATGCTGTCAAATAAGAAACTTGGCATTATACAAAACAAATGTTTATTCTTAGTTATGATCTGAAAATGACAAAATGAGATGGTTCTAAAACCTATAGGAAGATTTAAAGTACCATGGGAATTGGACAAAGTTAATATGTCCTAATAGGATATGCAATTGAATATTGAAAGCTTCAGAAAGCTGTTTAACACACTCAGTTCAACTCATTTCGACAAGTATTATTAAGCACTTACTGTGCTGAAATCTTAAAAAAAAAGCAAATATATAAATCAACAAACTTGGGAACCAAACAGGGATGTTTGAGGAATTCCTATGCCTTCTCCAAAACTAATTTATCAGTTCAGTATTTCATCCTGCCTATAATGAAAAATTACATGTGTCCCTGAAAACAGTTTACATTGGAGAAGACCAAAATAGACCAAAGAAAAATCTCATCTACTGGGAGTCAAAAGTAATTTCTGTTATAAAAGATACAGTGTTTGAAGGCCATACACCATGTAAAGGTGCTTTGTTAAATCTATGGCTTCAGACAGAAGAGTATCTGATTTTCTTTTCTTTTTTATTTATTTAACATATTTAGTTTTCAGCATTGATTTTCACAAGACTTTGAATTACAAATT
This sequence comes from Trichosurus vulpecula, assembly GCF_011100635.1. Classification (NCBI taxonomy): domain Eukaryota; kingdom Metazoa; phylum Chordata; class Mammalia; order Diprotodontia; family Phalangeridae; genus Trichosurus; species Trichosurus vulpecula. The sequence goes on along the minus strand of NC_050576.1, from coordinate 90,433,112 downwards.
TTCTCCCCATTACTACCCTCCCCCCACTCCAAGATGGCGTATATTCTGGTTGCCCTGTTCCCCAGTCAGCCCTCCCCTCTGTCACCCCACTCCCCTCCCATCCCCTTTTCCCTTCCTTTCTTGTAGGGCAAGATAAATTTCTACGCCCCATTGCCTGTGTATCTTATTTTCTAGTTGCATGTAAAAACATTTTTTTTTTGTTTTTGAACATTTGTTTTTAAAACTTTGAGTTCCAAATTCTCTCCCCTCTTCCCTTCCCACCCTCCCTCCCTAAGAAGTCAAGCAATTCAACATAGGGCACATGTGTATCATTATGTATAACCCTTCCACCATACTCATGTTGTGAAAGACTTACTATATTTTGCTCCTTCCCAACCCATCCCCCTTTATTAAATTTTCTCCCTTGACCCTGTCCCCTTTCAAAAGTGTTTGTTTTTGACTACCTCCACCCCCATCTGCCCTCCCCTCCATCATCCCCCCCATTTTTTATCTTCTTCCCTCTTCTTTCCTATGGGTTAAGATTCCCAATTGGGTATGTATGGTATTCCCTCCTTAGGCCAAATCTGATGAGAGCAATGTTCACTCATTCCCCCCCCACCTGCCCTCTCCCCTTCTCCCACAGAACTGCTTCCTCTTACCACCTTTATGCGAGATAATCCCCTCATTCTATCTCTCCTTATCTCCCTCTCTAAGTATGTTCCTCTCTCATCCCTTAATTTGATTTTATTTCTTTTAGATATCTTCCCTTCATCTTCAACTCACCCTGTGTCCTCTCTCTCTCTCTCTCTCTCTCTCTCTCTCTCTCTCTCTCTCTCCATATATATATACACATAGATATATACATACATACACATTCACCCATATTATATATATATATATATATATATAAACATATATGTATGCATATTCCCTTCAGCTACCCTAATACTGAGGTCTCATGAATCATACTTGTCATCTCTCCATGTAGGAGTGTCGACAAAACAGTTCACCTTTAGTAAGTCCCTTGCAATTTCTTTTTCTTGTTCTTTTTCTTGATTACCTTTTCATGCTTCTCTTGATTATTGTGTTTGAAAGTCAAATTTTCTATTCAGTTCTGGTCTTTTCACTGAGAAAGCTTGAAAGTCCTCTATTTTATTGAAAATCCATATTTTGCCTTAGAGCATGATACTCAGTTTTGCTGGGTAGGTTTCAAGGTTTTAATCCTAGCTCCATTGACCTCCGGAATATCGTATTCCAAGCCCTCCGATCTCTTAATGTAGAGGCTGCCAGATCTTGGGTTATTCTGATTGGGTTTCCACAATACTCAAATTGTTTCTTTCTGGCTGCTTGCAGTATTTTCTCCTTGATCTGGGAGCTCTGGAATTTGGCAACAATATTCCTGGGAGATTGCTTTTTGGGATCTATTTGAGGAGGCGATCGATGGATTCTTTCAATTTCTATTTTGCCCTGTGGCTCTAGAATATCAGGGCAGTTCTCCTTGATAATTTCTTGAAAGATGATATCTAGGCTCTTTTTTTGATCATGGCTTTCAGGTAGTCCAATAATTTTTAAATTATCTCTCCTGGATCTATTTTCCAGGTCAGTGGTTTTTCCAATGAGATACTTCACATTGTCTTCCATTTTTTCATTCCTTTGTTTCTGTTTTATAATATCTTGATTTCTCATAAAGTCACTAGCTTCCACTTGCTCCAATCTAATTTTTAAAGTAGTATTTTCTTCAGTGGTCTTTTGGACCTCCTTTTCCATTTGGCTAATTCTGCCTTTCAAGGCATTCTTCTCCTCATTAGCTTTTTGGAGCTCTTTTGCCATTTGAGTTAGTCTGTTTTTTAAGGTGTTGTTTTCTTCAGTGTATTTTTCAGTATTTTTTTGGGTCTCCTTTAGCAAGTCATTGATTTGTTTTTCATGGTTTTCTCGTATCCTTCTCATTTCTCTTCCCAATTTTTCCTCTACTTCTCTAACTTGCTTTTCCAAATCCTTTTTGAGCTCTTCCATGGCCTGGGACCAGTTCATGTTTTTCTTGGAGGCTTTTGGTGTAGGCTCTTGCACTTCATTGACTTCTTTAGGCTGTATGTTTTGGTCTTCTTTGTCAGCAAAGAAAGAATGCAAAGTCTGAGACTGAATCTCTGTGCGTTTTCGCTGCCTGGCCATATTCCCAGCCAACTAACTTGACCTTTGAGTTTTTCAGTGGTGTATGACTGCTTGTAGACTAGAGAGTTCTATGTTCCACGTTTGGGGGGGAGGTGCTGGCTCTGCCACACCAGCACTGCTCCTTCCCCAACCCCCAACCCGGACTGGGCTTAGATCTTCAGCAGGCTGTGCACTCCTGCTCTGATCCGCCACTTAATTCCTTCCACCAGGTGGGCCTGGAGCAGGAAGCAACAACAGCTGTAGCTGCCCCACCTCCGCTGCCCCCAGGGCTGGAAGCCGAACCGCGAACTCCTTCCACTCCCACAGCTTTTCCCACTAACCTTCTCAGCAGTCTTTGGTGTTTGTGGGTTGAGGAGTCTGGTAACTGCCGCAGCTCACTGATTCAGGGCGCTAGGGCCCCCTCTGCCCGGCTTCTGGTCTGGATGGTCCATGCCTCTCAGGCTGGCCTCCACTCCATTCCGTTCCCAGCTCCCAGCTCCCAGCTCCCAGGTCCGTGTGGGATAGACCTCACCCAGAGACCATCAAAGCTGTCCTGGGCTGGAGCCCTGCTTCCCTCTGCTGTTTTGTGGGTTCTGCCATTCTAGGATTGATTCAGAGCCATTTTTTATAGATTTTTGGAGGGACTCGGTACAGAGCTCACGCTAGTCCCTGCTTACCAGCTGCCATCTTGGCTCCGCCCCCAGCTATTCCAATCAGAGTATCTGATTTTCTAAAAAAAAAAAAATAATAACTTAAAATGTTTTAATGATTCATTGTTTCTTTTTGCTTCACACCACCTCGAGTTACTTCTCCAGTCAGTCAAATGCCTACTTATATGCCAATCACTCCACTTCCCCCAGTGAGTCTTTCCTTATAGCAAAGAAAAAGAGTTAAGCAAAACCTATCAAACCCTGGGACATGTTCATTTCCATTTGAAACATTAGAGACCCATTGTTCCCCAACTCCAAAACAAACAGAAAGAGGTAAGATGAGCTTTTTTCATTGCTTCTCTTGGTGCTAATAGGTCCCTACATCTTCATTTTAGTGCACTTTTAATTTGCATTACTGCAGTCATTGTGCATAATGATTTGGTTCTGCTTTCTTTCCTCAGCATTAGTTCATGCAAGTCTTCTCATGTCCCTCTAAATTCTTCATATTCTTCATTTTCTAAAGAAAAATTCATTTTCAAATGGAGTGGTGTATGGAATTGAAAAGAATGGGAAAGGGTAATAGGGAAACTGGACTTATGGTCTCCTTTTTTAAAAAATTTTCTTATATATTTAAAAAAATTCTTTTCTTAAACCTTGGAATACTTTAAAGCAGGGGTGGGGAACCTGAGGCTTTGAGGCCACATATGGCCCCCAAGTCCTTGGGTGCAGCCTTTTGACCAAGTCCAAGTTTTACAGAACAAATCCTTTTATTAAGGGGATTTGTTCTGTGAAATTTGGATTCAGTGAATGGGCCATACTTGAGGACCTAGAGGGCCACGTGTGGCCTTGGGGCCGCAGGTACACCTCCCCGTTCTGTCCCCCACCCCATATTCTTACCTTGTATAGTGCCTTGCTTAATTAGTTTGTTGAATTGAATTGCAGATATGAGAATAGGTTGGAATAAATTAAAGAACAAATACATGGCTCTCTAAGAACATTTTCAGTTCCTACTGGAAGATTGTTAAAGGGAGATTTACAAAAAAAAAATCATTTATCCAAAAGTTCCTAAATACAACTGGCTAGGACGTGTGATTTTTATAGATAGCTCTCTATCAGCTTTTCTTCTGGTTTCTTCATGGTGCTATCCTATCATTATTGTGGGCTGGGCCCAATTCGGGCCCATTCCCTGGTAGTTTAGATTCAATATTGGAATAAAATGAGATATTCGTAGCTTATTCAACAGTTAATAAAAGGAAATTTATTTAGCTATAGCAGCAGAAAGATATTCAACAAGTATAGGCATTAAGTATCTTGAATGTATTCAGCTGAGTGAAGTTTTTGTGGTGATCATTTGAGAGTCCCTGTAGCTCCTTGTGGCTGCTTAGTGCCCAGGAGTTGAGGAAGTGACATTAACATCTTAAACCCTTAGTCACTTAAGCTAACCAAGGCTCAGGGAATGTCTCAATACCTTTTAAGGAAAAAAAAATTGTCTAACCATCAGGGAAAGAGGGGTTAAGATATTGCTCTGACCCCAATCATTATCCTTAATATGTTACCAAACTGTGGATATAACCAGGAACATTGTGAAGTTTAAATGAGATAATGAATGTAAAGCACTTTGAAAAACTTAAAACACTATATAATGCCTATTATTATTTATTATTATTAATTATTATACAACAGTCACCAGGCCTCCAGGCTGGTGATAACTTCATTTCCTGAGCCTTCCACTATACTCCTATTAAGCTTAACCCATATTTATAGGACAATGTAAGAATATCTTAGTAAACGATTAGCAACTTAGCTTGAAAATTTAAGTCAGCTCTCCCAGGCCCTTGAAGCTGGTTCTAGCAGACACCTGATTGTACACCCAAGGCCAGTACTAGTACCTTTTTTCTTTTCTCTCTGTTTGATCTCAAGCTCATGGGTTTAATTATTTTTTCTATGCTGATGGCTCTCACATCTATCTATCCAGCTCTAGTTTCTCTTCTGAGGTCCATTACTACATTTCTTTTTTTTTTGGGGGGGGGGAAGGCAAGGCAATTGGGTTAAGTGACTTGCCCAAGGTCACACAGTTGGTAAGTGTCAAGTGTCTGAGGCCAGATTTGAAATCAGGTCCTTCTGACTCTAGGGATCATGGTCTATTCACTGTGCCACCTAGCTGTCCCCTCCAGTACTGCGTTTCTAACTGCATCCTTGACACTTCGTATTTGATGTTAGCATCTCAAAGTGTCCAAAACAGAATTCAATATATTTGTCCCCAAACTGACTCCTCCTCTGAACTTCCCTGTTTATTTCAATGACACCTCTATCTTCCTGTCACATAGGTGTACAACCATTATTGAGCCCTCAATCCCCATCCCATTCCAGTCATTTGTCAAATCTTGCTTTTTCTTCCACAGTGTTATCTCTTGCATTTGTCAATGTCTTTCCACTCACAGTCACAATCTTACTTCAGGCCATTATCACCTCTTTCTTGGACTATCACAATAGCTTACTAACTGGTCTTCCTACCTCAAGTATCTCCTCACTCCACTCCACCCTCCACTCGGGTATCAAATTGATTCTCTTAATGCTCAGATCTGACTATATTATTCCTCTACTTAATAACCTCTAATGACTCAATCTCTAGGATCAAATATAAACTTTATTGTTTGGCATTCACAGCCTTTTATAAGTTGGTTCCAACTTGTATTTATAACTTTATTATATATTACTGATTTTCTCAGGCACTGTGTTCCAACAAAACTGATCTTTTCCCTGTTTTTCATAAATGTCTCTCCAAATCTTGTTTCTATGCGCCTCTGCACCAGCTGTCTTGCATCCCTGGATTCTACCCTCTTCTCATCTAGTTTCCTTCAAGACTCAGCTCAGGTGTGACCTGGTACAAGAAGCTTTTCTTGATCTCTCATTTGCTAGTACCTTGCTCCCCAAATTACCTTGATTCTATTTTCTATGTGTCTATAATATGTACATTTTGTCTCCTTTGACTAGAATGTGAGCTTCTCTAGGATGGGGACCTTGGTCCTTGCATCCTTAATGCCTAGCAAAATACCTAAGACAATGTAGGTACTTGATAAATCCCTGTTGCTTGTTTGACTCATGGAGCTTATAGGCTCATAGATCATATTCTCGTTATTTGTGTATTCATCAATACCTGAGTTAAAATCACAATTCTGACACTCACTATGTGACCTTGGACAAATTACTTAAAATTGAGTTAGATTGCTTTAGATCTAGAGGTGAGAAGAGAGTGGAATCTAGGGAGGCAGGACAACTGGAGAGAAGTAGGTGAGGTAAGTTTAGGCTTCCTAGAGGTGTGAGCATTTTAATTGTTTTTTAACGGATAACTAGGAATTCACCAAGTGTAATGATGTGATGGAGAGGAATGGAAGGCATTCTAAATATAGAAATAGCATAATTAAATGTAGAGCAGAGGATTTGGGGTATATGTACCAAGGAGTACGTTTTTTCTGAGACAAATATGAAGGGGAGTAGTTTGCCTCTTCTATATCTCTTCTGTTTTTCAATATCTCTTAATAAAGAGATTGGCTCTTTCTCTGCTGTCTACAAACAGGCCCAGATCTGCTGCATCCTTAATTTTTTTTCAATTGAGCCTGTCAATCCCCTCAAGCTATTACTCTATATCTATCTTCCTCTTCATCATCAAACTCCTAGAAAAGAAGTTGTCTAGACTGGTTATTTTAGTTCCTTATATCACACACCTATTCATTTTATAACCCTTTGTGTACTTTGCCTTCTGACCTTGTCACTCACCAGAAACTTCTTTCACTTCAGTGATTTCTTAATTGATAAATCCAATGGATTTTCTCAGTCTTCACCTTCTTGACTTCCATGCAACGTTAGACGTTGTTGACCGTCCCTAACTTCTAGATATTTTTTTCTCCTTGGGTTTTTTGTAGCATTGTTTTCTTGTGGTTCTCTTTGTTTTGGTGAAGCCTTTCTTCTGTCTCCTTTGCTGAATCATCATTGCATATATACATATATTACATATATACATCATTACATACACTCCTGAGTTTCATACCCTAAGACTCTGTGCTGGCAACTTTCTTCACTTTTAAAAATTTCAACTTTCATTTATTTCTTTAAATATTTCCCAATTACATATAAATATTTTACTTTCACTTTTAAAAATTTTGAAATTCAAATTCTCTCTCTTCCTCTTGCTTCTCCCTCATACCTTGAGAAGGCAAGTGATATGATATTGATTATACATGTGAAGTCATGCAAAACATATTTCCATATTAGGCATGTTGCAAAAGAAAACACATGCACATAAGGAAAATACAAAAAAGTAAAAAAAATGTTCTTCAATCTTCACTGAGAGTTCATAAATTCTCTCTTTGGCAGTAGATAGCATTTTTCATCATGGGTCCTTTGGAATTGTCTTGGATCATTTTCTTGATAAGAGTAGTTAAATCTGTCATAGTGATCATCCTTACAAATATTGCTAGTACTGTGTACAGTGTTCTTCTCCTGGTTCTGGTCACTTCACTTTGAATCAGTTCATATATCTTCCCAGGTTTCTCTGAAACCATACTACTCATCATTTCTTGTAGCACAATAGTATTCCAACACAATCATATACTACAACTGTTCAGTCATTCCCTAATTGATAGGCACGTACATGGTTTCCAATTCTTTGTCACCACAAAAATTGCTGCTATAAATGTTTTTGTACAAATTGGTCCTTTTCCTTTTTCTTTGATCCCTTTAGGATACAGACCTAGTATTGCTAGGTCAAAGAGTATGCATAGTTTTATAGCCCTTTGGGCATAGTTTTAAACTGATCTCCAGAATGGTTGGATTAATTCACAACTCCACCAACTGTGCATTAGTTTCCGCTTTTTCCACATCCCCTGCATTATTTGTCACTTTCCTTTTCTTTCATATTAGCCAATCTGATAGGCAAGAGTTGGTACCTCAGAGTTGTTTTAATTTGCATTTCTCTAATCAATAGTGATTTGGAGCATTTTTTCATGTGACTATTGATAGCTTCTTCTGAAAATTTCTTATTCATATCCTTTGACCATTTTTATCAATTGGGGGATGGCATATATTTTTATGAATTTTGCTCAGTTCTCTATATATTTGAGAAATGAGACCTTTATCAGAGAAACTTACTGTAAATTTCACCCCTTCCCCCCATCTCCTCTCCTTGTAGTTTCCTGTTTTCCTTCTAATTTTGGCTGCATTGGTTTTGTTTGTGAAAAACCTTTTAATTTTAATGTAATCAAAATTATCAATTTTATTTCCCATGATCTTCTCTACCTCTTATTTGGTCAGAAACTCTTCCTTTATTCATAGGTCTGATGGGTAAATTTTTCCATGCTTCACTAATTTATTTATGACATCATCTTTTTGTCTAAATCATTTATCCGTTTGGACCTAATCTTGATAGATGGTGTGAGATGTTGGTCTAAGCATAGTTTCTTCCAAACTGCTTTCCAGTTTCCTAGCAATTTTTGTCAAATGGCAAATTCATACCCCAAGAGTTTGGTTTATTAAACACTAGATTGCTATAGTCAATCACTATTGTGTATTGCTTACCTAAGCTATTCCATGGGTTTACCATTCTATTTTTAAAGTCAATCCCATATTGTTTTCATGATTATCACTTTGTAATATGTTTTTAATCCGTGCTGCTGCCTACTTCTTGAGTGAATACTTCCCATTCATAATCAAAGTTATGATTACTAACTGCATTTCCTCCATCCATCTATTTTTCTTTATTTAACCTTCTCTCTCTCTCTTTTATTCTGTCTTTCCTCTAAAGTCTGTCTTGCTTCTGATCACTGCATTCATCTATCTGCCATTCCTTTTTATCACACCACTGTGCCTTTCTCTTATTTCCTTCCCCTTCTACTTGGTAAGATAGATTTTTATACCCAATCAAATTTGTACATCTATATCTTTCCGCTTTTGAGCCAATTTAGATAAGAATGAGGTTCAAGCATTGCCTACTCCCCATTTTCCCCTCCCCTCATTGCCCACACTTTTTATGGGAGATAATTTTTCTTCATTCTTCCTCTTTCTTCCACCTTCTCCCAGGGCATACCTCTTTCTCACTCATCCATTTTTTTCTATATCATCCCAACATAATTGACTAGCTCCCATGCTCTTTGTCTTTGTTGAATCCCTTTAACTGCACTAATGATGATAAAGTTCTTAGAAGTTACATGTATTGTCTTCCCATTTAGAAATGTAAATAGTTTAACCTTATTGTGTCCATTATGTTTCTCTTTCATTTTTACCTTATTATATTTCTTGTGAGTCTTGAATTTGAAAGTCAAATTTTCTATTCAGCTCTGGGCTTTTCATCAGGAATGCTTGAAAGTCCTCTATTTCATTAAATACCTATTCTCTCCCCCCCCCCCCCCCCAAGGATTACACTCAGTTTTGTTGGGTAGATTATTCTTAGTTGTAATCCCAGTTTTTTGTTTTTTTTTTTTTGCCTTCTGGAATATATTCCAAGCACTCTACTCTTTTAACATGGAGGCTGCTAAACCTTATGTGATCCTGACTGTGACTCCATGATATTTGAATGGTTTCTTTCTGACTGCTTGCAATATTTTCTCCTTGACCTGGGAACTCTGAAATTTGACTATAATAATCCTGATGGCTTTCATATGGGAATCTCTTTCTAGTGGTGATGGGTAGATTCTTTTAATTTCTAGTTTACTCTCTGGATCTATAATATCAAGGCAGTTTTCCTTGATCATTTTTTGAAAGATGATGTCTAGGATTTTTCTTTTGGCTTTCATGAAGTCCAACAATTCTTAAATAATCTCTCCTCAATCTATTTTCCAGGTCAATTGTTTTCCTGATGAAATACTTCACCATTTCTTCTATTTTATCATTATTTTGACTTTGTTTCATTGTTTCTTGTTGTATCATGGAGTTTTTAGCTTTTACTTGCTCAATTCGAATTTTCAAGGAATTATTTTTTCAGTGAACTTTTGTACCTCTTTTCCCATTTGACCAATTCTGCATTTTAAGGAGTTATTTTCATCCATGAAGTTTTTTTTTTTTACCTCTTTTTCCTTTTGGCAAATATTGTATTTTAGTGTTATTTTCTTTAGTTTCTTTTGGTGTGTGTATGTGCCTCTTTTACCTAGCCGATAATTGTCTTTTCACAATTTTCTTCTTTTGCTTTCATTTCTTATATAATCTCTCCTCTACCATTCTTATTTGATTTTGAAAATTATTTGTTTTTGCTCTTCCAGGAATTTTTATTGGGCTTGTGTCTAATTCACATTCTTCTTTGAGGCATTGCTTATAGCTGTTTTGCCTTCGTTGTCTCCTTCTGAGATTGTATCCTGATCTACCCTCTTACCATAGTACCTTTTTATGGTCAGGTTCTTCTTGTTGTCATTGTTGTATACTAATTTTTTATGCTATTTCTTGATTTTGAGCTTTATGTTGAAGTTGAGCTCTCTTCTCAGTGTGTATGTGTCCGGGCCGGGGGAGGCACTGTCTTAAGCTTGGGCTTTTTTGCACTGCTGTCTTCAGAGCTAGTTCTAGGGATTTGGAAGTTTTCAGTGTTTCCAAAATGGAGTGATCTTGGTAGAGGCATGTTCACTGCTCCCCTGGTCTGTGCTCTGTTCCTTACCCAGGGAGGCCCTGATCCCTTAGGATTGCGATCGATAATATTCCTTGGGGTCCCTGCTGCTGTGCGACCAGAAACCCTGTTTCTCTTCAGGGACCCTGATCCCTTGTGCCCAAAGCAATACTGCTTCTCAGCGTCTCTGCTTCCTCTTCACCAGGAGTGTCCTGGAGCTATGATTCAGAAGTGGGCATAGGGAATGGTGTTGCTAAATAGAGTCCAGTTCTGGGTTCAGTGCTAGCACAAGGGTCCCTTGTAATCTCTTTTTGATGATTTGCCAGGTACTTTTTGGCTTGAGAGCTCCCAAAACTGCTGTTGCTGTTGCCAACAATACCTAGTTCTGCCACTGGTATTACATCCACAAGAGGTTTTGGCCAGCCTGTACCCTGCTGTCACAAATCTTCTCCTTCCTGACCTCTTAAGTTGCCTTGGACCGGAAGACTGTCTCATTCTGACTTTTTGTTGACTTTGCCAGTCCAAAATTTGATTTGAAGCATCATTTTAAAGTTGTTTGGAGGGGAATGTTGAGAGAGCTCAGCTGAGTGCTTCCTCTACTCTACCATCTTGGCCCCACTCTCTGAAGTTCCCTTTTCTTCTCCTCTCTTGGTTATCCTATCAGCTCCTCTCTATTCAATTACCATCTCTAGGCTCTAGACTCCCAAATCTATAGATCTAACCCTAACATCTTTCTTGAGTTCCGGGCACCAACCATCTGATGAATATTACCCAGATATGCCCAGATTATCTCAAACTCAAAATATCCAAAATAGATCTCCCTAAAATTCACACTGCCTCCTAAATTCTTTATTTCTGGTGAGAGCAACACTATCCTCCTAAACACTAGGGACCACAAGCTTCAAGTCATCACTGACTCTCCATTCTCCCTCAGCCCCACATCCCACATCTTATTGATTCTATTTTCATAATATCCCTCATATCTATTCCCATTTCTCTACTTAAATGACTTCTACCAAACTAACTCAAATCCTCACCACTTTTTCTCTGGACTTCTCTAATCGCCCCCTAATTGGTCTCCTTGCATCCAGCTTATGTTATTTTAGTTCATGCTCTATACAACTACCAAACTGATATTCTTAAAGCAATATTCACTTTTCTGCTTAAGAAGCTTCAGGAGTTCCCTGACTCTAGGATAAAAAACATCCTCTTTTTGGCGTTTAAAGCTTGTCATAATCTGTCCCCAGACTTTATTTCTAGGCTGATCTTATATTACTTTTGTTCTTGTATTCTATGCTCTAGCTAAATGGTCCCACACTTTATTGCCCCTACATGACTTTGTATATCTGGCATCTGTATGACATTCTTTCTCTGCTCACCATTTTCCCTTGGAAACTTTAGTTCTCTCAAAGGCTCACATAGAGCATCACCTCCTATATCATGGCTTCCAAGATCCCCGACTTGTTAGTACTCTTACTGCCCATGGTATTTTGTATTTATTTTGCATCTACTTATTGAATTTAGTAGGTCCTGAATAAATTAATCTTTCTAGAGGCAGCTAAGTGACTCAGCGAATATAGCACTGAGCCTAGAGTAAGGAAGACTTGAATTCACATTCCCACTAGCTACATGACCCTAGGCAAATCACTTAACCGCTGTTTGTCTCAGTTTCCTCAACTTTAAGATAAGAGATAGAGGGGCAGCTAAGTGGCACAGTGAGAAGAGCAGTGGCCCTGGAGTCAGGAGGACCTGAGTTCAAATCCAGCCTCAGACACTTGACACACTTACTAGCTGTGTGACCTTGGGCAAGTCACTTAACCCCAATTGCCTTGTCTTCCCCCACTCTGAAAAAAAAGATAAGACATGGAGATGATAATAGCACTTCCTGGAAGTGATGCTGTGAGGATAAAGGGGGATCATATTTGTAAAGCTCTTAGCACAGTACCTGGCACATAGTAGGTATTTTAATAACAGGGATGTTTCCTCCCTCCTTGAATTGAATTGAATTTAAGGTCCAAAAGGTACAGTGGTAGCACATTAATGAGTGTCTTGAATGCCAGGAATCAGAGTCTGAACTGTATTTGGTGGGAAATAGAGCTATCACAGGTTTTGTAGAAGAGTGAGCAGAACTATACCTAACAAAAATTCATCTGGCAGTATTGTGAAGGATGGTTTGTGGGGAAGGGGAGAAAGTGGAGTTAGAAAGACCTAATGGAAAGTTGTTGTCCAGACATGTAATTATGAGAACCTGTAGTTGACTGTGTGTATGTGGAATAAATAGGAGGGGCTGGATTTGAGAGAGTTGCTTGAGGCAGAATGAATAAGACTAAGTAGCTGATTTTGATGGTAAGGGATAGGGAAGTATCAGAATGTTTTTTGAAACTGAAAAGACTGGGTGAATGGCAGTGCACCTGATAGTAAAGTCAAAATCAGGAGCAAGTTGTAGAGAAAAATAAATACAGTTTTGGCTATATTGCATTTGAGATGTCCAGAAGGGGTTGTGGTATGAAGACTCTTTTCCAGGTGGTTGTTGCAAAAAATATAAATAGCTAAGCTTTTAAAAATATATTTATATATTTAATCATTCTGTGTAATTTTAAAATGGAATACTAAATAGATGTTAATAAAATAAAAACATCAACTTTCCCTCATAACCTAACCCAAATTGAACATAAAATCTTTTTTTATGTAATTCCCATTCAGTGCATTTTATCAAAATGTTCCTTTTTAGAGATTTATAACTTTGGAGAAATGCCTAGCCTCTTTAAGGTCAGCTGTTAGGAGTAAGGATTTCTGAGACCCAGTAAGTTTCTTCTCATTCTCATGTTAACATTTTTGTCCTTTTACACTGATGGAGTTAACATAAATGTTTATAGTTCTCTGCACTTTGGAGATATGGCTGGATCAGAGATACATGCTGTGGCATAGCAGATGAAAACATCCCTTTTATTTCCTGCTGGCTCAAAACAGGAAGTATTGTATATCTTATGTGCTCATTTCACTCTGTGAAATGTTCGGCTTAGAGTAAAAATCACCTATGTTAATATAAAACTTCTTGATGGGGTAAAAAAAAAGCAAGTAACAATGAAGCTGTGTCTACATGAATGCCACCTAATATTTTGACTGCCAAGTTTATTGTGGTTCATTTATATTATACTGGTTCCTCCATTATTTGTCTCCAAAATGATTTCTGTAGAATCAAATCAACTAAAATGAATGTTCTAAACTTCTTAAGGAAATTTCTGAACAAAATGGAAGCTATCTGGGTATTATTTATTTACTGTTAAATTTAGAAATTTATTCTGTTTAATCCACAAGTTTTATGTAGCTTTATTTTTTGAAAATAAAACAAGACAAAAACACCAACAAAATAAAATAAAATAAAATGGTAAAAACATTACAATATTCGAAATTGAGACCCTTCCAACTTTTCAAAAGCAAGAGCTCTGAAAGTTCAATCTACCAACTGGAAGAATCCATAAAAGACAAGAATTATGAATGGGGCAATAATATTATTTCATAAATAGAATTTTATGTACCTGAAGGAACCTTTCTGGGTATTATTTATTAAAAACTACTTTAGGAAAGCTCACTAATTTTATAAAATCTTATTTTACAAAATAGTCAAATAGGGGGGTGATTCTTCACTTTACAAAAGGATCTGATTTACAAAAAGAATCACTTCACGCATTTAAAATATGCTTTAATTGGGAAAATAGAATTTACATATATCTTTCTTTTCCATAAGTGTTTTTGGGGGGTGAGAACCTCGAGTGTAAAATCTTCCTCCAACAATGCAGTTTGACAGTGTACTAATGCCTTAGAATCTTTCCTACAGCATTGAGAGTTTTAGAAAGTTGTCCTAGGTCACATTGCTATTAGTCTTAAAGGCAGTACTTGAACCCAGGGCTTCCTGTCTCCAAAAACCATCCTCTATCCATTTCACTAAGCTCTCTCTCATTACAGACATATGTTTCACATAAAGTAAGGTAATCTGTATTTGAAAAATGATTGCAGACATCCAAAAATGTCTAAGTGGCTGCAACAACTCCACATATTCATAATCTGATAATATAATTTCTTTTGCAAGCCTTAATCACGTGAGTGACTGATAGGCTGAGTGATAACCTCTGTCATTTAGAACCAGATATAAAGTGCTGCTACACAATGCCTAGAAATACTATTCAAAGACAAACATTCCAAAGAAAAGGAGGCTAAAAAAAGAACATTATGAAACAACTGAAAAGTAAGGAATATTCCATTCTTCTATGTAGCTACCAGAATTATGTTTTCCAGGGACCAAGAGAATCTATTTCCAGCTTGCCATTTATTGATATAGGCTGGCACATCTGCTATGCAGCAATCCTGCTCTGAGCTTTCAGACGGTCTGTTGGTGCAGGATGATGAGACATTAAGTTACTATTTTCCTGGAAGAGAGAAGAGGATTTCCAAATCATTGTACCAATAGCAGTCTTTTTTTTAAAACAAGGGCAGGCCCTACTTATATGTGGATGGCACTCGGTGTTATTTGATAGATGCTGAAAGGATGCTCTCACCCCCAAAACATTTCCAGGGACCTAAAACAAGCATCATGAAAAGTACTCATGACTTTTACAACAAACACAAAGTTATTATTTCCACAATCCTATATTTAAAATGTACACGTGGAACTTTCTTAGGATCCCCTTATGGTGCTCACACATTAGCACAATTCATATATAGACATGGACTATTCAGAGTTGGAAGGGGGCGCAGCTCACATTTATGTTTCCTTTTGAGGTCACAAAGTATTTTTCTCCCAACAATCCATTTTAGAGATGAAGCAACTGAGGCTGAAGGGGAAAAAGGTGAACTAGCTAGTTTCACAGAGTTGGAAGGACTTTACAGATCATTTAGTCCAATCTCCTCATTGTATAGATGTGTCCTTCTTGCTCCGAAGGTCTTAATCAAGAATTTAATCAGAAACTTACACCCTTATGACTCTGCTCAAACCCTGTTATTTTACAAACCAAAATACCCTTCCCTAGACACCACTCCTCTATATGTGTGGTCTGCCCTAAAGAAATACAACCTCCTTAAGGGCAGGAACTAGTCTTTTGTCTTTGTACTCCCAGGGCTTAGCATAATGCCTGGCACCTAGAACATACTTAGTAAATGTTGTTTCATTCATTTTTTTTCTTTTCATTCATAAGGAAACTCAGACCTAAATAGGTGTTGTGACTTACTCAAGGTCACATGGCAAGATAAAGTCAGGATAAGGACTAGAACCTGTGTCTCCTGACTGCTGATCTTGCTATTTCTTGAGGCCACATGGCCTTGGAAGAAGTGGAGGTGCTCTTAGGCCCTTTCCCCTTATTGTATCTCATCTTTTGTTGTGAGTCTTTAATTCTGGATGCTTCTAGAAAGCGACAGAGATTCTCCCAGTCAGGTAATTTTAAAGACACAGCCAGTTCTAGCTATGCAGACAATGGAAAAAGGCTGCTTCCAACCACATGATAGACCAAAATGTAATGTCCATGCTTGTACTAGTCCTGATTTCCAGAAGCAGGTCCATGGGATCTCCCATGTGGGTGATGCCATTTTAGGTAGTTAGAGCATGCATCAAACTTATGTCATATTAGTATTTCTAGTGAAATGAAAAAAGTTTATTAATTTGCATCTACATAATGTAAGTTCTTTGAGGGCTGGGACTATCTTGCTTATTTGTCTTTGTAGCCTCAACATTTAACTCAGTGATTATTAAGTAGTAAGCACTTATTGCCTATTTTAGCTATTGCACATATTTCTCACCCTATGTATTTATCATTCATCCATCCATCCATCTATCTATCTATCAATCTGTCACATATTACAACACTCCTGAGGCTCAGAGAGTTTAGTAACATTGTCACAGTCATTGTTGGAGCTGCTTTGACTTTTGACTCTAATTCCAGGGCATTTTGCATTGTATACCTGCAGCATACAGCATGGTAGTATATCTTTGAGACAAAAGCAGAGCAAGAATAGCAGGAGGTTAACGAGGTTAGGGAGAACAAATAGTGGAGTTTGCAGAAGGCCCCTTTCCATCTCTAATGTTCTCTGCATCTACAAGGATAAATACAGGGTGTTATCTCTCGTTTGGAGATCTGGGTGGAATTAATCACCTAAAGGGAAGGACGATATCAAGAGACAGCAACTAAAAGAGTGGAGTAGAGATGCCATAAGACAAATTTGTCTAGGAAAGATTATTTTGATCATAAGAATCTGGTTAGTGCTTTTAAGCCATATTTTAAATAAGGAGACTCGTAAAGAGATCAGCTGAAAGGAAATTCAACTTTCTAATTAAATGAATATTCACATGTATGCAGTTGAGTTACATCACTTGTGCCCAGCACAATTCATTAGGATAAAGAGAGGTAGGATCTTCTTTTGCCCAGGAGGTCTAAAGAAATCGATAATGCAGGGGGGAAAGAGAATGAAGGATCCAGGAAATAGCAGAAACAAGGAGTATCACAGGGATAAAGCTCTATGTAATTAAATATAAATGTGAATTGTCATAATTATCAGTGGAAATAGATGCAGTGGTAGGAAGTGGGCAATCCATAGACTAGGAATGTCGTAGGCTATGTCTGGGAAGTGATAGGTGGTGCATACCCGGATAATGGAATAGTTTTCCTGGTGCTCTGGACATGTCTCCTGAGAAGTCTCTGTAAGAATATGGAAAGCTGGATAATATAGTGAAAATGACACAAGCCTTGGAACTAGAGGTCCTAGGTTCAAATCCAGGCTGTGCTGCTTATTAACTGTCTGACCTTCAGGAAGTGACATCACATAACCAAGCCTTAGTTTCTACCTTTATAAAACAAGGATTTGGACCTAGACGATCTCTAAAATCCCTTATAACTCTAAATCTATGATCTTATAAACATCTGGAAGAAAGAAAAGTGCCAAAGTTAGTGATAGTGAAAAAAACAAAACATTGTATGTGAAGGGGATCTGATTCTACTCACTCAGTCACCAACTAACTGTGTAAGATAAGGAAAGTCACTTTACCTTAGTGGGCCTCAGTTTCCTCATCTGTAAAATGAGCTGGAGAAAGAAATGGCAGACCACTCTAATATCTTTGCCAAGAAAACCCCAAATGGGGTCATGAAGAGTCAGACATGACTGAACAAGAAGTCATTTGTGAGCAACAGCAAGAAAGCCAATTTGACTGAAGTATAGAGTGAGTGAAAAGGAGTAAGGTATTATAAGGCTGGAAAGGTAGGTTGGAGCCAGGTTGTGAAGGTCTTTATATGCCAAACAGAGGCATCTGTGTTCAGCTCTCAGGGAAATAGGGAACAACTGGCATTTATTGAGCAGGACTTGATCATCTCTAAGGCCCACTTCCTGCTCCAGTTTTCCATGAATATAAGAGCCTGGGCACAGGAGGTAGACAGATTTGTGTATTTATAAGTGGTTTCAATTCGCATATTTACTTTTCCCCCACTTTGAGCAGAACCAAAAGATGGGTTATACCAATAGAACAGTAGTAGATTCCAACCTCTGGGGGCATAGGTTGTGGGCTTTCAGTGCTAAAATACAGCTGGATTTCTGACAGTCGTCATTCAGGGAACTGGGAATATTTCCCTTGAAGATAACACTATTGTATTTCTGTCTCATGTGTTATTCTTGCTAATGAAAATCTCCTACCCTTTTCTGAGGTAGGTGATTTTGAGTTCTTCTAAACCTTATGATTGTGTGGTGTGTGTGTGTGTGTGTGTGTGTGTGTGTGTATGTGTTTGTAGGGGTGGGGTGATGATGGTGGAAAAATTTGTTGCTTACAAAGAGCAAGGGATTCACTGGGCTGAGCAGGTTAAGTAGTAACAATAAAGGAGTTACTGAGTGGAGATGTAGAAGGGATTTGACTGTCAAGCATAACATAGAAACTGAAGGGAGGATCACTTAGTGCCAGTAAGATGAAAGATCAATCATGTGAGTTGTTAAGATCTCCTGGTCAGTAACGTTTGATCTGTCTGTGAGGCCCGATCTATGAAAAGTAACTGAGTTTGGGTCTTTCTGCTGACTCACTGGATTCCCATGAGGAAATCACTTGACATTTCTATTTCTCAATTTCTTTATCTATAGATAAAGGGTGAGTTCCTCTGCACCCTCGCCCCTCCCCTCCCCTCGCCCCCATCATCTAACTCCCAAAAACATATTAATGAGATAGTATCTGCTGCTGTTTACTGTAAGGTTAAAAGAAATGCAGCCTAGATGAGTGAATGCAGAGGACTATTTTTTGTTAATGGACCAAGGTCGTACAGGATTGAGGGGAGGATTATGTCCCAGAGGCATTGTGGGAATCATCGGGGGAGACATTTTCATGTTTTTTATTGCTATATTTTTGAAGCAAATATGCTTTGTAAAAGCTAATCTGACATTAAGTGATTAAATGGAGCTGGGTGTGCTAATCGCTAGGAGCCTAAAGAGACCCAAGGTAAAATGCCTGGTATGGTAGGCAAAAGAGACAATGCCAACCTCAAATCTCTCAGTGCCCCAAAACCCTGGTGTGGGGGTAGGAATGTTATAGTCCTGACTCCGAGAGAGTGGCTTCTGCTGAGTTTCAGTCCCAAAGGTCAATACAAACGATTGTTTTATGCTCCTTGAGGTTTCAATCTTGGGCTGGCTGTAACACAAGATGACCATATCCCTGTGGCTTGCACAGTGCTGTATGTCCAGATTAGGGATTCCACTCCCTGTATCTAGGATGAAAAAATGAACAAAAAGACCAAAAGAGGAGGAAATACATACCAAACACAGATCTATCTATACCAAAGCATGAAGGCAAGAGAGGAAATGGCATGTCTGGAGAACAGTAACAGGATAATTTTTATCAGTTTTGAAACTGTACAGAGGTAAATATTATGAAATTAGACTAGGAGGATAGTTAGGAGCTAGATTTCAGAAGTACATACTGATAATTTTCATTTTCTCCCCTTTATCTAATCTATAGCATGATTGTATGGCAATAAGTGACTCCTGCCATCTTCCACACAGATAGCAAAATTTTTTTTTAATTTAAATTTATTTATTTAACATATTTGGTTTTCAGCATTGATTTTCACAACAGTTTGAATTACAAATTTTCTCCCCATTTCTACCCTCCCCTCCCACTCCAAGATGGCTTATATTCTGGTTGCCCTGTTCCACAGTCAGCCCTCCCCTCTATCACCCCCCTCCCCTCTCATCCCCTTTTCCCTTCCTTTCTTGTAGGGCAAGATAAATTTCTACACCCCATTGCCTGTGTATCTTATTTTTTAGTTGCATGCAAAAACTTTTTTTGTTTTTGAACATCTGATTTTAAAACTTTGAGTTCCAAATTCTCTCCCCTCTTCCCTTCCTACCCACCCTCCCTAAGAAGTCGAGCAATTCAACCTAGGCCACACATGTATCATTATGTATAACCGTTCCACAATACTCATGTTGTGAAAGGCTAACTACATTTTGCTCCTTTTCAACCCATCCCGCTTTATTGAATTTTCTCCCTTGACCCTGTCCCCTTTCCAAAGTGTTTGTTTTGATTACCTCCACCCCCATCTGCCCTCCCCTCCATCATCCCCCCCCCTTTTATTTTTTTTTATCTTCCTCCCTCTTCTTTCCTGTGGGGTAAGATACCCAACTGAGTATGTATGGTATTCCCCCTCAGGCCAAATCTGACGAGAGCAAGGTTCACTCATTCCCCCCTCACCTGCCCTCTCCCCTCCTCCCACAGAACTGCTTCCTCTTGCCACCTTTATGCGAGATAATCCACCCCATTCTATCTCTCCCTATCTCCCTCTCTCAGTATGTTGCTCTCTCATCCTTAATTTCATTTTATTTCTTTTAGATACAGATAGCAAATTTAGAGTCCGGAAACACAGATCTGATCACATCATACCCTCCCCTACTCCAAATCAAAAATCTTTATAAGCTCTGTACTGACTCTAGGATAAAATGTGAAATTCTAAACTAGGCACGTCAGATCTGTGTTTAGGACTATCAGTTTGGTATCTATGTGGAAGATGGTTAGAGTAACTTATTATTACCATAAAATCATGCTTGTTGACAGATAGATTATGTAGGAAAATGGTGAAATGTTTGTGTAAATCATCAATCCGAATAGTATAAACCTTAGCAAACATATGAATATTATTGATGATAAGGGAATATTCAATGTTTTGAACTCAACTTTAAGGAAGGGTTACTGGAAATAGAAACTCCATTTTTCTACCAAATGATTCTATAGATGTGCTAGGTTCATAGCTACAGGTACCCCAAGGTTAGTGGAAGTATATTACTTAGTAAACATAAACTAAATTGACTCTTTGTCTATTTTCTGCTAAATGAAAGTTTAAAAAGTATTGGTGCTTTCAAAAGATATATTATGGTCATTGCCTGATACTCATACCTCCCCTTCCTCCACAAGCCCTATTTTAACCAGGAAAAACAATTAAGCCAAACTGAGCAACAAAGCAATCAGATTTGGTTCCACACATGTAGTCTCCAATAAGAGAATATATTTTGCCTTCTCTTAAGAAACAAGAGGATTCTTTTGGGAAGACAAACTAGGCCATCTTTTGGCCTCAATTCTAACCTAGCCTTTAATCACTGAATGGACATTGAGACAGACACACTGAGACCTAGGAAAGATCTTAGTTTAAAAAGGCCAAGATCTCTCACTACATCTTGGGCCATTGCCAGTCATCCTGACACGTCTTTTTGCCACTGGACTCTAATGACTTTGGAGGAGAGAGTGAGGGTGACAAATTTGCACAGCTCTGCCTCCCTTAAATCTAATTCACTTGCAAGTCAGGACATCACCATCCTGATGTCATCGATCCTCTTTGAGAACAAAGGCTGAACAACAACAACCAGAAATGAGACTATTCATTTCGATTAATTTGAGTTCTATTGCCTTTTAGTGTTGTTTTCATTTTGATAATTGGAAAAGTTTTTGAATTCCTTGTTTATATGTTGGATGTAATCTCACCCTCTTTAGTCACCATCATTCCACTACAGTCCTAGGGTCCTGACTTTTGGCTCCTAATGTCATATGACACCTGTGGGTGTAGGATATCCTTGAGGAAGTAAACTTTTACCAAGGCTTCAGGGACCATCACATCTGAGCTTCACATCAGCTGTCACATCAACGTCCATGACTCCTGAGCTCAGATTGGACATCGATAATTTGGGTAGCTCACGCTACTCTACCTGTCACTTTCCTTTAAAATGTACCCTCCAACAGACTAGCCAGGATTGCTATAGTTATAATGTGACACTGTCAGTCTTAGGCTGTATTGGGGAAAAGTAGATTGTTTTGTTGAAGTTTTAATTGTTTTATTTAAGAATTGCCTGCTTTTCTCAAAATTTATTTTCTTTGCTTTTATATTATATATTATATTATACATTATTGTATTAATTAATTTATTAATGACTAATTTTATTAATTACATCAATTAATCTATTCTATTGATAAATACATGAACATATATTATTATATTTATAGTATAATTGGTATAATTTTATTTCCTGAATCCAGTTTTTCTTTTACAGTCTTCATGTTTTTCAGGTTCTAAGAAATAGAGTAGTATAAATGGTTCATTTTAGAATTTCAACCAGAATTTACATTTAAAGGTTAAAAATTTACAAATGCAATACTAGAACCATAACTGTTTTTTATTTTTAAATGTGATACTTAAGCATACTTTTTAAATATGGTTCCATAGTTTATAAAAGACAAAAATGTTACAAATTATGAGAAGGAAGTCTTGGTATGCTTGGCAATTTAGAGGCCGACCCAGAGCAATATGATTGAGTGCAGGATTTGAAATCAGAAGACCTGGACGAAAATCCTAGAGCTGCCTTTAATTACTTGTGTGACCCTAGGCACCTCATTTAACTTCTTTAGGCCTCGATTTCCCTATCTGTAAAATTAGGGATTTAGACTAGATGGCTTCTGAAGTCTCTTTGAACTCTAAATGTGTGGCCTTACAAAACCAATACAGTACAGCAAGTCTCAATGAAAAGGGTGGTTAAGGGGCTGGTAAACCTGTGAGCCCCCTAGTGGTAAGAACCTTAATATTAATTTTCCTCTTAATTAATACTAATTTTCCTGTTTTCCCCTCAATGGGACTGAAGGAGGCTTGGGCAATTAGAGTAAGAGATGCTGATATTTGGGGACACACAAATTACATGTGGTGCTTTCTCGGTATTGCACTATAGCTGGCTCTAATCGCCACTCTTAAGAGTAGGGATCATTACCTCTGGTAATGAACCTAAGGGTGCTGTATCATACTCGTGATTCATGTTAAACAATATAGATATTAGAATTGGGCAGGAACCTGACCTGTTTTTTTTCAGTCTTCTTGATTTTCTCCGATGGTTTTAAGTAATACAATATGTAAAACAGTGCATTGGTTCCTGTTTGACGGGCCAAGAACCAGTTTCTCATAACTCCCATGGGGCCACTTCAGATGAAAATGGCCTGGCGAGCTTTAATTTTTCTATTCACAGTGTTGTATGTGCTTGATTTATGTTGCCACTTTAAATTAGCATACTATTTTAGAAAATGAAGAAAACAGCTTTTTGAAAAGGCGAAACAAGGACATCTGTGTTGCAGTACTGTTAATCAGTTCCTGTCTCTCTACAGTGACATCTCAAGTTGCCACTACAAATAGAGACACATGCAAATATAATTCTTAGGTATAATTATATTTGGCTCTCTGGGCTCTTTGTGTTGCTACGGCCTGATTAACTGTGTGCATATTTAATTCTACCCTTCTGGGGGAAACCCATGGTAATGATGTGAATTCTAAAATGTAAAATATCATAGAGTAGGTATCTTAAACCCACCATCATTCTGCTCGCAGTCTCCCCAAGGTATGTTATATCTATCTTTGTCTTTTTGTTCAGACATAGTTATAATTTGATGGATAAATATTTAAGGAAAAAATGAGTTCTGGCAGAATTTTAGAGTTGGTAGGGACTTCAAAGATCTTCTTGCTCAATCCTTTCTAAAACTGCGTCTACAATATCCCCTATAAATAGTCACCTAGCTTTTTGCTTGAAAAATCAGTAGTGATGTTCTTCCTTACTACCTCCCAAAGTAACCCATTTATCTTTTGAATAGCTCAAAATGTTAGGGAGTTCTCTTCTCTATTGAGCCAGAATTTGCTTTTTAGCAATTTACATACGTTGATATTGCTTTTTTCCTTTGATCCCAAGCAGAGTAAAGCAAAATCTTCATCAACAAGACAAGCCTTTAGCTATGTGAAACTTGTTATGCTTACCTCCATAAGTTTTCTCTTTTTGAAGCTAGCTTGTTCACCTGTCTCTGAAATGTGGCACTTTCCAAAATGGACACATTATTTCCAGCATGGTCTAATGTGAATAGAGAATACATCAGAACTATTTCTCCTTTGTTCTGAATCTGGTATATTTATATTAATGTAGTCTAATATCAAAGTCTTTGGGTTGCCACATCATACAAATAATCAATATTGATCTTATAGTCTACTATAACCCCTGTGTAGGAAGCTAGGAATTGCTTCCTAACCATCCTATACGTGGGCAATTGATTTTTTGAACCCAAGTACAGGATTTTATATCTATCCTTATTAAATTTCCCCCCTTTTTAATCTTTAGCACATCATTTCAGACTACCAAGATCTTTTTGTTCTTTACTCTGTTATCCAATGCTTTAGGTATTGCTATCTATTCCTTGTCATTTGCAAATGTCATATACTTCTGTCACGTACACCTTCATTCAAGCAGTTCATTAAAAAAAAGAACAAAACTGGTCAACTTCTAGGTCCTTAATGGAACATTCTACTAAAGATGAATTCTACCCCCTTGCCCTTACTAAGAACTGCCCTTCTCTTGCTTGACATCAAGGGACACATGCTATTTTAACACAATTGACACTTATCTTTCCAAATGTTCCCAAATTTCCATTCTAGATTTTACCAGAAATAGGCATCAAGCTCACAGTATTTTGAAAATTTGGACACTTGTTCTTCTGAAGCCCTGTGGCATTTAAGAGCCACTAAAATTAGCTTAGAGGGGACAGCATCCTATTAAAAGTTAGAGGGAACTTTTCTAACTCTAAGTCAGTTGGTTAAGATAATGGACTTTGAATATGCACAGACAGTCAAAAGAATAGACTGGCTCAGTCTGTATTCTACCAGGTTTTTTTTTCTTACTGACCTTAGCTAGGTATAGTGACTCATAGCCCCAGTGACTGCACTAGAAGGGCTGTCAGCCTGCTCTTATCAGAGACGGTTTTTTATCCTAGCAGATGAACCTGAAGAGAATGAAGACCAGAGGCAGTAACAGAGAGAAATAGTAACAAGACCAAAATACAATCCACCAAAGATGACACATTCAATGGATGCTTGGTCATCCAACATCTTTGCAGATAGAGAATGTAACACCTTCTGACATAGTTCATTTTAGTTTTGTACCTATTTGTTATACACACACACACACACACACATATAAATGCACATATATATTTTCCTTACATAGAGCTTAAATGTACCTTTCTATAAAATCTGCCCTTTGTTCCTAAAGTTAAAAAAAAGGAAATCCATAACTCCAATCTAAAACTTGTTTAGTTATTTTTGGAAGGAGGTTAAGAGTAAAAAGCCACTTTTGAGGAGCAGATAGTATGATGTTAAAAGATGACAGAGAGGGGAAAAAAGGTTATAGAAGAAACTACTCAATTCCTACTTTGATTCTTTCTCCTCCATTAAAGATTCTTAGTCTGTGAAGCAGAGAATGAAAAGTTATTAAGATTAAATTGAAGCCCAAGATAGATGACAAAATAGTAAAGGACTACTTTATGCTATAAAAGATTCCAAAATTTTAGGCTCCATTTGAGCATTCAGGATACTCAAAGAACTTGCAGATATAATTATAGAAACAGTGTCAGAATTTTTGAGAAATCACAAACTGTGGCCAGAAAATTGGAATTAAACAAATGCCCCAATTTCTTTAAAAAAAAAGCATGGATAGATTCTATAAGTTAGAGAATTTTGAACTATGGAAAAATAATGGAATATATTATGAAGTATGAATGAACCATGCCAAACTAATCTAGGTTCCTTTCTTGGCAGTGTCATTAAAGTTATGGATCATGGGGATGCTGTAGATATAACGTATTTTGATTTTAGCTAAGCTTCTGACTAACACTCTAAAATCTCTTTTATAGATGAAAAATAATTGGACTGAACAATAATATAGTTAGATGGATTAAATGTCAATTGAAGAACCATACACCAATAGTAATCATTAATGGGTCAAAGTTAACAGTAATAGTGGGCATTTGTATAGTTCTTTAATGTTTGCAAAATACTTTGCCTGTGTTATCTCAGTTGATCCTCACATCAGTCTGTGAGGTAGGTGTGATATGTATCTCTCTTTTACAGATAAGGAAACTGAGGCTAGAGTTAAATGACTTGCCCAGGGTCAGAAAGCTAATAAATGTCTCAGGGAAGATTTGAATTCAGGTCTTTCTTGCTGACTTCAAGTTCAGCACTCCATCAAATAAACTGCTTAGCTGCCTTTGATACTTACCCTAGAAGGAGGTCTTTAATGGTAGTCTATAAGACTGTCCTTATTTATGGCCTATTAACTATTTTTATCAGTTACTTAGATCACTGAAAACTTAGAAAAGTGACGTAGTCTTACATGAAGGGAAGCTAATCAGAATTGTCGGTGGCACAGATCTGAGTTAATGACAGAATTAAGATTAAAAAGATTATGGAAGGCTGAAACACTTCAGAGACCATGTCTTAAAGGAGCTTGTGCTTCTGGGCTTTCCTGATTGGTGATTGCTTCTGGACACCATGTTAGCTCTGGCCGTGTTTTGCCTCACTTCTTGCTCTCTGTTTACTTCATCTATAACCTCCTCATTTTGATGTAGTGTGGGTATCATACCTAACCCTTCACCTCCAGTCCTGGAACTATGAACTATTCTCAGATTAACTCTGTTATTGCTCCTTACTGGAGTGTATTGATCTCTTCCCTGATGGCCCCAATCACTACTGCTGAAACTTTCTGGATCAAAGTGCCCCATTAGTAAATAATTCCTTGAGGATAGGGACAATGTTTACGTTTCCATTTGTATCCCTGACACTTAGCACAGTACTTTGCACCTAGAAAATATTTAGTACATGCTTTTTCATGCATTCATTCTCTCAAAACCAAGGAGGTAAAATTTAACATTGACATTCATTCAACAGATTTGTTTTAGTGCTTACTATATGAAGGTGCCATGCAAGATGCTAGGGGAGGTACAGAAATAAGCAAGACATTGTTCTCTTAACAAGATCACAATTTATCTGGGGAGATAGTGGTTGTAAAAAAATGAAATTATAATAGAAGTAACCAAGAATCTTGTAAACATAGAATGAAGACAATTAAAAGGAACGAGGGTCATTTTGCCTGGAATACTAGGAAAGTTTTCATAAGGAAGGTGAAATTTGAATAGAGTGTTGAAGAAAATGGGCAGGATTTTTTTCTGGAGGGTACTTGTGGGTAATTCAGTTTTGTGGAAAGGTGAAGTAGATGAGCGAAGATACTTCAAAGTTGGTTGGGGACCTGATTATGCAATGTTCCAAATGGAAGACTAAAAAGTCTGGACTTTATTCAGAAGACAGTAAAGGGGAATCAATGGAAGTTTCTGAGGAGGAAAATGGCAAGATTAGAATTTTGTGTTAACAATATAACTTGTGGCTTGTCAATAAGTGCTTTGAGTTCACATGGACTGGGTTCAAGTTTCTCAATAACTGGTCATCTAAAAGGCTCATATTTGCCCTCACTCAGGGCTCAGCCTCTGGTACCATATGAATATGGCTTATTTCTTGTCCTCTACAAGTCTTTAGTACTCTTAGAACCATCAAGCTAATTATAGACAGACTATAGAACAAGTTTATTACACATGGCAAATAATGCAAAAAGCACTTTTGCTGCAACAGCATAGTCCTAGAGTTATAAATTACCCTTGAGATCATGGAGTCCAATACCTCTATTTATAGATGAAGAAATAGGCCCAGGAAGTGAAATGATTTTTACCTTTGCCTAAGTCCCACAGGTAGTAATAAATAGGAGAGAAAAGATGAGCACTCTGGTGCTCTCTGAGGCCACAAATAGACAAGAGAATTTTACTTTCTGTGAGTCCCCACCTATTCTGAGGACAAACATTCTGACTTATGGATGCCATTCTTGGTTTTCTGCAATACAGGAAAAAATGAACAAAAAATGATTTTTTTAAAATTCAGATTTCCTTAGGAGTCAAGCAGTTGCTCCCTCTGGTGAGCTCTATCTTCTTCAGACACTTATAGAATCAGATAGTACCACTATAGAGTTGAGGCTACTCCAAGGAGAAAAAGAACTCACAGTCTCTAGAAGGCAAACTCCATTTCCATTCATGATCAGGGCTTCTCAAACTTTTTCCACTCTGGACCCCTTTTTGAGTGAGGCAGTGTTCCTTGGCACTGCATGACCTGAGGACATGCGCCATGCAAAGTGCGCATGCTGTGGGTTCAGAACTAGGGCTGCAGTGAAGTTGTGTTATGCAACATGGTCAAGTCATTGTATGTACAGAAACCTTTTACTGTTACCAAATTTGTTGCAACCCCATGGAGTCAGGACCTACACTTTAAGAAGTGCGAAGTTCTATATGACTTGTGGTATGAGTGAAAGACATGGTTTGGGTCTGCTTCTCTACATGGCATTTCTGTGCCTTCTTGGGACTTGGTTCTGTTCCTTCCTCTCATACCTAGGTCCAGAGTTCCCTACAACACCAGTCTCTCTCTTAAACCTGTGGTTGTCAAAGTTGTCTCAGTTCCTGGCTTGAAATCAGGCATTCTTCAATACACTCCAGGACTTCTTGGTAAGGAGCTCACTGAGCGCTCTGTCTGCTGCCCCCATCTCTGATGCTGTTATCACTACCTGCGCTGCCCCCCCACCCCCATTCCCTAAGCTATTTTAGGATGAAATCAATAGAGCATGCCAACGTGTCTCTGGGCCATTTAACATATTTTTTAGCTTTTTTTGTTAGTCAGGACCAACAGCCTTGTCTAGCCAGCACAGGAAAGGGCCTCTGAGACAACTATCTCAAATAGACTTTTTAGTTCTTCCTCCCAGACAAATTAAGGAAACTAAAGTCCATTGTTCTATTTTCTGCCTGAGAGCTCAGACATTGTGTCCTGCCACATGGTTTAGAACTCCTAATGATGAGTTTTTGGGGAGTAGCACAAAACCCTTCATTTCTAAGCATGTCTATATGGACTTCCTAGGTGATGTGAATTAATGTGAAAACTCGTGAAAATTGTAGAAACACATGATAGAAAAAGGGAAAAGCTATTGGTTATTGGAATTTTAACCTGGAAGGTTTTAATCTGGACTGAGATAGACAAGGACTGACATTAAGGATATCAGTTAGGAGGAGTCTCAATTTGGGGCAGCTTGGTGGTACAGTGGAGAGAGTAGCAGGCCTCAAGTCAGGAAGACCTGAGTTGAAATCTGGCCTCAAACACTTACTAGCTGTGTGACCCTGGGCAAGTCACTTAACCTTTTTTGTCTCAGTTTCCTTATCTGTAAAATGAGCTAGATAAGGATAAGATAAGGATCTTTACCAAGAAAATCCCAAAATGGAGTCAGAATGAGTCAGACATGACTGAAATGACTGAACAACAACAAGGTAGGTATTCCTTTCATTAATAGACTGCAGTACAATCAACCTTTCTATGATCTATGCTAAACATCAGGTATGAAACACATCCAGTTCCTGCCTATCATATGAGACTCTTGTCCATTTCTTCCCAAGATGATCTCACTACAGGAAATGGCTTATTCAATATGCTGGGAGACTTTCTTGAATCATTCTGACATTGGGAGAATACCAATAGAGAACGCAGGCTATCTTTCAATTATCCCATGCTCTTTTAACACAATCAGGGCATTTGCATGGACTTTTTTTATGACATCCTTTACACTGCTTCCTTTTGGTAATTCCTTGCTTATTCATATTATTCCACATGCATTCATTTTGTAATTTCATGTTTATTCCTTGTCCACTGTGTCTTTTAAATGATTCTCAATTTCAGTTTGTCAGGATTTTTTTTTAAATGTGGCATTTTACAGATATTTGTTTTAAAAGAATCATCTTGCCTGAAAGAGCCAGAATGGAGTAGTAGACAAAGAACTGGCCTTAGAGTCAAGAAGATATGTTCAAGAACCACCTCTCTCACACACCAGGTCTATGACCCAAGACAAGACATAATTTCTCAGCACCCCAGGTGACTTAATAGGACTAGAAACTGCAGTGAAGGTGCTGAGTTGTACTGGTAGATGAGGTTCCTCTCTCAGAATTCACTACATTATTGTAGTCACAGGTCTAATACACACACACACACACACACACACACACAGACACACACAAATATCCTACATATACTGTATGGGGAGGAGTACTTAGTAGTAACTTATATGAAAAAAACCTAAAGTTTTTATTTGAAATTACAACTCCAAATTAATAAAGTGGTATATCATATCAAGATAAAGGGAAATAAGAGTTTCATCTTACTTTTGTTAGTCAGACAATATATGGAATATTGTGCTGATTTCTGGATGCCATGTTTCAAGAAAACAATCTAGAACAGAGCGTCTAAGATGGTGAGGGGGCTAAATACCATATTATCTTTGAAATTGCTGAAGGAACTGAGATCTTCAATGCTCTCTCTACTCCAACCTATCCTCTCCTCAGTTGCCAAAGTGAGTTGCCTTTTATTTTTTCAAATTATAACAAAACTACAGATATCCTGTCTCATTTGACTACTTTTCTGGCTAATTTTCTGAACCTTTACCCCACTGCTAGTGCCTTCCATTTACACTATACATATTTTGTGTGTACTTAGTTATTTGCATGTTATCTCCCTCATTATAATGTGAATTCCTTGAGTATAGGAGCCATGTTTTTTTTTCCTCTGTCTTTCTATTACAGGGATTGGCATAGTATTATGCTAAGGCTGACTGACTAAAAGAGAAAAGTAAAGGCAGACATGACAGTTGTCTTCAGATATTTGAAGGGCTACTGTGTAGATTAGAAGGTATCTTGTTCCACAATGTTGCTCTAGAGGACAAATGGGTAAAACTTTTAGGGAGGTGGATGATAGCTGAATATAAAGAAGACATTCCTGAAAATTAGAGCTTTGCAACAATGCAATACGATGCCTTATGACATAGTGACACCTCTCACTCACTGTATGTGTTCAAGTAAAAGTTGTATGACCACCTGTTAATGATATTGTAGAGAGGATTCATGTCGAATCAAAGACTAGATGATCTCTAAGGTTTTTTCCAACTTCAAGGTTCTAGGTTTTCATGAGAACAATGCAGATTGTAGGCAAGGAAATCTTCATGGAAGCAATAGGACTTAGGCCACCAGGTAAAGGGAATTTAAAGCCTACATACATAAAAAGGTGAGAAGATATTCCAGGTAGAGTGAATACTATGAAAAAAAAGTCTTAGAGGTGGAAATAGCATGTGTATGAAGGAGAACCTCTTGACTCATGCATGTGTAAGGGAGTAGCAGGAGATTTTTGGAAAGTGAAGGGGGATAAGATTCTGGAGAACTTTGAGTCTCATGAAGCCATGGAGTAGCTGCAGATGTACTGGGGAGGGGTCAGTAGTACATATGCACTGGTATCTGCCAGATTGTGCAGCTGTAGTCATTGTGTGAGGCATCCAATGAAGCTTCCAAAAATGGCTGCTCCTGAAATACGTAGACATTAGTACCAGCTCCAGCTGAATGATTCAGAGCTAGCTAGGCCTCTAAGATCCCTGTCAACCCTCAATCTGTGATAATCTAGAAAGCGCGTAGGGGGAGAGATTCTTGTCTCCACAGTAAGAGCATAGTCATTCTCATACCTTATAGAACCGGAAGAGGAGAATCAAGCAGCATATGTGTCAAATTATAGGGTGGCCACGTCAAAGCCTCTGAATAATTAAAACCATTCCAAAGGGAAGTTTGTTTTTCCTTCTTGCAAAGCACATAAACTTTTGGCACAGAAAGAAGATTTTAAAAATATAATTTAATTTCTCCTTAATTCACATTTCAAATGGAATAAACCTTCCTGGAAATAGCGGGCTAGAGAGGCAGCAACAATCAAACACGAAATCAACAATCACTTATTAAGTCACTATTATTTGTCAGGCTAGGTTCTAGGGATCCAAAGACAGAAACAAAACAGTCCTTGCCCTCAAGGAGATTGTAGTCTATCTGTGGAAATACCACGTACATATTAAAGTATGTACAAAAGAATACAAAATAAATACAAATTAGTTTGGGGGAAGGAAATAGAGGCCCCAGAAGGTTGAGTGGGGAGGGAGGTAGGAAAGACTATATGTAGGAAGTGTAATTGAAAAGAATGCATTTGGACTCTGAGAATTTGGGTTTGTGTTCTGACTGCTACTCACTACCTGTGTGATCTTGGCAAAGTCAATTAACTTCTCAGGCTCTTAGGTCCCTTTTATGGAAAAAGAGGGGCTTTACCAAGTAAACTCTTTGGTCTCTTTTTAGATCTTAATCTTATGATTTTTATAAGAAAGAGCAGGGATTTTGTCTTGTACCTAGAATACCCCAAGTCCCATACGAAAATCAGTCTTAGTATATATTATAAGATGGCTTTTTTTTCCTGAAGGAAGGATGCATAACAAGGCATAACAAAGGAAAACTAGGAAATGTGTCAGGATTAGGGAATAAAGATAAATCTAGGGGATTATTTGATTATATTCACCAGTTTCAAATCTGGGGTCCTTCTATCACAGTTCTTAATTTTTCAGCTTATACTATACACCTGCCCTTATACTCTGATTCTAATATCAGAGCTGGAACTAGCTCAGGGTAACTGGGGCTTTGCCTCAGGGTGCCAATGGAGGTAGAGGGTGAGGGAGACACTTTGTCCTTGTGCTGTTCCCACACATGGATTCACAATCCTCTACCAGTCTTTCCTGCTTCTTTAAGAGACTATAGTTTTGGTGTATCTAGAGTACCACCTCAGCCCCTGGTGATCTTGACACCCCTTTCCAGGGTCCCACATTCCCTCCCAACTTCCATGCCTTGTCTCCTGACACAAATTCACCTATGGTTGGGCTGTCCTTTATGATGATGCTGCCACCTCTCCTGAAACTGATTTTCCCCCCAAGAAAATTCATTGCTAATTATGCTCTGCTTCATACTGCTGTATGTGAAAAAGCAAATCTTCACTTTTATCGATCCTGAGTGGCATAAATTTAGGACAAATCAGGGAAATGCAAACTAATTCACATTGTGTATAGTAAACTTGAGGAACTTGTTACCCCGTGGCTGAAAACACAAGAGATTTGAATATGTATGTATGTATGTATGTATGTATGTATGTATATACACATATACACATATCTATACATATTCACCTATATGGAATATACACATATATCAGAGTGGATGCCATGACGGAAGCTGAGGTTATCTCTGCTGGGAGCAGGATCCTGGTTTTAGCATATCATTGTTGGACCCAATTGGTCAGCCTTGTGATTTCGCTAATATAGGGGACTCTCAGCTAAGGAAATGCCTAACAAGCAGGGCAATGCTTCTCTTCAATTTAGAGTTGGACAGTTGCCTAGAGCACTGAGGGGTTAAATGAATTGCTCAGCATTACACACAGTATTTGCCAGAGATGGGACTTGAACCCAGATCTTTCTGGCTTCTAGGCCAACTCTCTGTTCATCACACCATCCCTATGTTTTTCTTTGTGTTTTGTTGGTTATTTTTCAAAGTTTTTTTTTTAATTTTGACTTTTATTTGTTTTTAATTATTAGAAAAAACAAAAAAAATGTTTGGCCTGAAAAAAAGAGAGAAAAATTGATGGTCCATTCCCTAAGTAGAGTATTTTTAATTTTTATTATAAGATAGAAGGCTAAATTATTGCTTTGTATGTTTTCTTTTCTTTAGTACTTCTGTTTTTTATGAAAAATGAGTAAATAAGACAAAATGCGACTACTTTGGGGAAGGTAAGGAAGGCGTAGTGGGAGGAACTGTGGATTTATAGTCAGAGGACCTAGGTTCAAGCTCTGCCTCTGCCACAAAGTTGCTATTATTGTTACCTTAAGAAAGTCACTTACCCGTTCTGGGACTCTGTCTTTTCATTCGCAAAATGAGAACATTGGCCTAGATGACCTTCTAAGATTCCTTTCAGCTCTAACTCTACTATAATCTTATGTATGAAACATTAAAATATACAAATTTACCACTAGGTGTCATCACAAACCACTATAATTAAATAAATATTGGGGTTATTGAATCGTGATACTGAATAGCCAAATATGTACAAAAACTTGCTATTAAATGTTCTTTTAAAGTGTTTCATATACAGCTACTTTATTCTAAGTATTTAGGGACTGTGGAACATTCAGACACTGGGAACCTAGACTCAGGCCCTTTTCTCAATCTGAAAACTAAGAGTTGTAGTTGTATGATGCTACCTTTTAGCTTCATGCAAAGTCATAGATTTAAAGCTGGAAGATCAGTCCAACCTCCTCATTCCACCCTTAATGAGAGCTAAATAACTACTACATATTTAGTAAATAAGTAAAGTACTAAAAATTATGTTCCCAAAAATCAGGGATTTTTGAACTCTGAAAATAGTGTCCATTCAAACTATACCATGTATGATATTAAAAAAAAATCTTTACCATCATTTCCCTTTATTTTTCTACTACTGGAGGAGTTTGAAGAATGGGACTTTAAGGTAGATTCATGAAAGGCTGGACATTTTAACGGCCAATGCATTGCCACTGGAGCCTGTTAGGAAGAGACAACATGTTCCTTTCTGTTCACCCTTTAACAGGAAAGCATAGGGAAGGAATAGGGCATTAAAAGAACTGGAATAGGGAAAATAGCTCTGGACCTAGAGTCAAGAGACCTATGTTAGCATCTTTTTACTCCTTGTGTCCAGATAATGGCCTAACTCAGGGGTGGGGAACCTGTGGGCTCAAGGCTACATGTGGCCCTCCAGGTCCTCAAGTGCGGCCCTTTGACTGAATCCAAACTTCACAGAACAAATCCCCTAATGAAAGGATTTGTTCTGTAAAACTTGGACTCAGTCAAAACGGTACACCCAAGGACGTAGAAGGCTACATGTGGCCTCAATGCCTCAGGTTCCCCAGCTGGGCCTTAACCCACTGCTCCCTAAAACTCAAACGAGAGAGGGAAAGGAGGCATCGTTTTAGAGTCAGCTAGGTGGAACAGTGGTTAGAGTGCTAGTCCTGGAGTCTGGATGACTTGAGTTCAAATTTGTCCTCAGACACTTACTAGCTGTGTGGCCTTGGGTTATTTAACCTCTCTCTGCCTCCATTACATCAACTGCAAAATGAGTTTAATAATAGCATCTACCTCTCAGAGTTGTTATGAAGATCAAATGAAATCATATTTGTAAAGTGCTTAGTGCATGACTTGCATATAGTAGGTCCTTAATAAGTGCACGTTTCCTTCTTTTATCCACCCATGCATGCATTCTATCCATCTAAAGGCTCACACCCAGCCAATCAACAGTACTTCTTTTCAGCACATGTCAGCAGACCACAATGAGTTACAGAATGTCTGTTGAAACAGGGGAGCAGGACCCTCCATCTCATGTCATCATTCCTTTCCAGAAGCAGGCATCCCAGCCTTTGCCATGTGGGGATTGCATCAACCACACATGCTTCATATCCTTTCTAGATCTTTATTACAGAATGAATCCCATCCCCTCTAGGGATGAGAAGATATTATATACTCCCTAAAGATAGGGGTTGGGGGTGGGAAGCACTATAAAGTATCTTATCCTTCTACCCCCACCCCAACCCTCCAGAGGCTAATTATCACACAGTAGGGCAATGACACTGAACCTTATCACTGTTTAAGATAAAAATGTGCTAGGGTTGGTCTTATAAAAGACATTGTTAAAAGGATAGGGATAGTTAAGGAAGAACAAATTCTGGGAAGCAGAAATCTAAATATACAAGTAAAATTCAAGACATGAGTAGTTGTCTATAGAAGATATAGAGTCATTTTAGGATTTGCTACTTTTAAACTGATTCATAGGCCAATATTTCACCTACTGCCTTCTTCAGTCCCTAGGATAATATTTCTTTTTTTCTTCCCTCTATTGATCCTCTGAGAAATGTACTCCCCTTTGTTCTCATGTAAGGGTTTCCTCACATGAATGTACATCTTAATACATAATTCTATTCTACCCCTATCCTTTTATCTATTTTGTTACTTTACAATAAGGGATACCCTCCCAGAATTAAATTCTAGTTAGAAGTTCCATTGCATTAAGTATTAGGGACACCTATGAGGTCAAATTTGCTTCCTTACATCGAAATCCCAAGTTCACTCTAGTTGTTACCCCTATTTTATGCATTTGTATGCAGATAGTTGAGACCATGGGTTTAGAGAGGATTCTTCTTAGATTCTGTCTCCTGGGAATTACTGGTCCTCTCTTCTGCTACTGTTGCTGCCAAATTAAACCTACTATATGGTGTGATACCAAGCTTGTCAAATCTGTTGTAACTTTTTCTTCTCCTTTTCTCCCTTTAGATTTGTGACTTTGATCAAATATGAATTTGTTGGTCCTCATCAGTGGTAGTCTATTCCTTGCCAGAATCCTATCATTCTCGCATTTTAAGACACTATACTGAGTTCCAGACTCGCTCTCAGAGAAAATCTTCTGAATTCAGCTCCTAATTTCCCAAATATACCTTTTTCTAATGAATCACCTATTTTTATTGGAGTGAGGCAGAAACCATCTAAATGGAGTAAGGAAGAAGTAGTGAGGAAGAAACTAACTAAATCCATAAAGTCTTTTTTTTTCCCATGGTCCCACTCCTGACCTTGTTTATGTGTTTTAAAACTACACACCTGACAGGATAAGTCTATTGTGTGGTATACTTGAAATAAGTGATGAAGAATGTCAATTTGAGAGAATTTTTGCTAGCTAAAAACCAAGTCTTTAGAATCTTAATCTAAATAAGGCTTTCAAATGACAGATGGCTTTCCACTTCAAGAGAGTCACTATTAATAGAAGTTATATTCTAAATAAACATTATTGTTAAATGTGGCCTTTGGTAATGAGATTTCAGTGTCAGATGTTTTTTAGACATTCTAAAAACTCCAAAGCATAAAAATCTTTGACACTTAATTTTCAGCCTTATGAAGTGTTTGATACTAAAGAGTGTTATTTTGCATGACTGTAAAAGAGCATTTTAAAAAATAAGAAATCACTTCTCACATCAGTTGTTAGAAATAGAACACAAAAGGTGTAACTGTATTACCGTAAATCAAAATCAGAAGGCCGTTGGTTTACTTTATCCCAATTTCTTCTGCATGTGAAACTATGGGAGGTTAAACTGCTCACATTTTTTCAAAGATGCTTTTAATGCTTTGTAATTAAGGATATCTCACTTAACTTCTCTCAAACTAAGTTTCCACAACTGTAAAATACAACTAAAAATTCAGCTAAATCTAAGAAACACTTATTCAGCTCCTGCCATGTACAAGCCACTGTGCCCATAATACTTCTACTACAGACCTCATGGGATTATTGTGAGAAAAGTGCTTTGAAAGTGATTTCTAAAAATGATCAGTGAGATGAGGATAGTATGGAGACAGTGTCTCCAAAAAAAAATCTTGCTCTGATGCTTCACCTAGGCCTGGAAGTGATCTTGAATTCCATATACCAACAGAATACAAACATTGTTTCTCCTATGCTGTAAAACTTCAAGTAAGGTTCAAGTGAGGAACAACAAAGACTTTGACCACTTGGGAATTCTCATATAATAATAATAATAATAATTATAATTATAATTATAATAATAATGATATAATTGTATTGTTTAATAATAATCATTTTCATATTCTTCTCCAGGTGAGAGGTGTTAAGGGCTTAAACTCTAGAGTTTGCAATGAATTTTAGGTAAATTTTACTTATTTTCCTATTTGTAGATAAGGTTGTACTGATTGCTTTGAGGCTGTCAATACTTCAGGGTTTTCTCAGTGAGAACCATGGCCATGGAACCAAGTGGACGAAGAATGCATGTGATCCAATTATGGCATGCAATTGGAAGGGCAGTCAATTGAGTGAAGCCATTACTATGCCTATCATAGGCAATTTATGTGGACAGACGGTGAGCTTGGTCTATATTTAAATATTATGTTTGAATAGGAGTAGGAAGACAAAAGAGCATCTACCTCTCAGGGTTGCTGGGATGATAAAACAAGATATTTGTAAAGCACTTTGCAAACTTAAAGTGCTATGCAAAGTTATTATTACTAACAGGCTAGATAAAGCTTGAACAATTGTATATATTGCTTTTGGGGATTCTTAGCTACTTCTTGCCAAAAATTCTATCTTTATGGCACTAATACTCTACTGGTATTAGAAAAAAAGTGTCATGTAGTAGACTTGGTCTGAGAGGCAGGAAGACCTTGGTTATAATCATTCATTTGATACATAATGATTGTGTGACCTTGGGCAAGTCATTTAACTTCATTGTGCCTCAGACAATAAGATTATGTGTTGCATAGCATCCTATCATAGGTTCCCACCACAGGTGGTGGGCAACCAGAAGCATACTGAGATGATACAAATAAAAATTTTCAAATTTGCTCTAGGATGATTTGGCATTAAATAGATATGATCTAAATTTGAGTTCTAAGATACTATTTCTAATTTTATCTTATTTTTCAGTCTTTAAAGCTTCCTGTTTTCAGCTGACATTTGGAATAATGATAATTGTTATCATACAAATTTTCTGAAGGACAGTATGGCTGAGGCAGGGATGCTAGTTAGGTCTAATGTGATTGACAGTCCTATTTTCATGGCAGCCTTGTACAATTTTGGGAGGCAGAGGATTCTGACTGGCCTAATCAAATTTTTTACTTGCCTGAATTTTTCATGGATTATGAAGGATAGAAATATGTAGTATCATTTTTTTAAGAAAACATTTAGTTAGATAAAAAAGAAACAAGAAATATGTGGTGAGGTGACGTGATGTAAAGAAGTCTGTTGCAACCTACCGCGTCATGCTTGTCTGTATCCAGATATGGAAGATGACTCTTCTGTGCAGTCGGATGTCATTAAGAATCACAAACCAGGTTTAAAAATAGTTTGTGTGGTCAGGTTGGTAAGACCACAAAGCAGAAGAACTTGCAATGTTAGCCACATGTAGTTTTTACATGTTGACTGCTGCTTTATTTACAGCAACAGAGCTGACCATTTATTCCCCATTAACAAAGTTATGATAAAGTTGTCCAAGTTTAGTAACAGCATCCTTTGATAACTTGGTTGAGTGATGCTATTCTTTAGAAATTAAATTTTCAAGTGGAAGAAAATTGTTTTATGTATAGAAGAAATATAAGTACTTTTCATCAAACACTTTGAAGCTATTGTTGTTCAGTCCTTTCAGCTGTGATCCCATTTGGGGTTTTCTTGCCAAAGATACTGTAGCGGCTTGTCATTTCCTTCTCTGGCTCATTTTACAGATGAGAAAACTGAGGCAAATGGGGTTAAATGACTTGTCTAGGGTCAGATTTTCCTGACTCCAGGGCTGGCACTCTATCCACTGCACCAGCCAGCCTTTGCTCATTAAAATAAATAATATTTTAGGTTACAAGAGTCTAAGACCATTACAGGATCTTTAATGAAATAGAAGATTTCTAAGCATTATTGATAAAAAAAGACCAGAGAGGAGTAGAAACTTTGAAATACAAGCACAAGAGTCAAGAAAATCATAAAAAAGTAAATATTAAGAAGCAATTACAAGGGACAAAACAAGAATGAATTGTTTACCTTTTAAAAGGGGGAGATGATACAAATGTCTCCTTGGAATCTTAATCTCATCAGCCATCATAGAGGGAAAAAAGTTAAGACAGAGAGCCTGGGAGTAGTTGTGTTGTATTTAGAATGATCTTTAAAGAAAAGAAAAAAAGAAAGAAAAGGCAAGGGAAAGGCATCCATGAGGGGAAGGGGAAGGGATATGAAAGGTGGGGGAAGTTTTCTCACAGAATTGGGATATATAACTAAAAAACTATACAAACAAGGAGAAAGAGGTGTAAGAGTGGGAGACATTGAACTTACTTTTATATGAACTTGTTAAAGGAAGGAAGAATATACACATAGTTAAGTACAGAAATACATTTCACTTAACAGGGAAACAAGATAGAAAAGGGAAAGAAAAGAATAATAAGTTCAAGGAGGGATTGACCATAAGCAAAATGACCTCTAATCACAAAATGTCAATTATGATTAAGGGTTTTAAAGGAAAGAAAGAAAGGATAAGAACTTTTGATTTGAATGTGAGACAGAGAAAGAGATGAGGGGAAGGAGAGCAGAAGCAAATTTCATCAAACAACCTAGCACGTTGGTGAAGCACATTCCTTCTCGATTATGACTCTCTTTGTTGGCTAAGAACTTTAAGTTAAGGAAAATCTCAGTAAATGGGAAATGAATGGAGAAATTATGGTATAGAAATGTTCGGGAATACTCTTATGCCATAAGAAGTTACAAACCAGGGCAGTTTCAGAGAAATCTACAAAGATTTGTATGAACTGATGTAGAGTGAAGTGAACAGAACCAGGAGAACAATTTGTACAATAACTACGACACTGTTAAAACAACTTAGAAAGACTTAACTCTGATCAACATCATTGCCAACTATAATTTTGGAGCACCAATATTGAAACATGCTACTCACCTCTTGACAGAGGGGTGATTGACTCAGAGTTCAGATTGAGACATTTACTTTTTTGGACATGTCCAATGTGGGTATTTGTTTTGAATGACTAGGCATGTTTGTTACAAAGGTTTTGTTTTCTTTTCAACGGGGGTGGGAAGAATGAGGTAGGAGAAAGACAAAATAGATTTTTGTCAAATGAATAAAATAAAAAAATGTAACTTTGAAAAAGAGTGAAAAACCCAAATCAAAAGTTAGAAATCACAACAGATGAAGAGGAAATAAAAGAAAGTGTAGTGAATTATTTTGTCCCATTATATGGGAATAGAAAGAAAGGAAATAGCTTTCAAACTGCAGATAAGGAAGTAATTCTTGCTTAACAAAAACTGTGACCATAAAAGATATGAACAATTTCTATTATAAAAAATTTAAAGTATTTTGTACTAGTTAGATAATGTGGTTAGAATTATAAGGGGAGCAACTAAGTGAAAAAAGACCATGGTGAATTTCCCTGAAATAGTCATATATAATACATATAAAGTACTGACAAAATATAAAAGAACAAGAGCTATTTTTCCTACAGATGAATGGCATAGTAGTTTTCAAATGAAGAAATGCAGACAATTGACAAACAACCATATGAACAAATGCTCTGAATCACTAAATGACACATACACTAAAATAACTCTGAGGCTCTACCCTCACACCCATCAGATTAGCAAATATGACAAAAGAGGAAAATGACATTTGGTGAAGGGTTTGTGGTAGAATAAATACACAACATACACATACGCCTGAGGGGGAAAAACTGAACAAAATGAAAATTCATGGATTTTCATACAAGCTTTCTTGTTTCTTAAAACTATGTTGAAATGTTTGTTTTTGTCGATGATCAAGTTCATGATTTTTAAAAATTAAACCAAAAAACCCCCAATAAGTCAATGTGGGCAGGGGAGTAAGATCAGAAAAGAAGTATCTAGAAACCATATTATAGGGGCAAAAGTTAAAGGTATTAGCGTGTTTAATTAGGAGTATGACTTACCAATATGTATGTATGTATGAATATATATATATATATATATATATACATATATATTTATATATTCATGAGTCTTGGTGGGAAGGGAATGGAGATAGTGTAATTGGAAGCAGAATGCTACAATTGCAAAGAGAGCCGGGTTTGGGAGCTAAAGCACCAAGACTTGGCTCTACCATTTATTAACTGTTTATCATAGATAAGTCACTTGGCTTCTCTGAAGTCTCAGTTTTCTCATGATAGGGTTGGACTAAATTGACATCTGAATTCCCTTCCAATTCTAAATATATGAATATATAAGGGGGCATAGTAGTAATTTTAAAATATTTAACAAATTTCCCTGTGGAATACAGATTAAACTTATTTGATATAGCATCAGAGGACAGAACTAGTCAGCAGGGAGCTGATTTTAGCTTGGTGCAAAGAAAAATTTTCCAAAATTTGAGCTTCCCAGAAACAGAATGGACTGTTTCATGAAGAATTCCCTGTCCCTGGA
Source organism: Trichosurus vulpecula (assembly GCF_011100635.1). NCBI lineage: Eukaryota > Metazoa > Chordata > Mammalia > Diprotodontia > Phalangeridae > Trichosurus > Trichosurus vulpecula. Next base: position 90,391,458 of record NC_050576.1, on the reverse strand, counting down.
CTGCTTAAAAGTAGTGCATGGCTAACCATCTTTCTGTGTCCAGAGTGGATTTCAACTCTAAGGTTCCTGTCATCATCCCTAAAAGCTCCACAGAAATGATAAATCTTTGGCAATGAGGAAATTCTTCAACTTGTGACATCTTAATGAATGGAAAAATTAAGCAATACCATATTAGGTTGTGACTAAATGCTCTCATTTATTTTTTTTAAAGTGTTGTGTGTTGGGGAGGAAGATAGAGGAGGAAAGAGGAAGGGGACAATACCCTCACAATCATCAACACCTCCTTTGAGTTTTTATCTTAACAAATTGGGAAAGATCTTTCATGTAGATCTTCCAGTTTTCAAAAGCTGAGTTAGTGCTTCCATACCTCTCTGTCACAAGTCCACAAAGACAGAAAATAATTATTTCGTTTGTCAACATAATATCTCAAGATATTAGGTAGGGTGCATTGACTTAATTTCCTTTCTGTCTCTGTTACATAAGTATACTAGACAGTTCTGTCCATCCCTCATTTTCTCTGACTGCTGGCTCTGCCGGCTTACTTCAAGATTGAGTTCAAATCCTACGGAGGCCTTTCACAATCTTCCCTTACTTGGCCCCTGTTGCTAGTGAGGTTACCCTCCATCTACTATTTATATTTTGTGAGCACATAGGTGTTTGCATATTGCGGCTGAAAGAGGTTTTCTAAAGTTACACAGTGAAGAAGGTTCCACCAGAAGCTGCATATTTTGAGTCTTAGTTCTGAGTCCATGTGATAGGTCACATCTACACATGTGATAGGACTAGACTTCCCTATTTTCCCTCAATATGGATTCATTTTCCCTAAAATGAAACAAAGATGAATCTGGAGTTTGATTGTCCTTTGACTTCTTTGGCAGCTTCCTGATTACCTAAAGGCATAAAAATTTCAATAACATGGATTTGGGGACCCTTGGTAGATTTCTTTGTCTGATAACATGTTTGTGATGCCTACTTTTTTTATTCATTTCATATGTCTACCTCAATGACAGGATAAAATGTTATTGAGTAACGAGTCTATTCTAATCTTATATCATACTGACTTGTCATTTCCTTTCCATCTCTATTACACATAATTTAAATAAATGACTTTGGGGGACTGAATGGAGGACATACATGTCCATTGTAAATGTCACACCTAAGATTTGGACCCAAGTCTTTCTGATTCTATCTATAACAACAATGATCAGAAGCTACCCACGTCAACAAGATTATGGATCCATTAAGTGTCAGACTATGTCCCCAAATGGATCTTCAGGTGGCTGTTTATTCATTTAGCACATATCTGTTCAAGGCATTGTGTTAGCTCCCTTGGGGGATACAGAAATCTACGTGTCAGGTTCATTTGTAGAGGTGAATAGCTAGTAATCTATTGCAAAAGTCCAAAGAGGTAATTAGGACCTGAATTAGACTAATAGGAGTAGGAAAGTAGTGGAAAAGAGATTTTAAGTCATTCCAAGAGAGAGCTGCAAGCACCTTTGGTTTTATAAGGAGGCATTGACCTTGGATTCATTGCTGTGACTTGTTTGGTTTTAATGGAAGAGTGTATTAAATTAATTTTGAGAGCTGACCAATCCTGACTGAGACATATTTAATGTTTTTATGCCATCTTTTTGTAGTAAATACTTTTCACCACAAAGCCCAGTAAGCTTTTATCAATCCTGGGTTTAGTTGTATCCCTTTCATAGTTATTCTTTCTAGAAGTAAGAAAAACTGTTGCAAATTACCAGGGTCATGGGTATTTTAAGCCCCTTCCTTTTCACTTTTGGTGTGAAGTGCTGATAAGGGCAGGTTTCCATGTCTCCAAAGATCAAAGGCATGCTTTCCTGCTTTATAAAAGTGTATCCCCAGCATGGTACTGGGATTTTCAAATTCAAAGAGGAAACACTAAGCCACCGGGCATTCTGTAAGGAACTTACATTTCCAGGGACCTTCACTGTTTGGAAAACTCTTTATCCATATCATGTAACTTGAAATCAGTAAAATGTAGATAAAACAAGCATCATTATTTGCCTTTTACAATTGTGCCCCAAGAAGTCAAATGACTTTCCCAAGGTCACAAAGTTATTCTGTCTTGAGCTTTAAATCCTGTGTTCTTTTCAGGATTCTATGGAGGAAAGACCAAATCCAATTGAGAGGGAGGGGGGAGATATGCCAATGCCTCAACAACAATAGAAAAAGGAAAATTGGTATATTTTTGAAGGAGTGGATACCCAGGGCAAGTCACTTAACTTCTCTCAGCCTCAGTTTCCTAATTTATAAAATGGGGATAATGAGAGCACCTACCTAACAGGAATGATGTGAAGTGCAAGTTAACATAAGGAAACCAGGTTCAAACTTTAGAGCATTATGTAAGTGCTAGCTATTATTATTAGGTTAACTTAGGTTGAACCTAAACTAAACTAGGTTAAACTAGATTAGGCTGAAATAGAAACTGCAGTACTGCCAATTGCACAAACCACTTCATTCCTATTTCTCCTATTATTTCTTACTTTCTTAGAGAGCACAACAACAAGGTTCAATCTTCCCCTCTTCCATCTTACCAAACATAGTGACAGAAAATTGTTAATATGAGGAAAGAAATTGTTAATACCAAATGTGATATTACCTGCCACTCCCTAAATGACCTCAGCAATATGTCAGCAGTATTCCCAGGAAGACAGTGTCTATTAGATTGATCAGAGTCAGACTTTAAGTTCCATCCTGAGATCTTGCCTTCTGGGGGAACCTGGCTCAAGCTGGATCTAGGCCTTTGATGTCCTCACCCCTTTCCATTGGAATTCATGACATAAAGGGCATAACAGCCAGAGTGAAGCGGTTTTTCCTGCTTGGATGGCTGAGGGCAGCTGGGATCTCATGACCAGGTCTTGCTACCTCACGACCAGGCCTTGCTATCTTGTGCTGCTCCCCTCTTCTCTCCTAATGATATAAAAAGACTTTTCCATGGGCCTGCTGTTTGGGAAATCCATTGGTTATCCCACAGGATGGGAGCTTTGCTACCCTGTTATCTCACTTAAAGATGAATTATTCCTCGACTCATGGCTTTGTTTATTTCAGGACCTGACAATAGATATTCATGAAACCCCATTTTCCTTCCTTTTGTTGACTGGGACTGATGACCAGTATTTCTTTTTAAGAATAAGATGGTCCTAAGCAGTCCTAGACTTACAGCATCTCTGTTTCTCTTGGTTTCTGCTTTGAAAGTCTTTCTTGTTCTCTTTACCTGTGCTTGCTTGTGAAGAATGTTGGCATTATCTCATTTCAACTTCAAATAGGAATGTTTCCTTTATTGAAAGTTGGTACTCAGAAGCCAAGTATTGTTTCAGAGAGACTATTTCTTTAATACTTCATTCCTGTTTTGCGTGTGATAGAAGTTTGGCCAACCACTAATCCTGTTCAGTAACTCTTATTAATTTCAAAATATCCCATTATATTCTTAAGAAGGAGATTTGGGTTGATTCAAATGATCAGACAACTTCAGTATCAAAACACAGATCAGTTCTCAAAATCAGTCTTGAATAAAATATATAACCATGACCAGTGGCAACTTCTTTCCCCCCTTTCACTCCCAGATTGCTTTTAAAATAGCCCAATCTCAAAATTATCTTTTCTTCCAATGTCAATTATATTAAAAGCCAATAACCAATATCTTAAAATGACCCAGCCTTTGAAAAAAAATATTATTTGATTTGCCCCATCCTAAATATATTGTGGTTTATTACTTTAACCCTTTCATTAATGATAATTGGAATTTATACAGCCTCTTAAAGTTTGCTTCGACTATTATAGGAGCCTTCTGAATGATCTCTCAGATAAATCTCTCCCCACTCCACTCCTTTCTCAAGTCAGCTGTTAAATGATCTTCCTAAAGCTTGGTCTGACCATGTCATTACCCTGCTTTCCTCCATCTCCCAGTCAATAAAGTCCAGTGGCTCTTGGGTAAAATATAACACCCTCAGTTTACCTTTTAAATATATATTTTTGATTTTTAATTTTTTGAGTACTTTACTATTTTATGTTCCCCAGTTACATGTAAAAACAACTTCTAGCATTTGGTTTTAAAACTCTGAGTTCCAAATTCTCTCCCTTCCTCCTTCCACATCTCCCCTCATTGAGAAGGCAAGCAATTCTATATACGTTCATGACTACATGTATAGTCATCCAAAAAATTTCCATAATAGTTATGTTGTGAAAGAAAACATAGACTGAAAAACCCCTCAAGAAAAATAAAGTAAAAAAAGTCTGTATTCAGACACCATCAGTTCTTTGTTTGGAGATGGGTAGTATTTTTTTATCATAAGTTTTTCAGAGTTGTCTTGGATCATTGTGTTGCTAAGAATAGCTAAGTCATTCACAGCTGTACTTTGTACACAGTAATTTCATCTTGCATCGGGTCATGTGAGTCTTTCCAGGTTTTTCTGAGAGCATCCTGCTTATCATTTCTCTAATTGATGGGCATCCCCTCAATTGCTAATTCTTTGCCACCAGAAAAGAGTTGCTGAAGATATTTTGTACATATAGGTCCTTTATCTTTTTGTTTTTTTATCTCTTTTTGAGATACAGACCTAGTAGTGGTATTGCTAGGTCAAAAGGTATACATGGTTTTATAGCCCTTTTTGTAGTTCTGAATTGCTCAATGGAATGGTTGAATCAGTTTACAATTCTACCAACAGTGTATTAATGTCTCATTTTTCCCACATTCCCTCCAACATTGGTCATTTTCTTTATTGTCCTATTAGTCAATCTAATAGGTATGAGGTAATACCTCAGAATTGTTTTAATTTGCATTGTTAGAGCATTTTTTTCATATGGCTATAAATAGCTTTGATTACTTCATCTAAAACTTTTTCTGTCTTATTATAATTTATCAATTGGGGAATGGCTCTTATTTGTACAAATTTGACTTAGTTCTCTGTGAGTTTGAGAAATGAGGCCTTTATCAGAGACACTTGCTTCAAAATTTTTTTCACAGTCACTATTGCTGACTGTATTTCCCTCCATCCTATTTCCTCCATCGTTTATTCTATTATCTCTCTCCTTTCACCATGTCCCTCCTCAAAAGTGTTTTGCTTCTGACTACACCCTCCCCAAATCTGCCCTTCCCTCTATCACATCCCCCTTCTCTTATGCCCTTCCCCTCCTGCTTTCCTGTAGGGTAAGATAGATTTCAATACCCAGTTGAGTGTGTATGTTATTCCCTCTTTGATCCAGTTCTTATGGGAATAAGGTTCACTCACTCTCTCTCTCTCTCAACTCCCTCCTCTTCCCCTCCACTGGAAATCTTTTTCTTTCCTCTTTTATGTGAAATAATTTATCTCATTCTACTTCTCCCTTTCTCTTTCTCCCAGTACCTTCCTCTCTCATCCCTTAACTTTATTTTTTTAGATATCATCCCTTCAATTCAACTCACACCTGTGTCCTCTGTCTATATAAACATACATACATATATATACATACATACATATATATTATATATATGCATGTATGTATGTATATATATATGCATGCATGTATGTATGTGTATATATATATATGTATGTGTATATATATATATATACATATACTCCTTCTAACTGTCCTAATAATGAGAAAGTTCTCATGGGTTACAAGTATTCTCTTTCAAAGGAGGTGATGAGTAGATTCTTTCAATTTCTATTTTGCTCTCTGGTTCTAGAATATCAGGGCAGTTTTCCTTAGTACTTTCTTGAAAGATGATATCTAGGCTTTTTTTTTTATCATGGCTTTCAGGTAGTTCAATAATTTTAAAATTATCTCTTCTGCATCTATTTCCAGGTCGGTTGTTTTTCCAATGAGATATTTCACATTGTCTTCTGTTTTTTTTTCATTCTTTTGGTCTGGGTTTGTTATATTTTTTTATTTCTCATAAAGTCATTAGCTTCTATTTGTTCAATTCTAATTTATAAGGAATCATTTTCTTCAGTGAGCTTTTGTACCCTTTTTCCCTGTTCCACTGCAGCTCTGCCATTACTTACACTGATTAGGTCTTCCCGAGGCCTGCTCCTAGATTGCTGGGGCCTGGTTTGTGCTGGTGTGGCCTGTGCTCCTCTCTCACCTTGGTGCAAAAGACCTTTCCTGCTAACATTCTAAGTTGTCTTGGGCTAGAAAACTGTTTCACTCCATCTTTTTGTGAGTTCTGCCTCTCTGGAATTTGTTTAGAGTCATTATTTAAAGATATTTGGAGCTGTTTGGGGGAGAGCTCAGGTGAGTCCCTGCCTTTACTCTGCCATCTTCCAGTTTCCCTTTTTTAAGCCCTACATAATCTTCCTTATTAGTCTTCTTACACCTTACTTCCCTCCATGTACTCTGCAATACAGTGACACCAGCCTCCTTGTTGTAACTCACACATGACACTCCATCTCTCAACTATACACTTTCACTGGCTAGTCTCAGTACTTGGAATTCTCTCCTTCCCCATCTCTGCCTCCTGGAATCCCTGTTTTCCTTCAAGTCCCAGGTAACTTGTGCCACCTTTTGCAAGAATCTTTTTCTGGTCCTCCTTAACCTTAGTGTACCACCCCTTCTCAGATCACCTCCAACTGACCTTGTACACAAAATGTGCCAAAAGGCTTAATGCAGTTTTTTTGTCTTTTTTTTCTGTATCTATACTTTTCAATGTATTTATTTAATTTGTTTAATATATTTAGCTTTCAGCATTGATTTTCACAAGAGTTTGAATTATGAATTTTCTCCCCATTTCTACCCTCCCACCCACTCTAAGATGGCAAATATTCTGGTTGCCCCATTCCCCAGTCAGCCCTCCCTTCTTTTACCCCACTCCCCTCCCATCCCCTTTTCCCTTACTTTCTTGTAGGGCAAGATAAATTTCTATGCCCCATTGCCTGTGTATCTTATTTCCTAGTTGCATGCAAAAACTTTTTTTTTTGTTTTTGAACATCTGTTTTTAAAACTTTGAGTTCCAAATTCTCTCCCCTCTTCCCTCCCCACCCACCCTCCCTAAGAAGGCAAGCAATTCAACATAGGCCACATGCGTATCCTTATGTAAAACCCTTCTACAATACTCATGTTGTGAGAGACTAACTATATTTTGCTCCTTCCTAACGCATCCCCCTTTATTGTATTTTCTCTCTTGACCCTGTCCCTTTTTGAAAGTGTTTGTTTTTGTTTACCTCCTCCCTCTATCTGCCCTCTCTTCTATCATCCCCCTTTTTTATCTTCTTCCCCCTTCTTTCCTGTGGGGTAAGATACCCAATTGAGTGTGTATGGTATCCCCTCCTGAGGTCAAATCTGATGGGAACAAGATTCACTCATTCCCCCTCACCTGCCCCTTCTTCCCTTCCTACAGAACTGCTTTTCCTTGCCACTTTTATGCAAGATCATTTGCCCCATTCTGTTTTTCTCTTTCTCCCTCTCTCAATATATTCCTCTCTCATCCCTTAATTTGATTTTATTTTTTTAGATATCATTCCTTCATATTCAACTCACCCTGTGCCCTCTGTCTACACACACACACACACGCACACACACACACACACACACACATGTTCAGCTACCCTAATACTGAAGTCTCATGAATCATAGACATCATATTTCCATGTAGGAATGTAAACAAAACAGTTGAACTTTAGTAAGTCCCTTGTGATTTCTCTTTCTTGTTTACCTTTTCATGCTTCTCTTGATTCTTGGGTTTGAAAGTCAAATTTTCTATTCAGCTCTGGTTTTTTCACTGAGAAAGCTTGAAAGTCCTCTATTTTGTTGAAAATCCATATTTTGCCTTGGAGCATGATACTCAGTTTTGCTGGGTAGGTGATTCTTGTTTTTAATCCTAGCTCCATTGACCTCCGGAATATTATATTCCAAGCCCTTTGATCCCTTAATGTAGAAGCTGCTAGATCTTATGCTATCCTGATTGTGTTTCCGCAATACTCAAATTGTTTCTAGGAGTTTTCTTTTTGGGATCTTTTTGAAGAGGCAATCTGTGGATTCTTTCAATTTCTATTTTCCATAGAAACATCACAAACATTTGGTTAGTCCCTAATTTGTGTATGCTGCTATGCTAAGTGTTGTAGCATAGCAATACAAAGCCTCAGCCTCCCAGGAGATTTCATTTTGTTGGGGTTAGGGTCAAAGGGCATATAACCTGTACATAGATTAGTATAAAGAAAAGTAGGAATTGGTGGAGAAAAGAAGAGGGGCAGGTAAATTACACTAGGAATACCTTAAGAGAAGGCACTTTCTGCTGAAAGGATTAAGTACACAGAAATGGGGGCACATGAACAAATCAGAGGTGAGGATGGAGTCCATTCAGACATGGGGGATGGCATAATGATAGCTAACACACATACCAGGCACTGTGCCAAGTGCTTTACCATTATCATCTCATTTACCCTCACAATAATCTTAGGAGGTAGCTACTATTATTATCCCTATTTTACTGATGAGGAAACTGAGGCAAAATGAGGTTAAAGTGACTCGTCTAGGATAACTCAGCTCGTAAGTGACTGAGGACAGATTTGAACTCAGGAAGACGAGTCTTCCTGATTCCAGGACTAGTGCTCTGTCCAATGTGCCATCTAGCTGTCCCACAGGCAGAGGGAATAGAGTGTTGGATTTGGAGTCAGGAAGACCTAAGTTCAAATTCTGACTGAGCTGTTAACTAGTCATGATACCTCAGGCAAATGATTTTACCTTTTCTGGCCTCTGTTTTCTCATCTGTAAAATGCAGCCAATAATAGTACCTACTTCTCTGGACTATGATCAAATGAGATAATATGTGGAAAGCACTTTGAAAATCTTAATGTAATATATAAACATTAGCTATGGTCTACGGAGAGGTAAGGAGTTAGATTTAGAAGAAAAGTTGAGTTTAGGCTATATGAAAGTGAATAATATGAAATGAGGCTGTAAAGGGAAAATGGAATCAAACTATAGAGGGCCTTAACTGCAAGAAAAAAACATTTTTATTTCATGCTAAAGGCTATAAAGATCCTCTAAAGAATTTGAGGCAGTGGTGCAACATGGTTAGACCTTTGCCTTAAGAATATTCTGGCATCTTAAAGAATGATTTAGAGTAGGGCAACTGGAAGTAGGGATACCCATTAGGAAAGTATTAAATGAATGTAGAGGTAAAGAGAGAAGGGATTTTTTCAGAGGTTAATTGGCAAGACTTGACATCCAATAGTTGTGAAGAAGAGGAAAATATCAAAGATGGTGTCAAGGCTTCAAATCTAGGTCACTGTGCCTTTAAATAAAAGTAGGGATGTTTGGAAGAAAAAGTATGGATTTTGGGAAGAGGGAATCTGATGAGTTCAATCTGGAATATATTGAATTTAAACTGTCACAATGTCATCTAGGTGGGACATTCAATAAGAGATTAGAAATGTAGAATATATTGCAACAACTTGCAGTTTTCATGATTTCCTTTACCGTTCTGTCCATGTGGCTGGGTTTGAGGTGTAGGATCATTTTGCTAAACTAAGTAAAGGAATCTATGTGGAGGTGATTTATGCATGAAAGAGCAGCTGATGGAGGAAGAACAGTGAATGGAAGCATTTCTGGGTCCCAAAGCTATGGTTTGGGTGAAGAAATAGAAAGATGAGAGAAAAAGAAACCAAAGATGATAAGAAAAGGCATCTAACTATTAGAAGGCAGGAAGTATGGAAGGAAAGTCATGCTATGACAATGGAAAGAATGAGACATCCCCCTTTCTGTGGTTTCTCTGGAGCTTGTTGAAAGGGAAATGAGTGGTACAGTTGTTCTCAGTTTCCTATTTTAGTCAGCAGGTGAAATAGATCTATTTCAAATGACCAAAGCAGAAAAAAGGGGAAAAATAAGCAGACCACCCCCCCACATCACCACCACTTTGAATCTTGTCTTTTTATCTTGTCAGTGCCACAGATAAATTGGTGCTTAATGAATTGCATTGAATGACAGTGATCACGAGGATGACAGTGATAGTAGTCAGTTGGTTAGAAGGTCAATGAACCAGCATTTATTAAGTACTTGCCGTCTGCTAGTGCTAATGAATGAGGATATGGAGAAAAGCCAAAAACCAAAACCAAAACCAGTCTCTGTCCGCAAGGAGTGCATATTCTAGTGGGAGCAGACAACATATAAATAACTAGATAGATATAACATATATGCAGGGTCAATGGGAGGTAATATGAAAAGGGGGGCACTCCATTTCCTTTGCTATGACTCTCTCTCCATGCCTGGAATTCTCTGCCCTTCATCTCTACATTTTAGTTTCTCTGTCTTCCTTCAACATTTAGCTCAAATCTCACCGTCAGCAGAAGAATTTTCTAGGTCCCCTCATCTGTTGATGTTTTCCCACCTGGATTTTTAAGTTCCTCAAATGCTGTTTTTGCATTTGCATTTTGCATTTAAGTTTTCCCTCAGTGCCTAGCAGAGAGCTTTGGACATAAAGTTTGCTGAATAAAGACCCGCTGAATGAATGAGTAGGGAGGCAGTGTATTGCAGTGAAAGAATACTGATTTTCAATGGTTGAACTTAGAGTCACAGGACCTAAGCGTGAGGGCCAGCTCAGGCATCTGTTACTCTTTGGACCTTGGGCAAGTTTCTTTAGCCTCTCTAGGTCTCAGTTTCCCATCTATAAAATAAGGAGGGTAGACAAGATGATATCTGACATCCCTTCTAGCTCTCAGAGTTGATAATTTAGGTCAAACTCAGGTAGTAGGACCCAGATCCAAGTTTCACCTGGATTCTATGCCTTCCATGGGGTCTTTCCTCTGTCCCCCCTCTCCCCTCCCGGAGGACCTGGAATTGTAAAGCTGCCAAACTTATACATTTTCCTCAAGGGTCCCTCAGAGAAGGCTGTTCTGGTCTTTCTTGGGTGATTCTAGACTAGATTCGATTATGACTATATTATTGTGTCAAATCTGAAGCATGACAGAGCCATCTAGATCCAGTTAAATTTTTAGAGATGTATCCAGGGACTGATGCTTGGAATCATGGTACCTCTTATGGTACTGACTGAGGGAGCATGACTAGAACCCTGCTACTGCATAAAGAAATGTAAACTGTGGGTCATGATCGGGGTCATGATCCATAGTTTAATAAGCGCTGGTAGGGAAAAGATATTATGTCATAACAAAGCCTTATCTTGATGATACCTATCTTTTCGCTTGGATGTGGTCACCCAAACCCTCCTTTCTATGTTGTCTTTCTCAATTAGAATGTGAGCCCCTTAAGAGCAGGAACTGTCTTGTTCTTCTATTTGGATTCCTAGCATTTAACAGAGTGCTTGGCAAATTATGAGTGCTTAATAAATCTTCCTATCTTTCTCCCTTCTTTCCTCCCTACCTCCCTCCCTACCTCCCTCCCTTCTTCCCTCCCTCCTTCCTTCCTTCCTTCCTTCCTTCCTTCCTTCCTTCCTTCCTTCCTTCCTTCCTTCCTTCCTTCCTTCCTTCCTTCCTATTTGATTCAGCCTTGCTTTCTTATACTATCTTGGATTATGACCTCCTTTTCCATTACAGAAAAAAGGCCTGCTAATTATCCTGTAATCGATAGGCCTGTTCTTCTCCCTAAGGAATGAGATTTCAACATCAACTTCCAACCAAGCTGGGTTGGGGAAAGTTAGCCCTGTGTTTCATGTTGCTGCAGAATGTGATTCCAAGGAGAATGAAGATCTGACATTGTATTGACTGAATGAGGAGTGAAATTGGTAAGATTGCTGTGGAGAGGAGAGACATTCTTCATTCCCATTTTAAGAGAGGACACATGTGGTTCTAGATTCTCTTCCAGGCCAACTCCAGGGAGGAGAGAGAAAAAAGGCTTTGGAAATAAAAACTATGTAGGGGAATCTGTCTTCTCAAGATTCCCGTGATTTCCAGCTTGCCTCTTTAGAGGAGACCTCAGGTAAGTGATATTGTAGTTGACCTGAAATCTCCTATCTAAAGAACTTGTATTTTTCTGGTGTCCTTTTGGTACATTCTAAATTTATGAATTTGATTTTCACTTATTATTTGCTTGGATAAATGGATTTACTTTCTAGTCAGTTTTCTTGCTAGTGAGGTGGGTAGGTGGTATAGGGGGATAGTAACCTGGATCTGGAGACAGAAAACCAAGTTCAAATATGACCTCAGATATTTTCTAGTTGTGTGACCTTGCGTAAGTCACCTACCCAAATAGTCTGATTTGGTAGCTCCTTGAACATGTAGAATAAGTAGAAATGAGAAGTCAAAGAGAAAACAAAAATTATAAGCCCTGGAGATGTGGAAAAATGATACAGGCTTCAAAAATAGGGAATATAATTAGAGGGTAAGGTTTGGGCATAAAAATAATTGAGTCATATTTTGGGCAAGTCTAATTTAAGCTGCATCTAGGATATCCTATTTGAAACATCAAATAGACAGTTGGTGATGGCAAAACTAGAGCATAGGAGGCTGGGGCTGGATATATAAATCTGTAAGTCATCTACATAGAAAAATGATCATTAAATCCATGGGAGTTGATGAGGTCACTGAGAGAGAGTCTAGTGAGAAAAGAGAATCAGCTCTCAAACTTACCACTGTCCTGAAAATGTGAACCCTAGAATTAAATACAACATTGAATATAATGATACTATTATTTTCCTAGTCCTTACACTCTACTGTAAAATACAGCCTTAGAACATATGAACCTTACTGACTGATATCACACCATGGACTCATATTGACTCATCACCAATCATCATCAGTTCACTAAACTCCCAGAATAGTTACAGATGAACTTTGTTCTAACTATGCTTCTTCCCTATGGTACTGGTGATTTTTTTTTAAATTTTGCTTTCATTTTTCATAAATTTCATCTTATTAGAGTCTAGCTTCTAAGAAATGCCAAAACAAGACAGTTTTGTTATAAGCTGCATAGAGATACAGGGTTTTTGTTGGACTTCCTCCCTCATGAGAATTAGCATACTTTAATCCCTTCCACTGGTTTCTCCAGGAGCTCACAGAGATTTTTGACAACTTTCTTTGATTAAAAATTGCTGACCACAGGATTTAATGACTTATCCATAGATAAAAACTATGGTAGCCTATGTCAATTCTTTTTGGATCTTAGAGCCTCTGTGGATGATTTTGGAAGCATCTGGACACATCTATCTATGATGAATTAGTTTATACAAAAATCTATCTATATAAAATGCTAACTTCTAAACATGGATGGAGTTGTGGTAGTCCCATCTGTTGGGACTCAATTTGCAATGAGGATATCTATATAGCTTAATGGGCCAACATGCCCTAAAAGATGGCTAAGGATATCATGATAGCATTCCTTCCCCCAAAATCCTCAGGTCAGCTAGTACCTATAATCTACCCTTTACTTCATTTTTTCCTGATTCTTAAATTTGAAATTCCAAAACCATTAAGTACCACGAGTCCAAGATTTGCTAGATTCAGGGTCTAGTGTGAACTTTGAGGACTCACTCAGGAAGGACAAGTGCTCTTATAAACCTGTAACTCCTTGGTGGGAGTTGAAATAATTAATGGTATTACATTTCAGTCTGAACCAATCCTTCACAGGATAAAATTTACAGTGGGAAATTTCTTTAAAGTATTTACACTTACCTCTTTCCCCGCTGGTTCTGGGGGTCTTTTGGCTGGAGTTCTACAGTCTAGCCACCGTGTAGAATTCAATAAAAGTCTCATATAAGATATGGATGCACTATCTTGAAAAAGCATGACAGCTCATCATTGTTCAGCCCAACCATGAGAATCTGGAGCATCTTCAAATGTTCTGGGAGCCTGACTGAAGACAGATCTATTGCGTATTATTTTTAGAAGGTTCAATTTCACCATCACTCGTATGGCAGGGCATCATGACCTGAGGACTATTATACTATTGTAAGAAATATATTTAGGTACTTGGTGGCTTAGTTCCCTTTTATAAGTTATCCTAAATACCACAAACATTTTAGCCAGTCTTTTCCAACTATGATTATTATCTCGGAAGTGCCAGCATCATCAGGCACAAGATGCCTTTATATCCAGGTCAAGTTGTATACCATCTAGGCTGACATTATTATCATATGTGTAGGTCAGATCAGTCTTCATTGGGTTCCTATGCTTCTGTTTACACAGCTTGAAGGGCAAGGCTCTGTCTTTGCCAAAATAGCCCATAGTTGATCTGCTCAAATCCCTTGTGTTAGTCCAAAAGACTTCATTCTGGTCTCGGACAAGACCTTTCTGAGACACATAAGACTCATGCCACAAACTATTTTCAATTTGTTCCTTCTTTTTGACTATTACTGCTCCTTTTCTAAAACCCTTTATGTATGGAATATTCCATGCTATATTCTTCCAAATTGCAAACTTCCATGCTAGTGGGGGCCTCTTGGCAAAGTTCTTGGTTTCACCTATAAAATCAGAATTGGGAAAAAATTCAGATAAACCTACTGCAAACACCTCTTTTCACCTATCCTGCCCTGGTGTTGAAGGTGAAATATAAATATCCCTATATTAAACTAAGGAGAATGATGAGAGTTTGGCATAACCTGGGTATTTGAATTTCTCATGGCAGAGTCTCACAGAACCATCAGCTTCCTTTTACCTCCTCCTGTGGCCTAAACTTCATCATATCCACAACCCAGTAATACTTGTCCAGTGACTGAAACCCGGTCATCTGTTTTATCCTGAATTCTTCCCTTTACCATGCTTTCACGCACCCGGGTATTTTAAGTTAGGTCTTATGCCTTTCCTTGTGTGAGTTAAAATGTACCCACTATAAAGGCTTTTTGCTTTTAGCGTCACTGGCCAGCCTGTCTGCCCCTTTTTTTTTGGTGAAAGCCTCTAAATCTCAAACCACTGCAATGGACTGTGAAAACTCTAGGCCTTTTGGTGGTCACATATGTAAGATAACATCTGCCAAAATATCTAGTCTTATTAAGTTTTCAAATAGGACCAAGGACCCTGTAGGGAAGCCTCTTATAATGACTGCCAACTACCCATTATCCCTGGGCAGAGGCAATACTTGAGTTCAACAGAGAACTACCATCTTCCAAGAAATACAATGCTACTCCAGTGATTGTGGATACCTTTGTCAATGTAACTGATTTCTTTCCATGGTCCAGACTGCCTATCAGTGCAAGAGTCTCACTTGTTCCTGAAAGAAATTTGTCAAATCATTTCCTTATCATTGGTATTTCCCAGTGGAGTCAGCAGTTAATTTCTCATTTTTTAAGATTGCATATTCATTGCACTCCAGGTAAAGATGCCCCTTTGTATTTCCCTCATCCCTAACCACATGGGCAAATGTAGCACTTCAGCCAGACCCTTGAATATCATTTCAGGTGTGGTTCCTCCTACCATCAAGATGTCTAGATTTCCTGGCTGTCTGCTATAGAATCCTGTTATAATAATAACTCAATTCTCTTGCCAACTCAAAGATCAGCATGGCCCAATAGAAAAAGCACTGGATTTGGAGTCAGAGGACCTGAATTAAAATCCTGTCTTACTGTTGACTAATGGTGTAACCTTGACAACTAAATTATCTTCTCTGAGTCTGTTTTTCTTCATCTGTAAACTTAGAGCTGACCTCTGACTGTGTCATGAATGCCCCACAGACATTAAAAATTAAGTTAAAAAAACAAACAAAAACAAAAAGCTAGACCATGCCATGGGATTAGGCAAGTGGGATAGTAACAAATTCATGAGATGGGCAAAAGTAAGCCATTTCTGTATCTAGATTTTTTTATGATGATCAAGAAAATATATAATCTTTTTGAAAGACCTTGAACCATGTAAACACCTGGTATGACCATAAAGAGATTCTCCTCAGTGTAGTCTTAAGCTATCAAAGTTTAAGGGACACTCTGCACTGTAAGGTTTACAAATTCCTTTATTAGACTTTATTATTTATTATTATATATTATATATGATCTCATTTAATCAGCTGGAACATGGCTTCTGGGAGCATCCAACAATAGCAGATTTGTCTCTGAATCCTGTTTTGACCAGGAGAGATTTGGAGTTATCTGTCTTAATCAATCAATCAAGAAATCAAACTATAGGCATTTTGTTAAACAGCCACTAGGTACCTAGCACTGAGGATACTAAAATAAAAACCAGTCTTTGCTGTCAAGGAACTCCCATGCTCTTGGGTAATACCATATGCATGTAGAGCATACACAAAATATATGCATAATAAATTAATTTCAGGAGGGTCCTTTGAAAAAAGAGGAAGAACTAATATCATTAGCAAATGAAACCAGTGCCTAAATACAAGGACCCCTCATTTAGTCAGTATTTCTTATATCTAGGTGCTTTAGCCATCCAAAACAAAACTGAAAACCCAGGGATGGGCAGAAGAAAAAAGGCATGTGAAAGGTTAAAATAGTTATAACAAAGGTCAGGAATTAAAGTTCATGCATTTTACTCATGGGAAACAGTCCTACTTACCCTTATTTATTCAGGAACTATTCTCCCTTAATAAAGAAACATTTCAAACTAGCTTGGTAGTCTGGTCCCTAGCATGTAGAATTTTACAACTATAATACTTCGTATTGATATAGGGTTTTGAGATTTATATTTTCTTCACAATAGCTTTGGGGGGTAAATACTGCAACTGTGTTTATTGCTATTTAATGGGTAAAAAACCTGAGGTTCAGAGATATTCACAGAAGCATGAGACAGAAGAAAGGGACCTTAATGATCATTTTGTCCATCTCCCTCACTTTATAGATGAGGGAACAGAGAGTCAGAGAAGACACGTGACTTGTCCAAAGTCACCTAGTAAGTAATAGAGTTCATGCTCTGGGCCAGGTCTTTTGATGTTCAGTCCATACTTTTTTGACTCAATAATGCTGAGTCTAATACTGATATTTTGGCCTTCTGTGTATTTCTTTAAACTTTTTTGTTATTGATTTCACATCTATTAACACCACATCTTTACAACAAGGGAAACTAAATGTTAAGTAACTTGCCTTGGCCTGCATAGCTTTTTCTTTCTTTGTCACTCCAGAGTTTAGCACAATGCCTGGTATACAGCAGCTTAATAAATATTTGACTGACTTGATGACTGACTGTGGTAGAGTAAGAACTAGTTTCTACATGTCCTGGCTACTAGCCTAAAATGTTCCTAAAAATTGGCTGAGTTCTCCAAGTAGGCTTTTATCTTGAAGATTTGTGTGGGATGTCTGACCCATCCTCCAGGGTGGCTATATATCTTCATGAGACAAGACTTTGAATGTATCCCTAAATCTGAATTTTTCCTCGATGATAGCTTTTCACGTAGTTAGGGACAGTGCTGGACAAAAGGCAGTGTATGAAAGTGATTCACTAAGAACTTAAACAGAAATTTCTTCTTGTTTCTTTTCCTGAAAAAACTACAACATGGGTAAGACAACAGCAACAAGAGTTTCAAAGCTAGCTGGGAGAAGTATCTGACAAGGAAGCTTTGTATTCGTTTCATTCTAAAAAGCATTTGCTAAGCTCCTGTTATATCCAAAGCACTTAGGTAGGCACTGGGGATGGTTAGAAAGATCAAAAAACAAACAAACATGCCAGCCCCTGACCTCAAGGACCTTATATTTTACTTAGGTACAACATGTAAAGAAATAAATGTACATGTCATAAATTTCAGGAGGAAGAGAACATTAACAATTAGGGAGAATAAGGACATAACTGAAAATGACTGACCAACAAGAACAAGATAGCATTTGAACCCCGATTTTCCGATTAGAAACTTAGCATACTTTCTATTATATCCCAGTATTTTTTGTTAACAACCAACCAAACCAATCCATTAGAAGGAAATTAAAATTTTTCCCATTAATTGTAGCAAGAACAGCTGAAAGTCTTGACAGAAATAGAACAAAGATAAAAAGCAGACACAAGAACTCAAAAAGGGAGACATTTAATTATAGGAGCAAATAGCCGGACATACTTTAATACCAGTGAATACCAGTGCTTTACTGCAAAGGACTGGCAATTGATATTTATAAATGACCCGTTTTATTGTGGTGCCCAATAAACTGGCCTAGAGTCATCAGGTCTGAATTCTTTTCCCTGTGTTACTAAGGAGTCATGTGGGCTTGGGAAGTCACTTCATCTTTCTTGGCTTCATTTGTAAAATGAGGTGACCAGATAAGATAATCTCTAAGCGTCCTTAAGATTGTAAAAATCTATGATTCTGTCAATGTTAGGTGGTCATCATCTTCATTTGGATTTCTATCAGTTGAAAACTTTTCCATGACCCTTTCTCTTCTAGTTCATCCTTTTTCCTTTGTTTTTGATATTTTATATTCTCTCTCACATCTGAAATAAGCTTCTTACATATCGTTCTCATTGTGTGCTTTTGCCCTAATTTCTAAAAAGTGGTATCTCAAAGAACATCACAAGTTTTGAGAGATAACCTTTGCCTATGTGGTAACTAATTAATTGAAGATATGTAAGTTGCAGTGGCCAAATTTTCCTGATTTATTTTTCCTCCTGGATGTTTTCATATATCTATATATTTATACATACACATGTATGTATGTATGTATTCCAAAGGAGTTGTTGTTATAAGTATTTTAAAATTTGTGTATATGTATATTGTATATACACTTTGTATATCATGTATAATTAAATAATATTTTATTACATTTGGTATATATGCATGCATATATATTTAGATAGACTGATAGATTCCAAAGGGGTTGTTGTTATAAGTATTTTTGGAGAAAAATTCAAATTCGATGCCTCTTAAAAAGGTGATTATTTAAAAGGTACACTTGGATGTTAACATGATCTAATTCTAGGACTACAGGATTTAAGGCTGCAAGGGAGCTCAGAGGTCATGAAACAATCATCTATTTCTAGAGCTGGAAGGGCAATCAGTCTAGTTCAAACTTCTCCTTCTGCGATGAGCCAGCTGAGGCCCAGGGAGGTGAAATCCCTTATAAAAGACAGAAAAGGCCGACTATGAACTCGGGTGTCTTGACTTCCAGGCCAATAACCTTTCCAAGGCACCCTATTAATACAGTCCACAGGATTACTAGAAGCATCTTTTAGCATGTTACAACAATCCCTTAGAACTAGTCACCAAGAACATTGTTTTCCCCCTACTTCTCTGGAGAACCTTTATGATTGTATGGGACATATGGCTTTGCATTGTATTTGCATTGCTACTGCATTGCAGTATGGTTGACAGCAGTGGCTGACGGCTTTACCCCCTTAGTCTTTTAGGTTCTTTCTTTAGGTTTCTTTGGTCTTCGGTGTAATTTATGTGCCCTGGACCTAATTATCAGAGCGGTTAGGTGACAGGATAGATAGAGTGCCAGGCCTGAAGTCAGGAAAACTCATCTTCCTGAGCTCAAATTTACCTCAGATACTTACTAGCTGTGTGACTCAGGACAAGTCACTTTACCCTGTTTGCCTCAGTTCTTCATCTGTAAAATGAGCTGGAGAAGGAAATGACAAACCACTCCAATATCTTTCCAAGAAAACCCCAAATGGGGTCATGAAGAGTCAGACACAGCTGAAATGACTCAACAACAACAAGTTGAAAGGGGATATATTTTTTCCAGCTTGAAAAGTGCTTAGTAGGAGATGCTGCCCACGTGGGGCATAGTCCTATATTCTATAGAGATAGGGAAGCAATTAGAGCTGAAGGGAAAATTTTCTTGACTTCCTGTGAGAGCAAACACAACTTGTTGGGTGTAATGAACTATTTCTATGTTCTATATTCCATGCCTTGATAGCCTCAGGTGTTTGCAAGGGAACTGAATAAATACTCCTAAAGATAACTGGGAATAAGGGAAATTCAGATGTTCCCAGGACCTCAACTCTCTATGATGGCAAGTAGGAATCATATAGAGAAACCTCCAAGATTGAATCTGGTCAGTGGGTTCTGATCTATAGATTATGTTTTAAAAATACTTCTATTTCTCTTAAGAGGATGTGACCAGAATTCATTCCGACATTAGATGACCTACACAACTGTGGTAGGAGTCTAGAAAAATGAACAAGTGTGAAGTGCAGAGCCTTGGTCTCTAAGTCTTCATGGCTAAACTGAAGCTGATGATGGTCCAACGGTTGGATTTAGAGCAGGAAGGAAACTTAGCAATTATCTAGTACAAATCCCTCTTTTTACAGATGAATGAACTGAGGTCCAGAGAAGTTAAATGATTTGCCCAAGTTATAAGTAGGTAGGTGGAACAGTGGATAGAGCATTGGGCCTGAAGGCAGGAAGACCTGAGTTCATATTTGGTCCTAGATACTAATTAGCTGTATGATCTTGGGCAAGTCACTTAACCTCTATCTGCCTTAGTTTCCTCAGCTGTAAAATGGGGATAATGATAGCACCTACCTCCCAGGGTTGTTGGCAGCATCAAATGAGATAATATTTGTAAAGTGCTTAGGACTGTCCCTGGTACATGCTAGGTACTTAAATGCTTGTTTCCTTCCTTTCAAGGTCATAAATGGTAGCTGAAGTAGAATTCTAATTTAGGTTTGTTAGCTTCAAATCCATTATTTTTTCTTGTTTTAATTAAATCTTTTATTTTAATTGTGTGTTTTTCTAGGTTGGTACAGAACAATCCTGGGAAAAATATTACTACAAGGTTTTTTTGCTTTTGCTTTGGCTTTTTTTTGTAATGAGGAAAGATAGATTTGGGGAATATGAGTTTGGGAAACCCAAGAGCAAGATTTTTGGCCCTCTCCTTCCATCCTTTCAGTAACTTGGCCATTCTCATATTCTCCTATCTTGCCTATAATTTGGTTCTCTCCATTCCTCATTGGTAGACTGGAAACATAATCACCAGGTTAAGGGAGAAATATTTAAGAAACATTTGCAGGCCAAATGAACTCTTGCATATGGGCATAAAGAGGCCATTTCTTGTCATGAGAATTAGAATTGTCCTTAAAAGTATTATATACTATGCTGTCAATGGGCCAGATGTAAATTATGAATTGGTGAACAGACTGAGGACAATTTCACTGGTCACATCTGATTCTGCAGCTTATTAAAGCTGAACATTTTAAAGTGTAATAGCCAACATGTGAATGTTCCGATTGTCCTCACCAGCATTAGACTTGGACTATTCATGTTTTATTTTTAATTTTCTAGGATTGATTAGGACAATAGGCAGTGAAGGTTAGAGTTATGTGGAGATCTTTTGAATCCTCTGATATCTCAGCCTTATTTTCTCTTGCCAGAAGGAAGGGATAAAAATAGCTCTTGCCCGTTTTGTGAAGCTGCAATGATGAATGAACTTCATGAAGAGTGTGACTGGTTGGGTCGCTTAGTCTCTTGTCCTTCTCTGCTCATAGATATCTGGAACAGGTCCAAACTGTCAACCCATTCCACAGCCTCCTAAAAGTCTGACTATAGGATACAGCTTTAAAAAGTAAAAGTAAGGGGGAAGGGAACAATTATTATGCTATTCTCTTATGAAGGCAGGAAAGGTGGTGGGACATGTCGTAGTCTCTACACATAGAATTTAAAGTGCCATTGCCTTATTGCCCTGCTCCCCCCTCCTTGCCTTATCTCTCCCCCCTCCCATCCATCGTCCACGTAGCCTCCAAAGTGATTTTCAAAAAGCAGAAGCCTGACCATGTCATATTTCTTTCTTGGTAAAATCTAGTAGCTTCCTCCTACTTTTAGGATAAAGTATAAACTCTTCTGTTTGGCAATTTAAAAAACTGGCCCATTCCTACTCCTCCAAGTCTTCTTCTACTTTATTCCTCCTAGAACTCTATGGTTCAGCTATACTCACTTAGAGGCTACTCCTGACACATGGCATTTCATCTATCATCTCCATGTCTTTGCAGTGGCTATCTCCCAGTTAAACAACAGCAAAGCACCTCGAATGAGGTGAGGGCAATGACTTTGTGTTCAGTCTGTCAGTTAATTCATAATTTAAATATCTAGCACAGCAGGTAGCTAAGCATATCTAGGCTGAGCCCACAAAGGCTGGTGACCTTTGCCAAATCTTGTCCTTTACCTGCTCTTGAAGTTTGCTCTGGGTTCATTGTTCTGGGATTGCCTGTCTCCTGAACAGGGTAACTACGGCTCATCAGTGCTTCATTCTCCTGAGAAACAATCCCATTTTTGTTCTGGACTAAGAGGTCCTTGCTAACAGAAGGTGACATAAAAGGCACCAGAGAACAAACATGAATCAGAGGTGGAACAGACGATTTTAATCTCTCTCTCTCTTTCTCTCTTTATATATATATATATATATATATATATATATATATATATATATATATGTATGTATATATGTGTATATATATATGTAATATGTCTCTGTCTCTTTCTCTGTATGTGTCTCTGTCTCTCTCTGTCTCTGTCTCTGTCTCTCTCTTTCTCTGACTCTGTCTCTCTCTGCCTCTCTGTCTGTCTGTCTGTCTGTCTGTCTGTCTCTCTGTCTCTCTCTCTCTCTATATATGTATATATATATGATATATATATACATATAAAATATATATGTCTGTCTCTTTCTCTGTAGGTGTCTCTGTCTCTCTCTGTCTCTGTCTTTGTCTCTCTGCCTCTGTCTCTGTCTCTCTCTCTCTATCTATCTCTCTCTGCCTCTCTGCCTCTCTGTCTCTCTGTCTCTCTCTGTCTCTGTCTCTCTGTCTCTCTGTCTCTCTCTGTCTCTCTCTCTCTCTCTCTCTCTCTCACACACACACACACACACACACATTCTTTTTTATGCATTTTTTGGACTTCTCTATCCTGTCCCCTCTGCTCTGATTTGAGGGTGGGAGAGAGGAACTGCTCTCATGGCCTCCACGTAAGTACTATGCCCTGGCTAGATTTCTCTACAATTGCCACCTAGCTGCCTTCCTTTGGACTTCTTCATGATGCCTCTGAGCCAGCACCTTCCCTCCCATCCCCCTTCAGCTTCCTTTTCTTTGTTACTTTCCCTCATTGGATTATAAATTCCTTGAGGGCAGGGACTGTCTTTCTTTTTCGTATTTGTATCACCAGCACTTAGCACAGTGTCTGACATATAGCAGGTGCTTAATAAATGTTTATTGACTGATTGACTGACATACACACACACACAAAAGAAATGCTAGGCATTAAAGAATTATAGAATGAGTATAATCAGTCGTAACATTCATTCTCATTAGAACATTTGTACGGGACTGCTCATTAACTATTTTACATTTCACCCTCACTGCCAAGTGGCTCCTTTTTTGCCTCTGATCTTTTTCCCTGTGAATGACTCATTCCCTCTTGACCAGTCTATCTCTGCCACCATTTCTTCTGCCCTTGCTCCAGTAGCTGATACTCTGATGCTCAGGTATTCAGGGGTGTTAGCTCTCTGGACATCTCAAAAGGTCCAGTGCCAAAGAAAACACAAAGAGAAGGTTAATCCCAGGCACAGGTGCACCCAAGAGGACATGAGTTAGCTCGCAGCCCTGTAGAGAAAGCCATGTAGCTCCAATCTTTCAGAGCTCAGAGAATCATCCTTCCACTTCAAAGACATCAGGAATGAGACCTGAGGGCAGGATTACCTCTTTAGTTCATTCTTGGAGTTCCAGTTCAGCAACCAATTAAAAAACAATGATCATGGCCAATAGGAAGCAGTTGGAGGATAACTGAGCCTGCTCTGAAGTTATGGAGGATTATGAAAAGGGTCCATTTATAGCAATCTCTCCTTCTCCCTCCCCTCCCCTTGCAAAAGGTACTACATATGCCTAGAAAGTTCTTTCTCCCCGTCTCTACGCTTGAAATCCTTGGTTTCTTTCAAGTATCCATTCAAGTGCTATTTTCTGCAGGAGATCTTTCCTGCTCACCCCAGATGCTAGCAGCTTTCTATCCATTTTTCTGTTGGTATGTGTCTTGTGGATATCTGTAATCTTCCCTATTAAACTATAAGCTCCTTGAGGGCTGGAACGGTTTTGCCTTTTTCTTTGTATCCCTAGTACTTAGAATAGTGCTTGGAACATAGTAAATGATTAATTAAAGCTTCCTGATGTGAGGAAAAACATTTTTAAGGTACTAAAAGACAAAATTCGGGAGGTTCCAACCTTAGAGACAGAAGTGATAGCTAGAAAGAAACAGAAGGGAAAGAGGTGAAATGGATATAAAACCAAGAGGCTGTTCAGCCAAAGAGTCTAATTCTAGCTACTAATACAGGTGGCTTCCCCTCAGTCATGGTGGTACTAATCTTTTAGGTACTGACACTCAAGGCCTGTCTGATCTCGAGGTTCTTCTGGTAATTGGACAAGTTAGTCCTTACACGCTTTCTGTTTCCTAACTTGGAGTGTCTTGTTCGTGACAGCTTGGGAAATGCAGATGAAGAGACACATACTCTCCTGGGACTGGAGTCATGGGAGAGGAAAGCTTTCAAAGTTAGATGATGAAATTTCTGCTGTTTATTTCAGACGCTTGTTATTTACTTTGCTTTCTAAAATAAGTAAATGTCCTTTTGCCTTATTGTGTCACATGTCTAATTCTGGCTCATCAGAGAGAGAGAGAGAAATCCAGAGGAAAATAGGAACTTGAGAGTGGTGGTTTTGAGTAGATAGAAGACCCAAACAAGGTTTTGTGAACTTAAATATATCAGTGTTCTGCTACATGCGATAATTATAGGTGGTGACTTCGTGTTTATATTTTCCATAGGTAACTATTTAGACATTGTTCACACTACAGGTGTGTTGCAAAGATGAAAACAGCTTTAAACTTAGCAATGTGTTAATTGGATATTTCCTTTGTAAATACAATCAGGAATCCATATTTCACTTCAGCATTATTTGAAATATATTATTTCAGTGATTGTAATACACCCTCCAGTGTTACAGATCACAAAGCCTTCAACTCTTTTCCTCTTCATGTATTCTTGTCCATGTGTTCTTATAAATCATCTATAAGAAATTCATTCAATGTGTTGCAGGCCTTCTTCTGTGTCTTTTAACATTTTGTGGGTACATGTGCAGAATTCAGTTTATGTATCTGTCATCCCTCCCTCTCAATGGGCCATGACTGGCCTATATCCTTTTTTATCACATGTTTGGATGTGATCTCTTATTCCTCTTATGACTGGTAATAGGCAGCAGCCTACTTTGCTTTTCCTGTGTCTCTTTGGGTTACCCGCATTTGATTATCAGCAATCATTGTGTTTCATGATGCACAGCCACATGCAATAGCATCACTGAAAGACTATTGGTTTCTGAAAAGATGTTTTTATGTATGTGTCAGGCAACAGATTAAAGTCATTGAGAGCATTCTATAATTTCCTAATATAATCTAGCTCATTTCTTCCTTCTGTTCAATTGTGAGCCCAGATCATAGTCTATCTACATCACTTAATTTGATTGCTGTAACATTACCAATCCAGTGTCCTCCCACAAGGACCTATGTTCCATATTTACTTAGTAAATGAATAAACTGTGCTCTGAATTATTTAGAAAAGGCTACAGAGTAAACTTTTTGGCATTGAATGTTCAGGTAGTTGACTATATACATAAAGGTCTAATTTTTATACGCAGAGTAAAGGGGCTTCATGCTTCATCCATTCATTTTAACAATGGATGGAAATGCAGATTAACACTGCATTTTCAGTGATCATTATGGTACAATGTGAAAAGCTGAAATGATTGATTCCTATCTCACGGTTAAATATGGTAGCACTAAAGGGACAGCGAGGTGTCACAGTGGATAGAGTGCTGGACCTGGAGTAAGGAAGACTCATCTTCCTGAGTTCAAATCTGGCTTCAGACACTTCCTAGCTATGTGTCCCTGATCAAGTCACTTAATGTTGTTTGTCTCAGGTTCCTCATCTATAAAATGAGTTGGAGAAGGAGATGGCAAAGCACTCCAATATTTCTGCCAAGAAAACCCCATCATGGTGTCATAAAGAGTTGCACACAACTGAAAACTACTGAACAGCAGAAACAATGATAACATTAGTGTCTAAATGCAATGGAAAGTTGAACCAATTATCTGGTTCTAAGGCCTTTCCCTCAATTATTTGTATATTTTAGGCAAAAATATTTGGATTTAATATCCATATATATTAATGTATAAGCAGAGAAATAAAGGGGGTCTTTTTTCTCTCAATGAATTCATTAAGCTTTGTTCTTTACCGCACTCTAACTAAGCAATCAATTTTTTTTCCAGACCCTCATGTTGGAGGACTATTTAAATGATTTCCATTTTTCTTGCAGGATGTGGAGAAGTTGACATTTTTCCTTTGGTGACATGAAATGGCTTCCATTCTCTATGGTTCTCAGACTCTTTGAAGTTGTACATTTTCAGCAGTACACCCAGTAGACAGCCCGTCACTGTTTATGCGTTTTTGATTAAAGAGAAAGGGAGGAGGAAGTGAACAATAAAAATAGAGTGTAATTGACGCAGCAACATAGTTTTCTAAATTAAAAAGTGCTTGCAAAAATGCTTATTCTTCTTATTTAAATATGCCAAATCCTTGATCTCCTTAGCTTTCCTCCCTTTTCAGTCATCAAGTTTATTGCCCAGAACCTCCCCACTAGGCATTGCTCCAAATAGGTGATGGACCCATGCATATTTATAAATATGGTTCTCTTTAGGAGAGATTTTAATTCCTTCTCCCCACTCTGTACCCAGCAACTGTCATTTATTATGAATGTTGTAAAACAAGTTCAGATAGATATAACAACAAATTTAGAGAGTATCTTTTCCGACACTAAACATCTAAACCAAGAGTTCTTAATCTTTTTTTTTTTGGTCATAGAACTCTTTGGAAGTCTAGTGAAACCTATAAACACCTTCTCAGAGTAATGTTTTTAAATGTATAAAATAAAATGTACAGGCTTATAAAGGATACCAATTAAAATGAAATGCAGTAATCAAAATATTTTTAAAAGTCCCACAATTTCATAGACCTCTTTAAATCCATGGGTCTGTGAATCCAAGTTAAGTATCTCAATCTAAATAATCAATTCAAAAAACTTAATTATAGTCATGAACTATAGCAGAAGTTGTATTTCCTCTGGACATGAACTTGGTGGAAACAATGCTATGTAGGAACTGAGCTAAGTTTTCAGCCTATTCCCCCAGAACTCAGGTAGTGTTGGAGGGCATGCCCCAGATGTAGAGCAAAAATATTTGTATGTTTGGTCTTGCTATATTCTTGAAATGAAAATCCCTTTGTAAAAGTCAATTTATGTTAAGTGGTTAAATGGAATTATGGTGATAGTAACTGGCCCCCTAACAAATGAGAGAGATAGCCAGTGGGGGTGGAGGCAATAACAAAGAGATACCCCCAACCACTAGGGAGATTCTAGAACCCTGAGGGAAGATGTGGTAGGCATATCCCTGAGAGAATGGGGCCACAGTGCTATGCCTTTCAAAACACAATCCTAATAAGGGGTCTACATGATTCACTAGATGGCCAAAAGGGTCTATAACACAAAGGATGCTAAGATTCTAGTTGATAGAGGGCCTGACTCAAGAGTCAGAAAGATCTTAGATACATACTGTATGACCTTGGAAAAGTTACCAAGACTGTCAGTATGCCAGGCAAATCTTTATAACTGTAAATTACAGATGTTGCCAATATACACCAAAAGGACATTTCCACACTGGGAAGTCACAGAGGTGCTTCTTTTGGCCTTTCACAAAATTAGACAGATCCTGAAGAAAGTTTTATCTAGTGCTAAGGTCTTAAGCAGAGAACTAACATATCTGCTCCTCAGTAATCTACACTTTTTCAGATACTGTCATTTAGTTTACATCACTGCTCCTTTCACAATGTCAAGTGTGTATATATTGGGTGATACGGTGGAGAAGAGTTGTGAAATTTCCCACAGGGTATAAATAGCCTGGGTTTTCCAGCACTGTCCCAGTGTCTTTACATTTCATTCAACCCTACTTTTTACATCAACTACTCCTTTAGCATTTTCCATCATTCCTTGGCTCTAATGCTTTGTGGGCAGTGCTCAAGACTTATGCCAGTTGGTTGAGTTGGATAGCATTGAACTGAACTTGTGGATAGTTCAGGGGAAGGGAGCGTCAGAATACTAAATCATTCATATAGTTATTTGCTGTTTTTGTTATTGTTCAGTCGTTTTAGTTGTATCCAACTCTTTGTGACCCCATTTGGAGTTAACTTGGCAAAGATATTGAAGTGATTTTCTATTTCTTTCTCCAGCTCATTTTACAGATGAGGAAAGGGAGGCAAACAGGGTTAAGTGATTTGCCCGTGGTCACACAGCTAGTGTCTGAGACCACATTTGAACTCAGGAAGACTCCAGCCCAGGTACTCTATTGGCTGCTGTTACTTATGTATAATGAATACATATGTTATTGAAGGGGATGGGTAGGGTCCTAGATGCTAAGATAATTTCTATTAGGTTTCATAAACATGAATGGTTACATGGTTCAAAGGCCTAGATTGATACAATCATTAAACACCATAGGAAAAAAGTATAATGTCCCATATCCCCCTGCCCCAACCCAGGTGGATTGGACAGCTTCCTGAAGGACTTGGTATGGTAGATTGACTTTCCTCATTTATTGAGAAGGGTCAAAATTATATTGATATTTTTATGTTGATATATTTTCTATTTGTAATTATAACTATGTCAACGTAGTTTTCTGGATACAACCCAAGAAGAGGAAGCCGAATGTGAGGTCAATGACTCACCGACGTTCACCAGTCTGCTTGTCCACTGGACTTGGTTTTTGCCTTTTTTTTTCTTCTATATTTCCTGTGGTCATCACAGTGCCAGGCACATAGTAAGCACTTGATAGACTTTATTTAAGGGAAGAGACAACTTTCGCCCACTCTTCTCTTGCTTTAAACTCAGCCTATACAAAACAGAACTCAATATCTCCCCCCAAAAACAAACAAAAAAACAATGCTTATTCCCTGCTTTCCCATTCATATTGAGAGTATTGCTATCTAGGCATGTAGGCTTGCAACCTGAGAGACATCTTTAACTCTTCTTCTCTCTCAATTTTGCTGTCTTCCTGCGTTTACCTCAGCTTCTTTTGTAGCCATCCAATTCTTTGCAGTTACAAATACAATCTTAGTTTAGGTCCTCCTCATCTCTTGCCAAGACTATTTCAAGAGTCTTCTAATTGGTCACCCTGTCTCCAGTCTATCATGCACCAATCTCACAGGGTTGTTGTGAGGATCAAATGACATAATATTTGTAAAGTTCTTGGCATAGTACCTGACACATAGTAGGTACTTTATAAGTGTGCATTCCCTTCCCTTCTCCCGCTCCCTATATAGTTAGCTGCCTACTTCTTAAAGCACAAGACTAATTATGTCATAAACCCGCGAAAGAAACTTCAGTGGCTCCCTATTACCTCTAGGTTAAAATACAGACTTTAAAACCTTTTACAATAATCTGGATATTATCTTTTGAGACTGATGTCATACTACCCCTCCATTGCCATTTGCTGTTCATTACAGGCAAATTGGCTTGCCTGTGTTTCTACATACATGATATTCTCTTTCCTGCCTCACTCATTTTGCTTGGGCATTCTTCCCCTCAGGCCTGGAATGCTCTCGCTCTTCACTTCAACCTCTTAAAATACTTAGTTTATGTAAAAACTAAGCTCAGATTCTATTCTCTCTCTATGAGATCTTTTCTGATTCTTCCCAGTGGGGGGAGCTCTCTTCACCTGACTCCACTCCAAAAATTACTTTATATTTACTCTGCATATATTATATTTGCACAAAGCTATTTTGAATTTCTATTCCTATTGCCACCACTCCAGGACTGACCCCTGTTATCAATCAAGTGAACCTTTTCCATATCCTTCTAGTACGTCTAATAACAGGTCTTACCACCTCAGCTCTCTTCCTCTGCAATTCAAATATCATACTTCCTCAGACTTTTTTTTATGCATATGGCTGATCATATCAATTTTCTGTTAAAAGCTTTAGAATGATTTTGTTTCTTGTGGCCTACAATTACTTTAGCCTGGCATTTCTTATTCCACTACCCTACCTTTCCAAACTCTTTTCATATAACCCTCTTCTATATACTCTACCCTTTGGCCACACTGGACTAATCCCTGCTGATACATTGAATTTTTCTGCTTCTGTATTTTTTGCACATACTATTCTCTCTGCTTAGAATGTCATCCTCCCCATTTCTTCCTGTGAAAGTATACTAGACCTGAGTTCAAACCTGTGTGAAATTGGGTAAGTCCACTTAACCTCTCCCTTACCCATTCTCAGTTTCTTCATATGAAAAGGAAGGAGTTGGTCTAGAAGGCAACCGAGGTCCCTTCTGTTTCACTATCCATGATCCTACTAGTCTATTAATAGAACCCATTCTCACTCAAATATTCACTCATTTATGAAGTCTCTTGGATCCCTCTGATGTGTAATATTGACTATTCCCCTTTTTGTCCTTATAGTGTACTTTGTTTATAGCTGTCTAGTGCACTTATCATACATTGTTTATAGTTATTTATGCAAATTTTATATTCTCCTACTAAACTGTGGGGCAGGTAGACTGTGCAGTGGACAGAGTGCTGGGCTTGGTTTCAGGAAGACCTAAGCTCAAATCTGGCTTCAGACATTTACTAGCTGTGTGACCCAGGGCAAGTCACTTAACCCTGTTTGCTTCAGTTTCCTCAATTGTAAAATGAGCTGGAGAAGGAAATGGCAAACCACTCCAGTATCTTTGCCAGGAAACCCCCAAATGGGGTCATGAAGAATCAGACACGACTGAAACAATTGAGCAATGAACTAAACAGCAAGTTCCTTTGGGGTAGGGTCTAAAACTTTTCTGAACTTTGAACCCCCCTTCCCAGCATGTCACTGCACATGGTGAATGTCTTATAAGCGCTTGTTAAAATGTACATAACTGGAAATCCTATCCCACTGACCACAATCCTTCCCCAGAGGCTCATTCTTCAGTTAATATTTTTGGCCTCAAACCTATAGTTGAACAGGTTCTTTCAGGAATTCTATCAAAGAAGGAAAATATTAGGTTAAATGTTTGACTCCAGTACTCTTTTTCGGAGGAGCATTTTGATAATCCTGGCCTCACCCTAAATTTGAGACTGTTCACTGCCACTGTTGTGATGAGTTGAGAATTCTTGGTTGAGAAGCTGTATAGCTTTGATTCTGGTCATGGATGTTCCTGGAGCTTATCACGGTGGCCTGAAATGTCTAATAAAGCTGTCCTAAAAACAGAACAACAATAGGAAGGTGATTCATTCCTCTAATGTTTTATAAGGCTTGGCTCTTTATGTAGCTGAGCTGACACATGTCCAAAAAGAGAAGATGTGTTCAGCTTTTGTTTTTACTGTATTTCCAATAGTTAGATCACTTCTTAATAGACAATCTTGCCAAGATAAACAGCAGCTGTGTTGACTTTGTGGCCAAAACGTCTGCTTTGCTCTCACCTAATAAGTCTCTAGTGCTCTGGAGTATTTAACATGACAGTTGTACTAAATATAGGGACACGGGGACTGCCTGCTGAGTTTCCATAATCCTTTTTACAGCAGTTCAAAACTTGTAGGAGGATTTTAAGTTTGGAAATGCATGGTTAAGAACAGTGTCTGCAAAAAAGAAAAATTGGGAGAAATGTGGACACCAAGCAAAATAATTTCATAATAAAAGTTTTCTTTCACTGTGTCCTAGAGGTGACCCCGGGTTCTCAAAGTCTCAGCCAGTAGATTGTAAACTTTGTCATATTCTACCATACAGGGAGGCTACGAGCACAGAGGCAAGTAGGTGGTGCAGGGACAGATAGGTGGTACGGCAGATACAGAGCCGAGCTGGTATCGGTAATACTCATATTCCTGAGCTCAAATCCAGCCTCAGACACTTACTAGCTGTGTGACCCTGGGCAAGTCACTTCACCCTTTTTGCTTCAGTTTCCTCATCTGTAAAATGAGCTGGAGAAGGAAATAGCAAACCACTCCAGTGTCTTTGCCAAGAAAACCTCAAAGGGGGTCACCCAATGGGGTCACAAAGAGTCGAACATGACTGAAATGACTGAGCAATAATAACACCACCAGATTGGCTGCACTTTTACCCTCAGTAGCTTGCAAAGACCACTGTGGAGGATTTGTGATAGTTTTGGGATGGGGTGGGGATGTATGTTGTGTTTTTCCGTTTTCGAAGAGGACCATGACATCAGGGAGATGATAACATGAATTGCAGTTGACTTTGATTTGAGTGAGGGAGGGCTGTGCAAGGTCACCCGGCTCACTTTCTCCTGCAGAGCCATCTGGGTCTAGTGGCCTGATATTCATCAAGATGAATGGGGATGGGTCAAGATGCATTGGCAGACCCTAGCCCTTTTAGGCTAAGATCTTTTCAGGTTCTCACTTTGAGTGAGGTAACGCCCATTTAGTAAATAGGCCTCTGTAAGAAGTGAATCAAGGGATGGCCCCTTTAATTAAAACTCAAAAAAAAAAATCAAACTGAGAGGGGAAGACCCTCAGGGTTCCTGGCCAAAAGAGAAACAGCTCTATTTAGTATCTGCATTCACTCTGTGCCATGAGGGCAGGGACCTATTGTCCAATCTTTGAGTTCCTGAGTGAATTAGGTTTAAGGCTTGGTTTTTGAGAAAGAAATCTAGCCAGTAAACCTGAAGTTAAGGAGGCAGCCTTCAGCCATCTAAATGTACATTACTTTGGGCAGAGGAAGGACAGGGAGAGGGAGAGGGAGAGGGAGATGTAACCACCTTCACAAACATCAAAGATCCTTGAAGAATTGAAGTACAATGTCCTTTTTTTAGTTGCTTAATTCTACACATTCCATTGTTAAGCTAGGGTTGTGGTTGTTCGAATGCAGGGGAAGTGGACATACATGAGAGGAGTAGAATCAACAAGATACAACAGTGAGCCTCCTCCTTCTAGCCTCTTACTTCTTTTTTCCTTCAAGATAAGTACGTTTTAAGAAGTTGTGGAGATCTTCCTGAAAGATTTAGGTGAAGGGTATTGTAGAGACAGTGTCTTTATCTGGCAATCCCCTATACCAATGAAATCACAAGTCCAGTCAACATTCCCTCCATTCATTTCGTCCACTTGAGTAGGTACTCTATGACAGCTGGTTCATTTGAATAAGATTCAATTGAATGAAGAGAAGAAGAAAGAGTAGCAGTATTGCATAGTATATAGAATGCTAAATTTGGAGTCAAGAAGCCATGGATTTTAATTCCACCTCCATGGGTTAAGTGTGACCTTACACAACTCACTTATCATCTGTGAGCATCAATTCTTCCTCTGTAAGTGACCTCTAATATCACTTCTGCCTCTAAATATGTGATCTTCTTTTCTAATTCTATGAAACAGGTTCTTCAGATGGTTCTGCCGGATAAAAGAAACACAAATTAGGTTGAAGGTATTAAGGGGAGTGGATGTCTTGGGGATTTCCCACTGGAATGTGAATGTGAAAAGTAAGCATTCCATATATTACTTATTAATTTACAAAAAAAGAGGGAACTGAGCTTTGTGGTATCCAGAGTCCCTTCTATATCAAATATGCTAGCGTGCTTCACCTTATAATACTTGCTCTCATATACCTGTGAATATGCATTATGCTCCTTGAAGTGCTATAGAAATGTGAGTTATCAGAAGAGTGTAAGATTCCCTATGTTCATGGAATAAGCACGGTCTAACAAAAACAGCCGAAAAGTGAATCTGATAATGGCCCATTTGTGAATAATAGTCATTATCAACTGATAATCACTTTGTTCTAGTTCTATTATTTCCTTAACCCACATGATATGGGAAAAATTATTTTTCCTCCTTTCTACCTCACTTGGCTTTGTAAGGTCCCCTCTAAAATTCTATGATTCTGATTTCATGTCTCAATCTGAACCATCATATTCTATTCCTAAACTAGTACTTCTTCCTGGTTTCCTGTGAAAGGTGAAAGTATTGAATCTCTGGGTGTCAAAACCTTAGTCCCATCTTTGAATCCATTTTTTTCTCCCTTGGCCTCTAGCATGCAAGTAATTGTTAAATCTTACCAATTTTATTCCAGCTACATCTCTCACATTTCTTCTCTCCTCTACTCCTACAGTCACTCCCCTAGTTCAGGTCCTTTTCAGAACATGGCAAGCTGATCTTGCATTACCAGAATTTCTATGCAATGCTTCAGATTTCTACTTTGAAAATAGATTCTTGAGGTTTATGTTAAATCATTATTCAAGGACATAACCATTTTTTTTAACAGCAAAGGTGAAATAAACTGGGAAAACCTCTCTTTTGAATTAATTCTAACCCTCTGTATGATTAAAATAACCCAGTTTAATTCAAATATTTATTTTATTCCTATAAACTTAATTATAAAACTAGAGATGCATTTCTGAATGAAAAAACAGTGAGTGGAAATCATTGAGAAGAGTTCTTTTCAAACCTTAAACCATTTTATAAATGCTAGTTAGCTAGAAGAGTTTCAGAGGTGGGGTGGGGTGGGGCAAGAATTGTCCAAGGGGGCATTTTAGTATGAGGATGTTCAATAGGCATTTAAAATACAACATGCCAGTGATAGAGTTCATTATCTAGCTTAACTCCTTAACCCACCCCTCTTTGTAACTTGTCTACTGATAAAGGAATCAGTCAACCTCACAGTCTCCCAGGCATGCAGTATCATCCCTGAAAACTCACTACAAATATCCAATCCATAGTCAAATTTTGTTTCTACCTTCTCTCTACTCATAAAACCACCATCTTACTTAAAGCCCTCATTACCTTTCACCTAGGCCTTTGCAATAGTCTTCTAACCAATCTCCCTGCCTCAAGTCTTTCCCTTTTCTAAACTGTCAAATATAAACTTCTCCATTTGGCATTTCTAACCTTATTGCATATTAGTCTCTCTACACACACTGAGGTCTAATCAAAGTGACCTTTTTATTGTTCTTCATATGTGACACTCTATCTCCCACTTCTCTACTTTGTTCTGGGTATCTTTCTGATCTAGAACGTACTCTGGCCTCATCTCTATTTTTCCAAAGTCCTTAGCTTCCTTCAAATTTCAGCTGAAGTGCAAGCTTCTGTCTTTCCTGATACCCCTAACTCCTAGAAAAGGTTCTTAATTTTCTGTGTGTGTCATGGACCCCTTGGATGTCTGTTGAAGTCTAAGGAAGCTTTTTCAGAATAATGTTTTAAAATGTATAAGAACATAGAATTAAAGAGGAAGTTAATTTTATTGAAATGTAATTTTCAAAATATTTTTTGAACAAGTTCATAGACTCTAGGTTAAGAATTTGTGTCCTAGGGCCCTGTCAGTCCATCAACAAGCATTTACTAAGTACCTACAATATTCTAGGCACTATGCTAGTCACTAAAGATACAAAGAAAGGCAAAGATTTTCAAGAAATTCAGTCTAATTGCAGAGACAACATGAAAACAGCTAAATACAAACAATATACATACACATATAGATTGTGTATATACATATATGCTTGTGTGTATACATATACGTGTATATATACATGTATATATGTACATATACATGTATATATACATATATGTATGTATATATGTACATATACATGTATATATACATATACATATATGTATGTGTGTATATATATATATATATATATACATACATACATACAATAGAGGTAAGAAATTAGCATGAAGAAGACTTGGGTAAGGCTCTTTGTACAAAGAGGGACTATTGCTGAGACCTGAAGGAAGTCGAGATAGCTAGGTGGTAGAGATTAGGAAGGAGATAATTCTTGGTATGGGGGATAGCAAGTGAAAACTTGATAGTTGGGAGGTGGAGTTTCTAGTGTGAGGAATAGCAAGGAGGCCAGTGTCACTGGATCACAGATAATATGGTAGATGTATGTAGCATAAGGTAAAAAAAAAAGATTTGAGAAATAGGAAGGAGAAAGGTTGTCAAGGACTTTACAAGCCAAACAGTAGATTTTATATTTAATCCTATGGGCAATAGGGAGCCATTGTAGAAGAAAAAGAAGATTAGAGAAGGGGTGACAGTCAGTTTTGTGATTTGGGAAGATCACTTTAGCTGATGATTTGAGGATGGGCTAGAATAGGAAAGACTTGAGGCCAGAAGTGAGGTGATAGACACCTGTACCGATGTGTTGGCAGTATCAGAAGAAAGAAGGGGACATATAGGATAGATATAATTGAAGTATAAGTGAGAAGACTTGGCAATATATTGTATAGGAGGGTAATAATGAGGAATCAAAGGTGATACCTAGGTACCACCTAATTTGGTGGTACCCATAACAATAACAGGGATGTTAGGAAGAAGGATTTGGCGGCGGGGGGGGTGCATTCAGCTTTAGTCACATTGAATTTAAGATGCCTATGAGACATCACTGTCTCTATTTTGTACATAAGTATATGTCTATCTATCTATATCTATCTATCTATCTATCTATCTATCTGTCTGTCTGTCTGTCTGTCTATCTGTCTGTCTATCTATCTATCTATCTGTCTGTCTATCTGTCTGTCTATCTGTCTATCTATCTATCTATCTATCTATCTGTCTGTCTGTCTGTCTGTCTGTCTATCTGTCTATCTGTCTGTTTATCTATTTATCTATCTGTCTATCTATCTATCCATTCTATCTCCCCTGCCTAGACTATAGACTCTTTCAGGGTAGGAAAGAAGTTAAGAAGGAAGAAAGATAGGTAGGTAGAAGAAAGATAGGAAGGAAGGAAACAAGCAATTATTTAAGCGCCTACTGTGTGCCAGGAACTGTGTTAAGCACTTCACAAATATTACCTCATTTAATTCTCACAATAACTTTGTGAGATCGGTGCTATTATTAGTCCCATTTTACAGATGAGGAAACCAAGGCAGACGCAGGTTAAATGGCTGCCCAAGGTCACACAGAGCCCAAGGTCAAATGTGAATTCAGGTCAGAAAGTAGGCCTTGTACTCTATTCACTTCATCACCAAATTCCCACCTTGCTGCAGAGACTTCTTCCATTTTTATGTTGTCCTAAGTGCCTAGCACAGTGTTTGGCACGTAATAAGTGCTCAATATATATGTTGATTGAATAAAAAGTAAAGGGTGAACGATGGCACCAAACTTGGTAACACTCTGTCAGAATCATAAAATTTCAGAATTAAAATAGAAGCTCAGATATTATCTAATGTGGATTCCCTTTATAAGCCATATGACAAGTGTTCAACCAGACTTGGTTTGATTATCTCCAGTCAGAGTTATAACCAGGCATTCTAATGCTTGGGATTAGAGTGGTTGTGGGAAGGGGGAGTCTCATGAGAGACCCAGAGGCCAGTCATGGGAAGGGAGCAGAGTAGAGCTAGGGCAGGGAGGAACTCATATGGAACTCTTTACTTCATTAATTCTATAATTCTGAAATTCTGTAAAATCAATTCACTTAAAAGGAATGAAATGTGTATGTGTGCATATGTGTGTGTGTGTGTGTGTGTGAATGTGTTCTTTATTGAGACTTATTTATAACATTATCTGTTACCAACATTCATTTAGTTGTATGAAGGCCCATTTTGGAACTTCTAAGAGGAGCATCACAAGATGTAGTAGAAACACCACTCACTGTTCCAGGAAAAAAGAGGCCTGATTTCCAGTTTCTATTCCACAATTAGCTTTGTCATTTTGGATATTAAATAACTCCTCTAGTCTTAACTTTGCTCATCTGTAAAATAAAAGGCTTTTCCCAAATATCTCCAAGCTTTTTTCCCAATTCCATCTCCCAATATTGTTACAGTATTGTTAGGTGATCCCAGGGTGAGCTTCCAGTAAATTTCATTATATAACCCTCAAAATTACTGCCAGCAGGCTTTGAAATGCCAAAAAGAGAACTACATGGGGTAGACGCAGGGCTTCAGAAGCTTCTTTATCTTTCTGTTGTCTGGAAAAGGGTCTCTAGTTTAAGACCACAGAGGCACCTTCCCATTTTTTGTTGCCACATGACATTTAACCCTGGGGCTTGACTGGAATTAATTATCATCTATCTTCAACTGCTTAATTAGATGACTTTTTGATCATGATACAGTTCTATTATTTTATGATTTATTCCATTTTTTCACTAGTCTCCATCTCTGAAAACATGAGCAAATTTTGTTTTGTTTATTTTTATTATTGGGTCTATTCTTAGCACAGAAGAAAAAAAGTTTAAGAATTAAAAACAAGGGATTTAATTAAAGTATAATGTCTCAGTCCAGTATTAACTGAAATCCCCATAGTGCTTTATATCTATCTCAGCATAGCCTCATAACAATCCTTTGAGTTCATACTAAACCTATTATTATCCCCATTTTCCATATAGCAAAACTGAGGTTCAGAGACTTGTCCATAATGGCACAGAGTAGTGGCACAGAGTTACAGAGTTAGATATTAAACCTGAGTCAGCATACTATCCACTTTGGCATACTGCCTCTCACTAAAGGACCAAAAGAAGGCCCCCAGTGTGTTTGTTGGGTTCTCTCCAAAGACTTTACGGAAAAGACATGGACAAGAATTGTCTAGGATGAGAGAGAGCAGTTCCATCAAAGTATTGAAGTATCAGGCCATTTCTCCTCTAATATTTTTCATCTGTGTGACCCTGGGCTAGTCATTTAACCTCTGTGGGCCTCATCTGTAAAATGAAGGGGTTGGATTGGATGGCCTCTG
The DNA here is from genome assembly GCF_011100635.1 of Trichosurus vulpecula. Classification (NCBI taxonomy): domain Eukaryota; kingdom Metazoa; phylum Chordata; class Mammalia; order Diprotodontia; family Phalangeridae; genus Trichosurus; species Trichosurus vulpecula. The sequence continues at coordinate 90,352,979 of NC_050576.1, read as the reverse complement.
AGGTCCCTTCTATCTCCTGATCTAGGATGTTTACTTGGATTGTAGGTTAGGATGTTTAAGCAGACAAGTAGTGCTCTGATTTGGAACTTTTCCAATACCTTTGAAAAATCGATGTCAAGATTTTTTTTTAAATTCTCTGTGAAAAATGAACAGAATTTACTGGGTTTGTGGCATAAACATTTTAATAGAAAATTCACATTATTTGTGACACTGTGATAATTTAAATCATAAATATGTGCTTTCATATTCTAAATAGGATAGTTTAATACATAGTTAAATTTCACTTTATCTACTCTTAAAAATAAAACCCACCAAGAGTAGTAGTGACAATATGATATAAATACATTAGAAATGATCCCTCATGCTAATGGCAATCACACATTTTCATATATAATGAAAATGTTACCTAACCTCAGTCAAAAACATTTTGTTCATCTTGCCCTGTCGTGCCCAATTGCACATATTTCCATTGGACCTGGATGCCTTTTCTTTTACTGTCAGTTTTCTGTCCTTTATTAACAGTTGCCATGTAAAAAACCTTTTCTGGTCTGAGGGATATTTTTCAGTACTTAAATATGCACATGTCTTGTGATAATGCTGTAATAACTCCTTCCCCTTTCGATCTTTGAGTTTTCATCTGGCTTATTCTTCTTCAGACTGTGACCCTGCAACGTGCCTGCTAATCCTTGCTGAGTCATTTGTACTTCCCCTAATCTTCTAGAGTCACCCTAAAAGGCAAAGTTACTGTTGTTCACACAGGGAGACACACTGGAGCATTCCCTTTGGATCTGATGAAATCTTCATTTTCCCCAGTCCTCCAGAAACCAGTCACTTGAGGCTGCTACCCTGAAGTTCACTCAGTAGTTTTAAGTAAACTTCTGATTTAAGGAACCGGGGATAGGAGTCCCTCTCCATAAGTGTATATACAATTTTTTGGGCTTCATCAAAGCTTGTGGGAGTTGGCACTTGAATTTTTTTAGCTGTAGACTCACGGGTATGAAAATCAATATTGATCTAAAAGACAAAAAACCAAACATAATTAACTGGTGTCTTTCCCCACTAGTTCTAATAAGTTTGTTAAAACTTACTAGATCAAAGTTTGTTAAAACCTGATATTAAAACATCTTATGAAGAATTTAATTCAACAAACATTTATGAATCTCCTTTACTATGGTATGAACCCTGTTCCAGGTGCAGGGAATACAAATCCAAGGAATAAACAGGAAGCTAATATTTCAATGAATATTTCTTTAAAATAAAAGGTGGTTTCAAAGTAGTTGGGGTTTTGAGTCTCTAGTCTGAAGACCTGGGTACACAGCGAACAGTCACTTTGCTGTAGTCTTTTCTTTTTGTTAGATAATTTTGTGTACACAATAATTTGTATACACACAATTTTGAAGTTTTTATACACAAACTTCAGTCTGCTAGAAAGAGACCCATACTCAGAGGTCAACCAATAATCCAATAGAGCTCCTCTATGTGAGCATTCTCTACAACAATGCAAAACACAGCCTATTTTACAAAATCTATTTCAACCAATATATGCTAATCTAGTCATAAATATTGACAATCAGTAGAAGATACATTAGATTCCATGCCATCTTGGGGAGGGAAAAGGGAGGGGGGAAGAAAATCTGGAACTCAAAATTACGTGGAACTGAGTGTTGTAAACCAAAAATAAAAAAATCTTAATTATAAAATAAAATAATTGCTAAGGACAAAAAATATTTTTTTCTAAAATTAATTAAAAAGAAAAATTGAAGAATTGATTATCTAATTTAAAAAAATACTGACAATCAGTATTTTTGAATGTATACTATTCAAGAAAGAGAAACATTAAGACATTGCCCTTTTTATTCATAGAATCATAAGATCACAGTTTAAGAACTGGAAGTGGCCTGAGTAAGAGCCTTTCTAGTCTGTTTCATTTTTTACACCAGGGGCCCAGGAAGTTTCAGTGATTCTGCTCGATGGTACCCAGGGATGAAGGGGCCGGCCTAGGATCATGCCACAATAGAAAGAGGAGTCCTTGGTAGGGAGTTTGAAAGTCATTTTTAGTCATATATTTGATTAGTGTCTTACTTACTTGTTTTATAGCATCAGATTGAACAAATGCCTTGTAAATCTTTTCAGCCTTGTGATGCAAATGATCAGATTCTGTTCTTTTGTAATCTTCACAGGCCAACCAGAACTCAATATTCTCCTCACTGAACTCTGACTTCAGAAAGTTACCAAAGACAGCTTGCCCAGCTAGAAATTAAAACAAAATGAAAGAAAACTTTAAGCTAATTGAACTGTGAAGTACATGACAAAGATAAAGTTTGTAAGAAGACTAGAACATAGAGTCTCTTCAAATGAGGACCAGGGGATTTTATTTAAAATGCTACTATGATAGTATTTAAGATTCCTAGAACTGAAAGGGGTGTTAGAGATTTTCTAGTCCAAATCCCTTATTTTACAATGAAACAATGGGAACTCAGAGATATTCAGAATCACGCAAGTGTCTAGTGACAAATGGAGAGCAGTGCTTCACTGTAGCATATACTTTCTATGTTGCAGAAAGGAGGAATCCTTTTAAGGTACGTTAGACCTTATCATCATTAAAATCCCTTTTAACTCTGAAATTCTGTGAACCACAGACTAATCACTTCTCTCTTCTACTTCATAGCAGAATGTATTTTAAAGAATGAGCTTCATCAATTCTCAGAACATTCATGTGAGTTTAATAGTTAGAGAGTATTATAACCATCCCCATTACAGCAGCTTGGTAAACTGGTAAGAGCATTGGACTACCATTTGGAAAACAAGTTTTCTAATCCTAACTGCCATTAACTGGCTGTGTGACCTTGGACAAATCATATAAATTCTATTTTCCTCATCTATAAAATAAGGAAATCAGACTAGATAATATCCGTGGTCCTTTTTTGCTCTAACATTCTATCATTCTAACCAAGAGAAAATGAGACATAGGCTTTGTCTATACATGTTAATTGACCTTCTTTTTAATTAACTTTGTTTAATCTTATTAATAGCCAAAGTCTATAAAGTAGCTCAGTTTAACCCCATTCAAGAATCCACATCATTCATCTGGGAATAACTGACACAGCAACAAAAGAAGGGCATTCAATTATCCTAATATACCTGGAAATCTTTTGACTAAAGGGGTTAGTTGCTTAACAAGGCTCTGGAAGTCTGTGAGACCAGGACCAACTCACAAACTAGTCAGAATCCTCTAGTGTCTCTCTTAACAAGCAGCACGCCTAACAAAGCCAGCTATGAGCCAGCTAAGTTACACTGTGCACATGGGAAAAAGAAAGATTGATTGCATTCCAGCTCAGGGGAAAAAAAATCCACCAGTCTCTTTGCCCTTTTCAAACAATTTCAACTTTCTATCTGTTTTACATTTAGACAAGAACTAAAAACAGGAGTACTTTGAAGAAAGGCACTGCCACAGTTCTGAATAATATTCTGCTTTGGGGATTTGGGTATGCTCTTAATGGTTTGCTCTTACATCATCCCGTAGGCCTCCTGCCTAGGCACATTTGTCTGGAAACAGTTACAGAATCAAGTGGATAATCTTGTGATGCATGTTGTTACACTAATGCCATCAGTAACCATGGGGAAGCAGGAATACAAGTTTTCTTAAAGCAATCTACACTCTTTATACTGAATCTCAGAGGAGCCGTACCTTTGCCATGAAATTTAATAAGAAATCAGTATCAATCCTCTCTACTTACTTTGGTTGGTGAGAAGTTTTTCCAGAGACTGAGACCACTGTATTACTTCTGTTACAGAAAGTCTGCAGAAAATGAAAAGTTTGACTAAATTAGCAAATTAGGCATTTTAACTGGAAAAAGATTCTTTTTCACTGTATTTGCTGGTGGCTTTTGATAACACTTCAGATTAAGGTGATAGCTGGTAATGACTTTTATCAATAAACTAACTAATTGTAAGGACTTTAGAGCCCTTCAATAGGATTAACTAAAATCCCACTGAAAATAAAATGTAAAAAAAAAGACTCTTTGCTAAACCAATGTAAAATAATATGAAATTAAATAAAATAAACTTGGTTTGCTACCTGAAAAATATACTCTTAGGTGGGTTGAAAGCTAAAATCAATTAATATGCATCTTCTAGGGACTCATCTTCCTTAACATGCAGGTGTAATGACTAGGTAATTATTGTGGTTAATACTAATGAATCATTGAAACAGACTACTTACATATCTTTGGACTTGGAAGATTTGATCCCTGATTCTAGATGTGGTAACATGGATTTCAAATAGGCTTTCAGGTCTGTTCCACTACAAAAGAAAGTAAAACTGACAATAAATATCTGTATTTTCTACATTTACTTATATAAAAACAACCACCACCACCACCATAGAAAGTACCTTTGGTTAAGTCTAGCAAGAAACAATTTTGATGGTTTTTTCTATTCTATGTTAAATTGAAATCTACATTCATGTGGAGAACTCTGGAGAACTCCTCATGTAAGGTTAGCACAATTTATATCCCTTTCAATTCATGACAAAAAATTGCAGCAGCACTTGCCACAAGTTTTAGCTCTCCCTTCCTTGTACTTATTCTCCCGCCATTTAAAATCATCTAATTTCAAAACACAAAGCATTAGGTCAATTAAACTTACAAAGCCTTTGGTCTCTTTTTCTGAGTTTTGTCATCTAGTAGAGAATGATCAGATCCTTTCAATTCACTATGATTAGCAGAGGAAAAGAATATTCCTGGCATTTTGTTTAGTCTTGGAGTGGAGAGGGTTGCTGCTCTCATAGTCACCGCTCTGAATGGTTGTTCATCAACGGTTGCATGGCTTTATATAGTAAATGCAAACTGGCCCTCTCTCTGTACAGACGAATCTGTTTATCAAGTGATGTTACCACAGACACTGGAAGTTCCCCTTTTCTGGGCTCCTTGTGACGTGTATCTTGAAAGAAAACATACTGTGATGTCTTGTGGTTGAAACCTAATCAAATGAGAACAGGTTGCTTGGTTAGAGAGTGCACACACATACATATATGTACACACATACACACAGACACATAGAGTGTTTCTTGAACATTAGAACTGCAAACCATCAGGCCTAGGTGATGTTTGTCTGGATCTAATTGCATCACAAGATTGCAAAACGAAAATTTGCTTGAAAGTTTAACTTGAGCTTTAAGAATTGTTTTTTTTTTAATTCTCACTGTTTAGCTATGGACACATTTTGCTGTGGGTGTGACCACCCATCATCTGCTTACTGGGATATGGAATGTCCCAGTCACATTTTAGCTTTTGACTGAATTTGGTGGAATGTGTCATTGCTTTATTGGTGGACAATATGGTAAGAGGTCAAGAAATTCCGTTTGAGAAATAGTTCTCTGTTGCAGTCAGTGGCCTTATTAAGCCCAGGGTTAAATGAAACTCAGTTAGGCACAAATGTTAGTTTTATTTTAAAATAAAGATTCCAATTCTGCAGGGACTAGATCAAATTAGTTTTTCTGTGTCCTTTGATACACATTTTGGTAGGCTGAGGGTATTAGGAAATAATAGTTTTCTCCTACCTCAATCCAAGAGGTATAATTTATAGGTACAATAGGTGCAAATATCCCTGTGATTCCTTGCTTTTGCAAAGAGGGCAGAACAGACATGAATCTTGCCAAAGTAGATTGATGTGTACTTGCCTGGTGATGCAGCTAAAAATTCAGGAAGCATTCCTACAATGAAATGAGCTTTGAAATGAACAGGATCAAAGGTTTAGAACTGTCAAGAGGTCACCTAGACTAAACCTCTTTTTACAGATGTGACTTACCAAGTGACATGCTAGGGACACACAGATAACAAATGGCAGAGACAGGGTCTAATAATGTACGCTCTCTGACTCCAGATCTAACAGCAACAACAAAAGGGGGATGAGGGTGAGAGGAGAAAGTATGGAGACTGTTTTCTTGACCTATTAGCATATTTTGATGGGGCGACTATAGGAAGGGGGTTATTCATATAATTATATGTAAATGTGCCAGTTTATTAGTGTATTAAGGACTTCAGTTCAGCAAGGAGGGAGGAAGCCTGGTATGGGGGTGTAAGTATTTAGGAGACCTAAATTCTAATCCTGAGTTTTTGCTCTATTACTCTCTAGCTACGTGGCTGTAAACAAATGCCTTGACCTTTCCTCTGAGAATATCTCCAATTTTTCCTGCATATAGCTTGTTTGTGTAAACTTGCCTACATGTTGTCTCCCTCATTAGACTTATTACCTCCTTCAGAGCAGGGACCATATTTTGCCTTTGTTTTTTAATGTGTCCAGGCCTTAGTATGGTGCCTCGCACATAGTAGGTACTTAAAAAAATACTTGTTGACTTGACCTCTCCTCTTCACACTACTGTAAAAGACACCAATGCCCTTGATAAGCACCTTCATGGTATTAACATTTTCTTAGTTCGCTTATAGTTGCAGTGAATGGGAAATATTTGGTTCCCATGATGGTGGGAAATATAAGCTATGGAGGGGTATAAAGTAGCTGAGATAACATGATAACCTATGAAAGAGGGCTGGAAGATTTGTGCTGAACCGTATAGAGCTTAAGAGTTTCAAAGTCTGATGACACAAATACATTGGTCTATACATTTCCTGTGGTTTGGTCTTTACTGATAATCCCCATTTAAATTATGACTTGTACTGATATGTTTGTAACTCATGTTCCAGGGTTCTCTGAAGAATCTAGGATCACATGAACCAGGTTAGATCATGGAAACCTGACCCTGATCAGATTCTCTCTGGTCAGGCATACTTTTTCCCCCCAATTCTGAAAAATTGCAGTGGTAAAGGAAAGAATGTCAGGTATCGTGGTCATGTAGATATGAGCACAATAATCTGGATATACCACTTTCTGTGTCTTCATTTTGGCCTTAAATCAGAGAGATTAATTTTGTGGGAATTGGTTGCTACTTCAACTGAAAATGGGGAACTAAGGCTGAAGAAGTTTTAGGGGTTATGACCTAGACCTATTAGCTTAGAGCTTGCTATAAGCAATCCTATATTCATATTAAGTTTTAAAATTTGTCTTGTACAACAAATAGGAAACAGTGAAAAAAATGCAAGACCCAGGACTATTTTTTCAATTCAATTCATTCTAATTCAATAATCACTTACTAAACACTGTGCAAGGCCATTATTTTAAATTATCTCTTCTGGGTCTATTTTCTAAGTCAGTCATTTTTCCAGTGAGATATTTCACATTGTCTTCTATTTTTTAATTCTCTTGGTTTTGTTTTATGATTTCTTGATTTCTCATAAAGTCACTAGCGTCCATTTGCTCCATTCTAATTTTTAAGGATTTTTTTCTTCAGTGAGTTTTTGGACCTCCTTTTCCATTTGGCCAGTTCTGCTTTTTAAGGCATTCTTCTCTTCATTGGCTTTTTTGACTATTTTTATTATTTGTCCTAGTCTGTTTTTAAGGTGTTACTTTCTTCAGGATTTTGTGTCTCCTTTACCAAGTTGTTGACTTGGTTTTTCATGATTTTCTTGCCTCACTTTCATTTTTCTTCCCAATTTTTCCTCTACTGTCTTAATTGCTTTTCAAAATCCTTTTTGAATTCTTCCATGGCCTGAGACAAATTTATATTTTTCTTGGAGACTTTGGATGTAGGAGCTTTGACTTTGTTGTCTTCTTCTGAGTGTGTGTTTTGATTTTCCTTGTCACCAAAGAAAGTTTCTATAGTGAGAGTTTTTTTTTTCAATTGTTTGCCCCTTTTCCCAGTCAATTACTCCACCTTTTAACTCTTTGTTAAAGTCAGGCTCTGCTTTCAGGATGGAGGGCAAACTGTCCCAAGCTTCAAGGGTTTTGTGCAGTTTTCTTCAAAGATACTTCCAGAGACCTGTAAGTTTTCAGTTTTTCCAGGGTGATGTCATCCAGGGAGGGGTGTTTAGTCCTCTTCTGGCCTGCACTTTGGTTTGTGAGTGACTACAAGCACTCTTTTTGAACTTTGACGAAGGCCCCTCTTCTACTGTGGCTATAACCTCTGCTATGCTAGTGCTCCTCCTCACCCTGAGACTACCACCCAGGACTGTGACCCAGATCTGAGTAAGCAATACAGTCCTGTATCAGTGCTAGCAAAGAGACCCCTGTAATCTCCTTTTGACCAGTTGTTCGACCCGCTTGCCATCTGTGGGCTGAGAGCTCTGGAAGCAGCTGATGCTGCTGATTCAATCACTCCAAAGGCCTGCTTTGAGTTTGCTGTGGCCAGGTCTGTGCTGGTGTGACCTGTGCTGGACTGTGCTCCTCTCTTATCCTGGTGCAACCAACTTCCTGTTGACCTTCCATGTTATCTAGGTCTAGAAATTTGTTTCAATCTATCTTTTTGTGGGTTCTGCTCCTCTAGAATTTGTTTAGAGGAATTTTTCAAAGGTATTTGGAGGGACTTGGGGAGGAGCTCAGTTGAGTCCCTGCCTTTACTCTGCCATCTTGGCTCCACCTCTTCCATATGTCTTCTTTCCCCCTTCAAATGTAAGCTTCCTATGATAAGGGACTATTTTACTTTTCTATTATCCTATTTTCTATTTTTGCTTGTATCTAGAGCTCAGCACAGTGCTTCATACATAGTGAGCACTAATATATGCTTCATTCACTCACTCACTCATTTATGTTGTGCTACGATATAATTTACATGAAGGAAAGCATTAAATGGTTTTCATATTCATCTTTGCATCACTATCCCCTGGCTTGAACATAGTAGGTACTACTTTTAAAAAGCCTAAATTTAATTGAAATAATTGTAGAAATCATTAATTAATAGATCCTTCCTCCAAGTTGAAGATGATAGTGTCAATAGGTACCTCTGAAGTACTTCCTCTAAATGAGATTTATTTTCATTTATTACAATTTTATTATTTACAATCTTTCCACCGCTGGACACTACTCATGTCTGAGTCAATTTGACTATGCTTTGCAAATAAAATTGAGCAAGGAGGTGAGGCACTCTATATTTTGAAACCCCAATGGCATCAATGGGCTATGATCCCAGAGGTCTGTGGTGTTATTTGTTCAGTCGTAGATGGAGTACTCTGGGACATAATACTTCACAGGCAGCAAAAACAGTGGTCAGTGAAGGAACAGGGCAGGTAGATACAATTCTCAGAAGACTCCAATTCCAAAAATCAGACATAGAGTGGCTGTATGAGTTTGAGTCACTGATCAGAATGTACCAGTATTTTGCTTTGGTTTCTTCTTAAACACTGAAGTGCTTAATGGCTTGGGTTGTGTTATCAGTCACCCATTTTACTTCCCTTTTTCCCATTAACTTTGTAATTCTCTTGGAAAAATCTATCAAGGCTGCATGGTATACCATGTTCTTTCCAAGTTCATGACACTTATTGCTGAGGGCTCCATTAGTTTCTCTTTCTTAATGTTCTTTCCGGTGTTTTGTTTTCATTAAATAAATTTTTAGGGGCCAAGTATTGATGTTAGACTTACTGGATATTGACTTCTAGGAATAATTTTTCCACTGAAGAAAATGACTTTAAGTCATTAGATTATAGCATCTGACATTTTGTTGGCAGTATAATTTATCACACACAGAAATTTTTGGTGGCATTCTACTGATTTGAAATTGGGGTAGTGGAATTTTAGGGAATTTTAGAAGGCATTGAAATGAGGTTAATCTTGAAACCTTTTGAGGATTGTCAGCTGTATTACCATTTATTCTCTGATGAGGTGAGATTTTAAGCCAGACACCTAATTTTCTTGTGCCATGGACTTCTCTATACAAATGTTCAAAGTGATGATTAAGCGCCTTGTAACAATAATGTTACTAGTAGCTGCCGTGCAGGTGAAAGACCAACACAAGACCAACAACAACAGCACACAGGAGTGCTGCTAGCACAGGTTCTTTGATCTGGTTTTCTAAGAAATGCAACTTTAGGGGGTTTACAATCCTACTTTAATCAAACATACGTATATCCTTCACTTAGTTCAGGGGGAAAATCCAGCACCCTGAACTTCAGAGAGTATACAAACAGAAATTACAAGCATACATTATATAAATTGAGCAAATAACACAAACCAGTATATCCATAGCAATACAAACATGGTTACCAGAGAGAGAAGCAACAATATCTGGGTTTTTCAAACCCAGGGTGTCTTCAATGCTACCTAGAGTCTTGTCTGGCCAAATCACCAACATTCTTCCAATGAATGTGCCCCCAAAGGTAAAATGCTAACCTCTGGGTATATATATATCTATAGATGCTTCTTTGGGGTCATAAGGTGGTCACAACCATGTGACTAAAATCCACGTGACCCAGACTTTCTTGTGACTTTAATGCTTCCTCAGAGTCAGAGGGCATCACAACCATGCAACTCAAACCCATGTGAACTAGGCCTTCCCTTGACATAAGCCGGTCTATCAAAGACTCCTGATTGCATCAAAGATTCCTTAGTGCTGAGAAGCACTCCAAAACAAAGACAACAAAAGGTCCCATCCTAATAACCCATAACACACCTTCATGTTGGGGTTAGACTAGAAGACCTTTAAGGTCTTTTCCAACTGTTAGAGTTTATGAATTTATAGTTATGAAAATATTATCTATCTTAGGTTATTTCAAGTGATTGTTGATGTAGGATTGTGTTTAGAACTGCCACTAAGCAGAACAGTCATGAATGCATAAAACTGACTACCTTGGCCCCCCTTGGCATGTTATATCTCACCCTTCCCCAGGATTCTCAGGTATCCATAAAGGTCTGGGGGGTGTCAAGGCTTGCTTTCGATGGCTCTAGCCCTGACAAATGATATTTAATAAAATGTACAGAATAGGTCCCTTGTACTCCAATTCCATTTAACAACTAACAGTTGGATCTTCTTTTGCATCAAAGATCTAAACACAAATATATAAATAGCTTGGCTCAGTTTCTAAAGAACAGAGGTCTCTAACTCCTTGCATGCACTGCCGAGGGCTACATGAATCAGATGAGTATGTAATATGGAAATATTTCACGAAATAAATTTAAAATATAATAAAACATAGATATTACATTTTAAAACTGTCAATATATGACGTACGGATCTTTATGTACGGACCAAGGGCCCTATTTCTATTTGAATTTGATGCTGCTACTATAGAATACAGTCCTAATTCCAAGTCCAAAATCTTCCTCAGGCTAAATTTAGTACTAGGCACCCTGATTTTTCTGGGTTTGCTTGCCAGACTGACAATACCATCCTGCCTGGGATCCTGGTTCTGAAGTCACTATGGCTTAAAATCCTCCTCAAGGTAGACAAACACTCTAGGTCCATTTCTTAGAACTGGAATAGAAGGTGGGAGGGGTGGAGGGTAGGGCAGGGGAGGTCTCCTCCCTTCAGGTGCAGTTCATGGTGAACTGTGCATGACCTGTCATCTTCACTCTCTGGGAACAAGAGGAAAAAGTGTGCAAGAAAGAAACAAAGTGTGCTAGTCTGGTAGTTGTTAAAGATGCAAAGTTAATTAAAGGAGGCTAGTACTACCCATGCTGTAGGAATGCATGGAATAAGGGTACCTCTGTGTTAAGGGTATCTGGGCATGCTGCAAAGGCCCCATTAATTTGTTTTAAGAATCCTCTTTACCCCTACTGGCAGATCACAGAAGACATGAGCTAAGGATATACTCTGGAGTCCCTAAAGGCTGTTGAAGCTACTGAAGACCCAGAAATCAAATTTCTTGCCACTAAAATTCTTGGCATTGTTAAATTGTTCTGTCTCAGAAATGGATATGATTTTATCAGTGGATATAATATAAAGAAGATGCATTGCTATCTGCTTTGCCACTATATCCTAAGCACCATAGGGTTTTAATTTGACTTGCAGCTGAAACCTCCTAGATATATTGTTTCCCAATTAGATTGTGAGCTCCCTGAAAGGAAAGAAGAGTTCATGTTGCTTTTCTGTTTGTATCCCAAGCACATACATGGTGCTTTCATTCTTTCATTTATTCAGTCAATAGATACTTATGAAGTGACTACTATGTGCCAAGCGCTATGCTAACCAATGGGGATACAAAGAGAAGCCAAAGACAATCCCTACTCTCAAGGTGCTAACAGTTTATCTTGGGAGAGAACAGATAAACAATTGTGTACAAACAAGCTCTATACAGGATGACAAACCACAACCTGTGAGTAGTCTGAGACCAAATAAACAACTGTGTACAAATAAGCTATATACAGGATGACAAATCACAATCTATGAGGAGTCCAAGCTGGTTGAATGGGGACCCAGCTGGCCAGTTCCAGTTGGGCAATTGCCCTTCCCTTCCCTCCCCTCCCTCCCTGCTTCCCTCCGCACTGCTCCTCCCCTTCTGATTTTTTTCTTTTATTACAATGGCTATTCCTTCACTCACTGCTTAAAGAAGTCTAAAAAGGGCCAAGGTCTTCCATTGAATCCTGAGCCATCTCCAGTCTTCCAGATCAATATCTGGCCACTGGACCCAGATGGCTTGTTTCAACAATCAGGCTAGCAGCTGCTGTGGGGGTGTTGGCTGTGGGGGCAGTTGGCTTCCATCCTTGGCAGGTTTCAAACTATTTGTTTACTTGTTAGCTGTGCCGCTACCCTGTCCTCCAACCTCTCTTCTGTTGCTGGAACAACAACCAGCTCACAGAATACTGCAAAAGCCCAGGTTCTTTTGATCTGCTTTACTAAGGAAAGCAACATTAAGTGGTTAACAAGCTTACTTTAATCCAGCACACAAATACCATTCACTTAGTTCAGGGGAAAAAGCCAGCACCCTGAACTTCAGAGCAAATACAAACAAATTACAAAACACAGACAGATCTCATCTGATTCAAATCCCAATACATAGTTACCAGAGTTTAATAAAGTCCCAACATCCAGGTTATGAGCTGGACGGCACCACCAAGAGTGAGATCCCTGAGCAAATAACTCTGTCTTCTCTTTTTATACAGTTTCAGACGTTATCAATGTCATCTGAGTGACCAGAACTTAGGCTCCTTCCATTGACTCTGGTGTTAGTACCTCCCTTCATTGGCCCCACCTGGGGCCCCACCTTAGTTACCAATTCACACCCACGTAGGCTTAGCACTTAATAGGGGTTTGGGCCTGGGGCTTAGCACCTAGTAAGACTCAATGAAATTACACTGAATTAATCAAAGGAAACAAAGGCCAAACTCTTCAAGGATCCCCAGTACATGGCTCTGGAGGAGAAAGTGAGGCTGGCGACTTTGCACAGCACCTCCCCCTCACTTAAATCCAACAGACTTGCAAGTCATGTCATCATCTCCCTGATGTCATGGTCCTCTTCAAGACTGAAGGACAAACCACAATGTGGGATAAATTGGAGATAATCAACAGAGGGAAGCACTAGCACTGTGGGGAAATGGGTAAAAATTCTTACACAAGACAAGGTTTTAGCTGAAACTTGTAGGAAACCAGGAGGCAGATGTGAAAAGGCAGACCTGAAGGACAGTCAGTCAAAATGCCTGCAGCCTGGAGATGGAGTATTTTATGGAAGAAACAACAAAGAGGTCAGTGTCACTAGATAATAGAATGGTGGCTGGGTGTGTAAAGTGTGAGAAGACTGGAAAGGTAAGGGAAGAGGGTATGTTATGAAGGGTTTTTCATATTTATTCATTCATTTGGCAGTTGGCTTCCATCCTTGGCAGGTTTCAAACTATCTGTTTACTTGTTAGCTGTGCCCCTACCCTGTCCTCCAACCTCTCTTCTGTTGCTGGAAACAGAAGAGCCTTCAGCTCTTGATGTGGAGCAATGCTTTCAGTTGGCAAGCATGCTCCTCTGACATGTTCTCTGTGATATCCCAGACTTTACAAGTCCCTGTTATTTTCTAAAAATAAAAAAATACTGATATTAATAGCCTGTTTATTTTGAACTTAATATATGAACTAAAATGTTTAAAATGACTTGTAAATAAACTAACAGAATAAGCCAGTTTCCATTATAAAAGTGTTGCAATATATTCTTAAAAGCTTTTCAGCGTGCCATAGAGTTTGTTTGGTTTGGGTTTTTTTTTTAGTGTTATAAGTTATGAGAAAAGATCTCCAAAATTCCATGCCTAGATCAGGAACTATTAGTCTTCTTGTTAGGGAACACTTTGGCCCTCTTCTGCAGCCTATAGATACATTCTCAGAATAATGTTTTGTTGTTGTTTTTCTAAATCACAATTTAAGGAAATGCTAAATTTTGTTAGAGGAAATTGAAAACAAAGATGCAACTTTTTTTCCCATCCAAATTCAAGGACCCCCTAAAATCTATTAATAGACCTTTGTGGTGTATCTGTGGACACCAGGTTAAGAACTTTTGGCCTAGAGTAAGTCCAGAGGATATTAATTAATCATTGTTCTATTTACTATTGAGTTAGATATACTCCTAAATACAGGGTTCAAGTTTTCTTAAGATTTTCTATTGCCTTCTAGGGCATGAGTTCTTTGGAATTTTCTTGGATTATTGTATTGATCAGAGAAACCAAGTCTTTTACAGTTGATCATCATTACATCATTGATGTTGCTGTGCACAATGATTTCCCGGTTCTTCTCACTTTACTTTGCATCAGTTCATATAGATCTCCCCATGGTTTTTCCGAAACCACCCCCTTTGAGATTTCCTACAGCACAATAGTACTCCATCATAATCATATGCCGTAACTTATTCAGCCATTCCCCAGTTGACGAACAGCCCTTTGATTTCCAATTCTTTGCTACCACAGAAAAGCTGCAATAAATATTTTTGAAAATATAGGCCATTTTCTTTTTCCTTTGCTGTCTTTGGGATACAGACCTAGGAGTGGTATTTCTGGGACAAAAGATGCACAGTTTCATAACCTTTTGGACCTAGATTCAAATTGTTCTCCAGAATGGTTGAACCAGTTCATTACTCCACCAATAGTTCTTTAATGTAACTATTTTCCCCTTGTCCCCTTAAGCATTTGTCATTTCTGATGGGTGTCAGGCAGAAGCGCAGAGTTGTTTTAATTTGCTTTTTGCTAATCCATAGCGATTTAGAGCATTTTTCATATGATTACAGATAGCTTTAATTTCTTCTTCTGAAAACTGCTTGTTTATATCCTTTGACCATTTATCTGTTAGGGAATAACTTATTTTTATAAATTTGGCTCAGTTCTGTTCTTAGCAGAGATAAGGCATTTATCAGAGAAACTTGCTATAAAATTTTTTGATATTACTTTATTGTCTATGGAACCTTTTAGCAGTAAGCTGGTGTTAGCTATTAATTATGAAGCTGGTAAGGATTTTTGAACACATAACACAGCAGTCCCTCCATGACTTAATGGCTCAATGATAGCCGTGAACATCTGCGCTATCACTAAGATTCCGACATGCCAACAGCTTCAAAATCTACCAGCTTAATGTGAATTCCTACTCTTTTAATCATCCAAAGTTCTTGTGTTATTTATCCCCCAAAGTTCATGTCATTCAAGCCTCTGGCCCTGGGTTTCAGATCTATTCCTTATCAAAACTTAATTATGCTGTGCCCAGTTCTCACTAAAGTCAGCTGCTATATAGGAAATATAACCTGATAAAGTAATTTAAACTACGATGTAGGTTATCATAGACTTTTGAGAAGGTATTTGTATCATGGTCTGCTGAAGTCATAAAAGCCAACAAAAATTGGGCTTCATAGTTAAAAAGACAGTAAATACAGTTTTAAAAATGCCATTATTCTTGCTCACCCATCTCCTACCCCATCATAAAGCTATATATTTTAGGTCCCAACCTTGAATTTCGTGGATAGGTCTTAATGCTATACTCCTAGATATATTTGTATTAGAATTGGAGATGGTTAATGATAACGATTGTGTCTTATTTATCTGTAACCTGGGCTTCTTTAGGTGTTCCCAGTTTTACCACAGAGGTCCTTCTGAGAGGTCTTTTGATGATGCCCAATTTGCCTAACATGGACTCCAATGTGTCCCCTACTACATGCATGGGGCTAGCTTTTGATTGGTTACTGCCAAGACAGAACCACTTACTCTTCAATATCTTTCTGCTATTCTCTTTTTAGCAACTCTTATCTGAGATAGTAAGAAGGGAAGGACTCTCCTTTTCCTGTTCCCTCTCTTTTCCCTGACTCTGAGAAATTGGCCTGCGTGGGGTGTTAAGGAGGTGGGAGAGTTGCTTTGGTTCTGTGTTGTTTATCTTCACTTTTAGTTGCCAGAAGTGATCCTCATGGGACTAGGAGTTCAAGCTATAGTGACCTTGGAGGCAGGATTGCAGGCAGGGAACAGCAAGCTAGCCCACCATGGAAGCCCTTAGAAGCCAAGGAGCCTTGATCATGAGCCTGGGGGGTGTTTGGGACTTGGAAGTGTGACTGTGCTTCCTATTTGCAGAGACTGAAATGGCACAGGGGGAGAGGGGTTGTGCCTCCCATGCATGGGGAGAATAAGTTTGTATATTTGTGATTATACCTTCTGAAGTAACTATTCCTTTGTTATAGCTCCTGTGTTGCATACCTTTGCATTCCCCATAATACTTAGCAAAGTACTTTCCATATAATAATACTCGATCATGAGGGTACTCTAAATATTTTTAATGAGTGAATGAATAAAAAATTAAGTGGTATAAAGTAGATACTAATTATAAATCCATCAAAAAAGACTTTGTTCAATATCTTCTAACTACCCATAGCAAGTAAGAAATAAGTAGAAGTGTGTTTGTCAAAGATGTTCACCAACATCAGGGAGAATGTCCTGAGCAGAGTCCAGAGGGAAGCATGAGCCCTTATAGATGGTGAGTCCTTCAAATTCCCCATTGTGGGTAACATTGTGCTGATAGCATAGAACCTGAAATGCTATGGACCTCCTCAGTGAGAGCTACAATGACTCAGTTGAGATTGGTCTAACATACATGGAGGGAAAATTTCATGGATAAAGAATGTCCGTTATCTAGATTATGATTGATAGATATTTGATAATAGCTATCTGTTTTAGTCCATTAGGACATGTTCCTTTTACAGTCATAGCTGATGCACAGTGAGCTGAGCCTATGATGGAACGAGAGGCATGAGACAGACTAGTCTGTGTTTGAGGAATTGCTCAGCACTTTTCATGATCGTGAGGTATTCCCTGACACATACAAAACCATCTGCTTTTTTAACACCGTTATTCTTCCATTGATGATATATGGCTGTGAATCATAGACCACTGCAATCTTTGAAGAATCAAAATTGAAGATAATTGAAATGACAATAGAAAAAAGACTGTGCAGGGTGGGGGAGGGGGAAGATGCATGTTATAGCATATTAGCAGTCATAAATTGTATTTGGCAAGAAATGGAATAAAAGATATCATCCAGTATCGCTATTGTTAGGAAACTACAACAACAACAACAAAAAAAAAAAAACCCAAAAGAGTGGCCTGGTCAGGAGTATGAGCAATAAAAGTGAATGAAAGGGAAGGATGATGGATGGCCAGCATGGGTGCAGTATTTGCATTCAAGAATTCAAAGAGATCTAAAGAGCCTCTCCAGCGCACTAGCAAAAGTCCTCTATGTAGCATTTATGATGTGTGTGTGTGTGTGTGTGTGTGTGTGTGTGTGTGTGTGTTTAGTAGAACTATCATTTCATTGGTATAAGGAACTTTCAATGGGGAAAACCCGTCTACAATTGTACAATAGCACTTAACAAGCAACATATAATCTTAGAACTGTGCCCAGGGCTCTGAAGGGTGAAGTGATTTTCCCAGAATCATACAGCTAGTCTATGTCAGAGATGGACTTGAAACTAAGTCTTCCTGGCACTTCTCTATCTGTTATAATTTGCTGCCTCTATTTATTTGAAGACCCGGACAACATTTGTATATTTTTGTCTGCCCTGTTGGAGGGAGTATGTACACTCGGACAATGGAAACGTTAATGAGAGTTGCCAGATGGAAATAGACTAAGAAGGGTAACATTCACTAGCCTATAAAGACAAAGAACGTAAAGTATGTAATCAACATCTTTAAAATCATGACTGAGATGGAGAAGGTGAACATAGACTTGTTCACCAAATCCAGGAACACTTGGAAGAAGGAAAAAAAAACCTCTTAAAGCATAAAGTGCTAATAAATGTTTAACAACTGGAGCTCCAAAAAAAAGCACACAACACAATTTTAAATTTAATCTACATCATTAACTTTTTTCATCACTTTCTTAAATCTAGACAATCAACAAAACAATAAATCAAATCTCAGTTTGTAGCATTTACTGATTTCCAAGGTGTAAACTCACAGTGAAAATTTAACAACTGGCTTTCCTGAGTGAGTATGCCCCTATCTATAACATATAATTTGGCTGTTAATTATGCACACGTTTTATTCTGTTGTTTTTTCCCTCTATGCCCAGCAGTGTCAGCTAGCATATGCAGGACTCACTTTTGGGTTAGGAAATCCTTTGTGTTAGGAAGACTTGTAACACATGCTATTTGTGTGATCCTGGTTAAGTTACTTAACTTTTCAGTGCCTCAGTCAACTCTAGAATTATCAGTTACATAGGAGGCAGCCTGGAACAGAGGATAAAGTCCTGGATGTGGAGTCAATAAGGTCTGAAGTTAAATATCATGTGAGCCACTCACCAAGTCACTTAACTTTTCTTAGTTCCCTCACCTACACGAGAATAGGATAACAAGAACACCTAGTTCACAGGGTCATTGTGAAGATCAAATGAGGTAATGTATCCATGATCCTATGTAAAATGTATTGCAAACATTTAGTGCAAGCACTAAATACTAGATATTAGCTGTTATTAGGAGTTTTTCCACTGATATGCATCCATAGAGGAAGTTAAAACACCAGGACTTCCATGTACTACTTAAATTCCAGGTTTGGACCCAAAAAGTGAGATAATTTTCGTATGTGTTAATGTTCTCTCCGTAAAATGATTGCAAACCTTCTGGGGCTTGAAAAGGCCTATGGCTCTTTTGTCCCTCATGGTATTTAGCACAATGTTTAGACAGCTACTAGGACTCAGTCATGGTTATATTTGACTGCTTGATCAAAGACATGAAAGGTGGAAATAAATCAATGAATGAATGCAATAATGTATCTATTAAGTAGTTACTATTTGTCAAGCATTGTGCTAAGTACTTGGGAGTCAAATACTAAAGCAGTACAATCTCTACCTCCCGATAAGTTTATATTCTAAAAGGGTGGGAAAATACATATGGGAGAAAGTGGCCAGGGAGGGTGCTTTGGTCTGGAAAGTAGCAGGATGGTGAGTGATGCCAAAGGATAGCTGATTAAGGCCTTCCATGAGCAATGGCAGTTTTGATTTGATTACTGTTCCCAGAACAAGAGACAGAAAGAGGAAAAAGGGAATACACGAGTGGAAAGGAAGATAGCAACAAGACAGCCACATGGCTGAATAGAATGTGAGGAATCATCTGATCTAGGGGTCTGGCTGGGTGAAGTGTGAGCTTTGAGTCTTTGCACTCATTCAAACCCCACCCCCCAAAAAAAGAATGAGTAGACTAGGGTCTGAGTTCCAAAACCTTGATAGATTAAAAGATTAAGTTCCCCAGGGCATGGTTTCTGAAGGTCCAAAGGCTTCACTAACAAGGTAGAAGTCAAGGTGTCCAGGATGAATATGAATGTTTAAATGGGATATAGAATGCAATTAGAAGAGATCAAATCCAACAAGATCACGGGAGCATTAATATCTATATCTTGACGTTTTGCTTGTAAAGAACTGCAGTACCTGAACTCAATACTTACTAAATTGGTATCCTAATTTAGTTCTGTTTCTCTTTAGGTTACGCTGAGAGTGAAAAACATAACTCTTTTTGTTACTCAGTGACTTGTCATCAGTAGTATCTCTTGGACCGCTTGGAAACAACTGACTATAAAAATCTCTTCCCAAGGCTTTCATATTCTTATAAGGCAAGATGTTTTGTTACCATCTATGCTAAATTTTGATATTTGTACAGAATTGTGAATGTTAGAAGAATGGAGAACAATTAGTAGCCATCTGGGACAAATAAAATAGCTGCCAGAAACTTGGGGTCACTAACTTGCTCTCCTAAGATATTTAGCTTTTTTTTTCTTTTCTACTTCCTTTTTTATTTCTTTGTCTCATTAGACAGTTCATACTCTATTCATATCTTGTAGGGATATGAAATGTACACTGCATTCCATTTACATTTTAATTATAAACCTGAATATTTGTGGAATATAATCTCCCTTCTATTGTTACCTCAATCTCATTCCTCTTGTCTTTGTTCTCTTTTCCAATGGGCTATAGTGTGTAACTAATATAGCAGCATACAAGAGCTTATGTGGCATGGTCATGTCATGAGAATAAGGGACAGCAGAAGGGCAACTTAAGTTATTCATTGTTCCCCCAAAGAGAGTAAAAGAAGGGTGTCAGTGTGGTATATGCTTGGAAATGGCACTGGCTCAGAGGCCAAAGGACTGGTCACCTCTCTCACTACTTGTGTGACCTTGGGCAAATCCTTTGACCTTCTTTGGCCTCAGTTTCTTCATTTGCAAAGTGAAGGCATTAGACTAGATAGATTCCTCAGTCCCTTACAGCTCTGGAAGTATAAAGATCTAGAGGAAGACAAAGTAAAAGTTAAGAAAATCCCCTGTGGAGGTTTATAGGAAAACACCAAGAAGAATCATACTTTATAAAAAAAGGTGTAGAGGGGGTGTTATCTTAAATAGGTGAAGAGAGTTCCCAAATTAATGAATTCACATTTTTCACACTTTCAGAGAAAGTACAAGTAGGAATATTATGAGGTTGCTTATTATGAGGTTGCTCATCCATTAACTATTATTAAAAGGTCAATTCTCATTTCTTCATTTATCTCACTGAAGATTGTGGCCACCAAACTTTGTTAACTTTTTGGTCTTGACTGGATGCCTTGCTCTGTGATTTTTGTTTCTGAGTTATCTCTGCTTAGTGCTTTACCATTTTGATGTTGCCCCCCTCACCTTACCCACTTTGTACACTTTTCCTTTATGAGCCTTTGCCTATCTTTTTCTTTTGTGACCTAGAAGTGTCCTTCATTTGAAACCATAAAACTTTATCTCACATTATCTCATTAACAATACTGCAAAACACACCGTATTTAAAGAAACTGAGTTGTGTGGGAGTTCCTTCCTTTCCTCTAGAGTGGAGTTTCATTTCTTATATTGTGTTTGTATAAGCGTGAGGCATTTGGGCATTTATAAAGAAAAGGTTCAGTACAATGGAAAGGGAAGATGAGGAAATTATGGAGAGGAATCAGTAAATGTCAGTGAAGCTGTGATCGTATGGCAAGGACCTTGAGGTGAAAAAGTAGGACTGGGGAAACACAAGGGAATCTCTGATACTGTTCTGTCACCATCCATCTCTGATGCAATGAAACTGAAACCCCTTAAAGAGAAAACCAAAAGCACTCCAGAATCTCATGGTTGTATCAAAATTTCCATGAACCTCTTCACCACCCAAAGTCATAGTTACCAAAGGCAAGTTCCCTGCATGTAGCTACCTTACAGGAAAACTTGGTCTTGGTCTATTTAGATGAACCTCCCATGGTTAGAAAAAGAGGAGAAGCATAATAGGACTACTTTAAATGGGCAGTATCTTTGTTTCTCCTTCCCATAGGCAGAATTCCCCTGCCCCTGGCGGTAGTTCCAAAGAAAGGAGGGAGAGTAAAATATTTTCATTTCCCTCTTGTAAATGAGAAAAGTAAAAATTTATTCAGAATCATTATTTCAGAAATAAGTACGTTGTGGGATAAAAGGTGTCCAGGCTATCCTTCTCTCTAGCAGAAACTCCCTCAGGCTCTTAAGTCATTCAGATAAGTGGGAAACCTTAGATATTCCAGACCCACCTGGTGAGGTGTGGGTTGGCTGCCATCAAAGTAGATTTCAAAATCTGAGTCACGACTTCTTTGTAAATGAATGTGTTAGAGATATTTAATATCTCAGAGGAATTTTAAAAAGAGTAACAGTATGCTTCACAGCAGAGCTTGTAATCTTAATCCAACTTTGCCATTATTGATTAGAGTGGCAATGTGGTGCTGTGTCGGAGAGGGCACTGGATTTAGAGTCAAAAGAACCTGGGTTCAGATCTTGTACTTTCTCGTGTATAACTGGATAAATCACTTCACTTCTCTGTGCTTAAATTTCTCATCTGAAAAATGAGGCAGTTGAACTGAATGGCCTATAAAGTTCCTACTGCCCAACAAGGGATGATGGGCTATGCACATAGAATATACCAAAATAGTGACAAATCCCATTCTCACACTGTTCCTAGAAATATTAAGTAAGCTGGTTTTCAATCTGTGTTCTCTCTTTCCTCATTCCACATCTTCCTCCACCATTGATTATATTTAATTTTTTAAGCTTTTTTAACATTTTGAGTTCCCAATTCTATTTCTCCCTCCCCTCCCCACCTTAGGTGGTAAACAGATATAGGTTACACGTGTATAGTTATGTAAAATGTTACCGTATCAATCATTTCATATAAGGAGATTCGAATAAAAGGGGAAAAACCTGAAATAAAGAAAGTGAAAAATAGCATGCTTCAGTCTATATTCGGTCAACATCAGTCCTTTATCTGTAGAAGGATGGTATGCTTCATCATTAGTCCATTGGGATTGTTTTGGATCATTGTATTGCTGAAAACAGCCAAGTCATTTACCGTTGTTTATTGAATAATTTTGCTGTAACTGTGTACAATGTTCTCCTGGTTCTGTTCACTTTACCGTGCATCAGTTCATGTAAGTCCAGGTTTTTTCTGAAATCATCCTCCTTGTCATTTCTTACAGCACAATAATATTCCGTTACAATCATATACCACAGCTTGTTAGTCATTCCCCAATTGATGGGCATCACTTTGATTTCCAGTTCTTGGCCACTACAAAAAGAGCTGCCACAAATATTTTTGTACAACTAGGTCCTTATATTTTGATTAAACTCAATTCACAGGTATTAATTACACCTACAACAATGTTTAAGGCACTGTCCTAGACACTGGGAATTCAAAGACTTTATCTTGATTTCCTATTAAGCTTTCCTAAACCTATTTGGCTACTAAATGTGTGTGTGTTTGTGTGTATGTGTGTATGTACATATACACACATACATATAGTCTTTTTCCCTTCTAGATTCACTGTAAAGCATTCACTCATCCCTTGAGTGTCCTTCCTTGGGGTCCAAGTTACTCAAGAGCTAAAAATCAGAGGGAGTAGCATGTCTCCTTGGTCAAGATGAAATTTATAACACGTTTTTACCCTTCCTCTAATAGCAAATCATGTGTTTTTTTAAACAAACTTGCTAAGTGATTTTAAGAGATAAGTGTCAGAAGAGACAAGTTTCAGGGAAATCAAATTTGATTTCTCGATAGGAGGAAATAGATTTACAAGAACTAAATAAGTTTTGTTTTCAAAAAAATGTTGCCTATATTTTAAACTTTAAGAAAATTACTAAAATTCCAATAAAATTGAGACTCTAAATCAGTTGGATATCTCCAGCCCAGTTACAACTGCTAATGCATTAATAATTTTATATCATTTGTTGTGAAACAGTGTGGGGTACTAGACAACAAGCCACATTTGAAGTGAGGAAGATGAGTTTAAGTTCTGCCCCTAACAAATGATAGCAGTAGCTATGTGACTTTGGGCAAGTCTCTTAACTTAGTGTCTGAGGTAGCTCTCTAAAACTGTAAGTCAAAGAGTAGTTTTATTTTTGTAACAGTTTGAGGGAGTTTCTACACTAGCATATCTCTATACTGAAGAAATCATATGTCTCCTGCCACAAAAGAAATAGACTGTGACAATAGAAGTAATAGCAGAGGTAAATTGCCTGCTGAATCTACTGCTGAGAGTAGGCCCCACTACTAAAAACTTAATAATGAATCTCCCAATTACGATTCAATTCTTTATAGAGTCTTCAACCAAGAAAACACTGTGTGCATAGACTAGTACTGATCTGAGGAATGCACGAAGAACAAACCAGAAAGATAGCCTCTAATATCCCGAATGCTCAGTTTAGTTAGGAAGACAAGCTCTATACAGTGCAAAGTAATGATGCATGATACCATTAGAACTATATGATGAAATGAATTATGTATACACCATACAATAAGTGCTATCAGAGTTCCAAGGGCGAGGGGATCAAGAGACTTTGTGCTGTGAAAAATCATATAGGAGAGGAGAGATTTCAGCTGAGCCCTTCTTAGGTTATGTCTCCCACTAGACTGTAAGTTTCTTGAGGTTAGGAATCATATCTCATTTATCTTTATATTCCCACAGCACCTTCCTATTGTTACTTCTTCACAAATATTGAATGAATGAATGATGAGAAGCATTTGAATAAATGGAGGGGAGAGACAGAAGGGCATTGCAGGTAAGGAAAACCAAAGTGAAGTCGTGTAGTTAGAATGATTATAATGTATTACAGGGACACTAATATATGTAAAGCACACTGAAAATATACATATACATGCATATATACATATATTTTCTACTATCATCATTTAATTGTGATTGTTGTCATCATCATAGTAGTTTTGAGGTTTAAAAATAAATTTCCCTCTCTGTATGGCAACCTGCAAAATATCAGACACTCACGGTCACTGCTTATTTATTGTTTCATTCGATAAATACTATGTTGCAACAGTTTATGATGTATTAAAATATTAGGTGCTATATAGAGATGCTGGTGAGGGATGGGGTGATAAAAACATGATAGCTAAAGAATAGATTATGCCATTAAGTGAAGAGATGGTGATAATGATGGCAAGCACATGTTGACTCTCTGGAGTGGCTAATATTTGAGTAGAACAGTAGCAATTTAACATAGGGATAGGGACAGAACCTGTGATTTCACTGACATGGGGAACTCCCAGATGAGCAAACTCCACCTACCAATACAAGTTGACACTTTCTCTACAGCTCATAATTTTAGAGAGTTGACTGGAGAATGGAGAGGATGAGTGATTTGCTCAGGTTCACAAAGTTAATATGTGTCAGAGGCCAGGTCTTCCTGGCTTTGCCGTGCTTACTCTAATAACCTGGTATTGTTCTCAAATTTTCATTCTTTCTCTGCCATCCTATAGACTGTATACTTAAATGCCAAATTTATGTAACACAGTCCATGACTAATGTGCCCTGATATGACATTTCAGGTTGACAGTAATCCATAAATCCATTCAAGAACTATTGACCTTCATCATAGTGGTTATGTCACATTCATTCATTTGATCCTCTCATGACCTCAAGTAGCTTTGTTTTTTCAGGGTTAAAGTGCTATTAAATCCAATTCAATAAATGTAGCACCTATTATATGCCAGACACTATGATAAGTACTAGAGTTACAAGGAAGGAAGAAAGGGAATAAACATTTATTAAGCACCTACTACGTGCCAGGCATTGTGTTTTTCACAACAACCCTGGGAGATAAGTGTTTTTATTTTTCCCATTTTATAGTTGAGGAAATCTAGACAGACAGAGGTTAAGTGAGGTTACATGGCTTACTCTAGTAAGTGTCTGAGGTTGGATTTGAACTCAGGTCTTCCTGATTAAAAGCCCAGTCCTCTATCCACTGTGCCACCTAGCTGTTTCAAATACAAAAATGAAACAGTCCCTGCCCTCAAGAAATAGCAATCCAATGGGATATACATAGAGAAAGATACATAAATCAAGTAGAGGAGAATCTTGGAGAGGAAGGTATCAGTGAGGGTGGGAGTATAAGGTAGGGAAGGCTTTATTGTTACTAAGAAGGTGACCCTTGGGCTAGTTTGGAAGGAAGCCAGGATTTCCAAGAGGTTGGAAATGTGATAAGGAAGCATAGGAACACCCAGTGGGAAGACACAGAAAAGAGCATCCTGTCTAAGGAATAGCATGTAGATCAGTCTTTTCTGGACCACAGAGAGTGTGGAGGTGAGTATTGGGTAAACTAAATTAAAAAAATGAAACAAAACACTGGAAAAGTACTAGGGCACCAGACTGAGATACAAAGATAAAAAACAGCTCAGCCCCTGCTGTCAATGGGGCTTATCTTCTTGACTCAATACATGTATTAGTAAACACATATAAGTTGTATACAACAATAAATAGTAATTTCAAGAGGGAGAGAGCATTAATAACTGAGGCCATAAAAAGTTAGTATAAAGGGAACACTTAAAGTAACCTGGGGATTTCAGAGGTGGACGTGAGGAGAGAAATGTGGGAGGGGGGAGTGTATCAATGCAAAGTATGTGGGAAATGGAACGTCGTGTACAGCTAGCACGTAAATTTGGCGTGTTCATGAAGGGCTAGGAAATCATGTCAGTTGAGGATCTTTTCAAGGGAGTAGGGATGATTAATACAAGAGAGAAAAAAAGTTTAGAGTACAATATCTTGGGAAGCCAACGGAGGAGAGAGTATGCAGAAGGGAGGGAATGATCGATACTATCAGATACTACAAGGAAGGCAAGGATGAAGTCTTTGCATTTTGTGACCAGGATGTCATTTAAAGAGTTGTCTTTGGAAACAGTTTCAGTAAAGTGGTAAGTTTGGAAGCCTTATTGTAAGGATTTGAGGAGAGAGTAGTGGATAGCTAATAAGTTGAGGCATTGGCAGTGAAAGGAGAAAGAGAAAAATAGGAAGAAAATAATAGGGAAGAAAGGCTTTTTTGTGACTGAGAAAGCCTACGTATACTTTTAGGAGGATGGAAAACTGTCAGTGCAGACAAAATGGGCTCTTAATCGGACATCTGTGAACTTTTACAAAATTGTTGAAAATTATATTTCATTATTATTAGTTTTCTTCAAAATCCTATGTATTTTATTTTACAAATCTACAAATGTCATTCTGTGAAAGGGTCCACCAGATTGTCAAAGGGATACATGAGGCTTCCTTAACTTCAGCTCTTAGCCTTTTTCATATGTCGTAATATAAAGGAAGCCTGGTATAAGAAGAAAGACTGAAGATACATGAGTGAGAGGAGTCATTATTAGAGCAATTTACTGTAAGAGGAGGGATGTCATGTAACGAAGAGCAATGGTAGAAAGATTAGCTTAGCAAGAAAAGATGTAGCAGCTTCTAAGATGAGAAAAGAGGGAAGAAAGTAGGTGATTAGTTTTGAGTACATCATGATACTTTTCAAGGAGTTGGGGAAATAGATAGCTTTTACATCTATGAAACAACTAAAGGATTTGTTCTTACTCAGATTCTTGCTATGGCCAGCAGTTGGCATAATGGATGCTTTATGTACTATTTGTGGTTAGAAATGAGTAATTAGACATAGCAACTTGACACCCTGAATGTTGAAAGACTAGCCAAAAGCAACAGAATACGTCACTGTCAGAGTCAAGGATAGATCTTGGAAGTATTAATCCTGACCACTTGTTCTAACCACCAGACCACAGTTTTTTTCCATGTACAAAAGCTTGAAAATAGATAAGGATGAAGTCAGTGGTTTCTTTGGTCAGATGAATAGAAGTCATAACTCCCAGAGATGGAATCATAGGTGGATCTGGTAAGTCTATAATCATTTCACATTCCAGTTCGTCCAATTTATAAATGCATAAAATAGGCAAATATTATTTACCATGACCCCAAAGTCCCATCAGTGACTTGCTATGTAATCAGTAACTGAAAATGAAAATCACTTTTTAAGATACAGACTTTATGAAAATATCCAGGCACACGGGAGCAAAATGCAAAATCTAGGCTTTGAGAAGCAGCATGAACCTTGCACTAATTTTATCACTTGTCTGGGTGACCTCAGATAAATCATCTATCTGTATCTCAGTTTCCTCATTTGAAAAATGAAGAAAGTGGATCAATATTTTCCATCCAAACTATACTATGCATGAGTCGAATAGCTAAATTTTTTATTGTGAACTGCATTGCCAATTCCACAGCCCGGGATAAGAATTCTTAGCAACTTAGGGATCAGGGACAGAAAGTTGAAAATAGGTATCAATCCTACCTTAAATGACGTCAATATTCTTTGTGGTACAATACAGAACAGATTTTCAATTGAATGCTTGTCTAATATACACATATTTAATTGGATACAATCCATGCTCTTCTGGGACCCTCTTTTGGTCTTGGCCTTGACCACTGGGTTTGAATGGACTGATTTGATCCTGAGGATGGTTCTCAACAGGTCATATCCACTGTAAGGCTAGTTGCCACCACAGGGAAAATATCCATTTATAGCTTAGATGTAGATCAGAGGTGTCAAATACACAGCCCACAAGGCTTGTGGTCGGAATCTGAATAAAATATATTTGGGAAATCTTTAACAAAATAAATAAAAACATGGAACTTAACATTTTAAAACCATCAACATGCAGTCCTCAGGGATTGTTATGTATGGCTTAGAGGGTCTGCTTTCTATTTGAATTTGATGCCACTATATAGATCATGTCTAGGCTTCACCAAATGTGGATAACAGGGTCTGTATTTTCCATACAAGCACCCCAGGTATCAAATGTATAGGGCAGCCTTTATTTCACCTCATAGAAAATCCAGAAGATACAAAAGGCACCAAGAATGAATGCATAAACCAGTTCAGAAACACATAAAACACTCACAGTAGGTATCTTTGGAAAGAATTGAACTTTGAGTTACTGTCAGGACAAACCATTGATATTTTTATGGATCCCTACATCTCCCACAAGAGCTTATACTATCCCTTTACCGCAAGACTCATAGTGCCTCTCAGAACACATTTGGATCTCCCACCCCAAGAATACAAATACACTTTGGGGTTGTTGAGTAAGCAATAAGAAAAAAATTCTGATCAGTCCCTATTTTTACTCCTAAAGACCCATTTAACCTTTTGGTACTACTCTTAGGGCTTGGGCTTCTCCAGAAAGGAAACACTTATTTATTTCACTCAATAGTATTTTTTTTTTCCAATTACACATAAAGATATTTTTTAACATTCATATTTGTAAGATTTTGAGTTCTAAGTTTTTTCTCCCTCTCTCCCTTCCCTCCCCTCTCCCCAAGACAGTAAGCAATCTGATAAAGGTTATACACTGACAATCATGTTAAACATATTTCCACATTAGTCATATTGTGAAAGAAGAATCAGAACAAAATGGAAAAACAATAAGAAAGAAAAAAACAAATAAAGGTGAAAATAGTGCTTCAATCTGTATTCAGACTTCATACTTCTTTCTCTGCGTGTGATGGCATTTTCCATCATGACTCTTTTGGAATTGTCTTGGATCATTGTATTTCTGAGAAGAGCTAAGTCACTCATAGTTGATCATCTCCCAGTGTTGCTGTTACTGTATAATGTTCTCCTGGTTCTGCTCACTTCACTCAACATCAGTTCATGTAAGTCTTTCCAGGTTTTCCAGAAGTCCACCTGCTCATCATTTTTTATAGAACAATAGTATTCAATTACATTCATATTCCACAACTTGTTTAGCCATTCCTCAATTGATGGGCACTCCCTCAATTAAAGAAACACTTTTTGAAGGTGCTAGATGGCAACCACCTTTCCCATTGGACCTGCACTATCTGAAAAACTTTCTGCATTAACAGGAAGTGGCAAAGTCCAATTGTTTTAATTCTCTTCCAGTCCTGTATGCTGTGGTTTTGCACTGCAGCTGCAACAAACATGTAAATGATTCTCTTCTCTCCCAAGAGCCTGAATGCTGCTATGTCTTGGAATCAGAAAGTCCATTCTTGGCCGTCTCTCAGGGTGTATGGATAAGTTCATGTTTTCTGCTGCCAGATTTTTCTGTCTCAAATTGTCATCAGCAGCTATGGGTGAAAAAGGAGAGAAAAGTCCTTTCAATACCATACGAGACCCCAGATAAAAAGGCCTAAGGGAAAAGGTAAATACAATTAATATGTCACTTTCTTCATAGATCTCTGAGATAAGAACCCATTCTCCTGAGTTCCACCCTGGGGTAGCCTTGGTCACTAGAAATTAGTCAGGATATGTCTCTTATCCTCTCAACAAGACACCATTGGACATGTATACTCTCTCCATAGAAAGCTACTTTTCTGATCCCCCGCATACCTTATCAAATTTATTTAGGACTTTCCTGATCAACATTACTCTACAAATGTGGCACTCAGGCACGGTACAAGCATACATTCTTAATTTTTGGTGTGTTTAAATACAGTTATAAGGCTTGTTATAAGCTGCCCATGTTTTCAAACAGTATTTCCCAACACGATACACTGAATTGCTGCAAAAACTTCATTGTCAAGTCCAAGTCTGGATGGGATGGGGTGTGGGGGGCAAGGGACTTTTCCAACAGATTCAGCCTCAGTTCTTCCCCTAAGATCACTCCTTCTCATTCCCTATATCATTCTTACTTAGCCTAAACTGCAATCTGAATTGGATTTTTCCTCAAGACAAAGTGGACAATTTTCTTTTACTAATCTGAGGCTGTCCATAGTAACTGATCTCAGTAACTTCCATGTTGCTTCAGTTTTCTCTTTTTATTTATTGTAGCCAGGTAGTTTCATTTCAAAAACTCACCCCACCTCACCTTCTGCCAATCTGCACAGATTTAACTTGGCTTTAAGGAATTTTCATGACTGTATGTGATGACAGTTGCTCCAATTTTTGAAATATTTCAGATATTTTCCCCCATTGTTTTCATTGATTGTTTACTCATGCCAATTAATGGTGAAAGATTGAAGTCATCACAATACCCATTTTGGGTAATTGATTTGTGAGTTGGTGACTCATGTTCTAAACCCTGCTGCAAAAATACTGCCCATTTTCGCTTTAAAGTTTATTTCCTTCAAAAGGGTGACCTGGAAAATGCACTAGATTAGCAATCAGTAGCTTTGGGTTCTATTCCTAGCTCGGCTGCCCAGTTTTCTAGGCCTCAGTTTCCTCATCTGTAAAATGAGGATGTTAATATTTTCTGACCTAAACTATGTTACACTGGAGCTCTCAGTGTTGTAGGAGGTTGGAACTGGGAACCTGGGAGAACGAGGTTGTTGTTTTCAGATTCTAAGCTTTATGAAGTAGCATAGGTTTTGCAACTCAGTAAAATTTTGAACCTGTGCATGTCTGCAAACCAGTTACTGGGAAGCACAATACTAGATTGTCCTAGGGCAGTTCCTCGAACAGAGGTTATGTTTTAAAATCAAATTGGTAGTTAACATAACATCTAGCTCTAAAATCCATGTGGTTTTAGGAGTGTGCCTTGGAAACTTTTCCTTCAAGTTTGTGGGATTGCTTGCTATTTTTATGAGGTGATGGGTCAGAATTACTTAATGTGGATGTTTTTTTTTCTTCGTATCTCCAGAACCTAACACCTAATAGGTAATTAACAAATGCTTACTAATGGGTGGATGGAGGGATAGATAGATGAATAAACAGCAGCAAAAAGGAATTTAAGGTGGGTTCTGATGGAAGTAAGCTGGATACAGATAATGGGGCTTTCTTTAATGGCAGTACACATGCCTACATGATTTATGAAAGCCTAGGTCCTTTGAAATATGGGAGTTTCCATCTGAAAAAAATAATCAATTCAGTTCTATGAAATTTAGGGGCTTTCTGAGGCTCAGCTGTAACTCATCTGTATTGAACAATTAATGCTTATTTCAGGCACAGTGGAGCATCCTGTGTCAGTTGCCTTGAAATACAGGAAGTAGTTTCTTATAAAAGATGAGAAAGATATAGAATAGCTGTGTACTGTGAACTACATGCATTAATTCACACCAAAGTGGTCATTTCCCGGAATCAGTAGTTTACAATTTTTCACGTGATTTATGTAAAGATTCAAGTACTGGGAGAACTTTCACATACAAGGGATTTTTGGGAAATATCTTTGTTTATAATATGCTCTTGCACCTGTTGTTAAGCTATGAGAGTTTGTTAAATTTGTATGCACATCAGTTTTTAGATTTAGGGCTTGAGGGGTCCTCAGAGAGGCCATCTAATCCAATAATCTCATTTTGTCTATAAGCAAACTGAGGCTGAGAGAAATTAAATGATTTGCCCCAGGCACATAAGTAATGTCAAAGGTGACATTTGAAACCCAGTCTTCTTTTACCTCGATAACTACTGATCTTTCTCTGAGTATGTCCAAAATGGAACTCATCTTTACCTCTAAATTCATGCTTGCTTCAAACTTCCCTATTTTTATCCAGAGTGTTATTATCCCTCTGGTCATCCAGGTTTAAGGCCTCAGTCATTTTTGACTTCACACTTGTCCTCACCCCTATGAGTAATCAATTGCCAAATGCTGTTGATTCTACCTCCATAACATCTCTTGCATCTGTCCATTCCTCTGCATTCGTACAACACCTACCCTGGTTTTGTCTCTTTTTACCTCACGTGGACTAAAAGACTCTAAGGACACCATTATAGTAGCTTCCCTAGTCAGTCCCTCTGCTTCAAGCCTCTCCCTTCTCTAATCCATTCCCCCACAGCTGCTGAAGTGATGTTCTGACCTTGATGCTCAAGAAGCTTCACTGACTCCCATGTCTTCAGGATGGACCACAAACTCTTCCCTTTGGCATCTACAGCTCCTCTAATCTAGCTTCATCCTACCTTCCCAGATTGATTTCACATTTCATCGGTTCATTCAATCTAGGTTCTAGATAGACTGGCCTACTAACTCTTCCCTGCACACTGTATTCAAACTCTATTATCTATACTTTACACACAGGCTGTTCCCCAGGCCTAGAATGTTCTTGTTCTTCTCCACATACTAGAATACCAGGTCTTGGCTCAAATTTTTTTCTCTGACAAGAGGACTTTCCTGGTTTACCCCACTGTTAGTTCTACCCCATGAAATTACTTTGTTTTTATTTCACATATGCTTTTAATTAATTTATATAGATGTTATCACCTCCTGTCTAGAGTATAATGTAAGCTTCCTGAGGGAAGGGATTATTTCCTTTTTTTTGTTATATAGTCTACAGGCCTGCCTTGACCTTCCATTAAATTATGAGTAGGCATAATCTGTGGCCACCTAGAGCTCCTCAGGGCTATTACCTTGCCCTTCCTTGAGCACCCTCCATGAATCCCCCATCCCGCTTTCCAGTCACACACAGCTGTCTGATACTCTGGGATAATTCAACCCAAGAATGACCCTTGTGGACAATGATTACTTACCCAGACGTATTCCTCAATAATTAATATACTTCCATTCCTTCATATACTCCCCATCCCAATGATTCTGAATGCCAAACTGTCATTATTCAAAACCTATTCTCCATCCTCCAATGACTGATCTCTTATTCTCTTCCTCCTCAATACAAGCTTCCCCTTGTCCCCAAATCCAATTCTAAAGTTACCCAACATTTCCACTGTGCTCTCTGGAATGCCTGTTCCATAGATAACAAACTAGATTTAAACCTTTTCCATTCTTAATTTCTCTATCTTCTGGTACTCGCTGAGACCTAGCATCTCTCTTGATGACACAGCTTCCCTGTCAATCCTTTCTGGAACTGGTTGAATTTTCATTTATTTCCTCATTCACTGGTTATGGTGGTAGGAGCTGGATCACTTCCTGATCATCATTGCCACTTCTATTTCTTTTCTAATTTTCCTATATAGGGTGACTAATGTTACATTAAAAATTAGCATCAGTGACTTCATTCTGTTTTTTGCTACCATTTTGTGAAGTTTCAACTCCATGTAAGTTACCTGATTTGGGAGGTTTCACAAGAGTACTCTCCCTCCCTACTGTCACCTGACTTAATGAATGTCACAAGAATACCCCTCTCCCTCTCACCTCAATGTCTCTTGACCCCCCTCATCCAATGAGAAATTTGATGTCTCAGTCCCCATATTCCTGTATTTCCTGTTTTTAACTCCATACAAATTGTATCTTAACTGTGAGAAACCAAGCTACTAGGTTGTCCACCACTGAGAGCCTTGGCCCAGTTTTGAAATGTATGCATTGCTAAATAAATCATTTGTCTGGATGAAATTTGATTTCTTTATTTCTTCACACCACTTTTACCTCTTTTACTGGTAACCCCTTGAAGAAATATTAACTAGATTTCACTATTTTTAGGTTTTATGTAGTATCTACTGTACCTTTCTCAAGAAACATAAGGGATCTTTTCAAAAATAATAAAACCTTTGAGACGTAATGAAATACAATAAGCAATATTGTGTTAGTTCATATATACACTTATATACAAGAGCATTTGTCCCATACCTGAAGGCATTGTTTTCCTTATTTTATTATTTTCATTAAGCACAATTCTAGCCAAATATTTCTCTTCCTAAGATACATCACAGGATCTTAGTTTTAAAGGTGGAACTGACCTTAGATGACATCTAGGGTCAACCATCCTCATTTTTCAAAATGAGAAACTGAGGTCCAAGGACACCAAATGACTAGCCCAAGGCAGTGAGGGGAAGAACCAGGAATTGAAGCCAAGTTCAGTGACTCCAAACCCAGTACCCTTTCTACCTTCCATTTGACTCCACAGTCTCCTACAGATCTCTTAGAGATCTCTCATCAGTTAATGCTCTGGGAAATCTATAACTTTAATTAACCAAAGAATGAACTTTAGCACACTAGGTGTGATTTATATTAATAGGTGAATACAAATTAATTGAAACAAAATACTTTTGGAGCAAGTTTGAATATTTTTCATTTGTTTGTTTTTTAATCATTTAATAATCCCCTGATACAGCTGGTTGCTAGTCAATCTATAAAAACCTGAAGAAGCAACAGTAGGGACTTCTCTAAAACCTAACCTTCCCACACTGAAAATAAAGGACCAAGCTTCCTTGCGTCACCTTTGTACGTTTACGTATGAAATGATGCAGATAATTAAATTAAATGGCTTTCCCTTGGAGGTCACTTCTCTTTCTCAGTCTCATTCTCAAACTTCTCCAACTATAGCTGCAATCAGCAGAGTTTAAGGTTCTATTCTAGGGCAATGCTTTCCTACCTCTTTGGCCAGTTGGTTATAAGCCTCTGGAAACTGTGGGTTATGTACCTCATCGGGAAGACAAGAAATACCACAAGTGCTTGGTAGAAGCCCTAGTTGAGGCTATTTTAGGCAAAGTGGAGAGTCCTGGCTCTGAAGGCAGGCCGATTCTGTTTGTCTACTGACAGTTTCCTTGTGTACCTAGCACTTTGCCCAGTGTTTGGCATATAGTAAATGATTATTAAGTGCCGACTCTCTGACTTCCTTTGTATTCCATGTACCGGCTAGTTAACAAGCTAACTATGGACAAATGACTTAATTTCTCCTGGCCTCAGTTTTTCATCTGTAAAATGGGGATAATCATACCTGTAGCCAATCTCTCATTGTGTATGTATATAAAACATTTTATAAACTTTGGCAACATTGCAGATTATTATATGAATTTTTTTTTCATTACTGTTATCAATCATCATGTCTAAGCCTCTGCGCATGAGATCACATACACTCGATGATTTGTGATCTGGCAAATAGTAAATGCTACTTCAGGGACTTGAAGGTTTTCTAATGAGTGGCATAAAATAAAGGAAAGAGTAAAGGACCTGGGTTCAAATCTCAGCTCTGCTACTTACTATTTGTGTCCTTGGGGCAAGGCACTCAACCTCTCTGGGCCTCAATTTCCTCATCCGTAAAACAAAGGGGTCAGATTAGATTGATCTAAAACCTCTTTAAGATTTGAATCTATGACCCCTTCCTTCTCTAATTCAGGACAAAAGAGTCAGAGCTATTTGGAGCCAGACTTGTGAAGAGGGCCAGACTTTCTTCAGAGCCCTCTTGCTCTCCCTTTGTCAGCATCCTCACCCCTGTTTCAGTCCTCCTCTATGGGCATTCTTGTTGTTGTTCCTAAAGCGGGGTGGATTCTGAGTTAAAGGCTTTTATTAGTTAGCTATATGTCCTTACCTTTGGTTTACTAATGGCCCTGGAGCATCCAGAAGATAATTAAAATCCCAAAGAGCAGTATCCATATATTTCACTACTATACCTTTGCCACAATCAGCCGATGTGGGATGTCACATTTTAGAAGAGTCAATGATGAACCGTAGACAATCCAGAGGATGGCATGTCCAGAACGATACAATGCTGTATGAGGGGTCTAAAGTTTGTCACAGAGGCTGAAACATAGTAGATGCTTAATAAATGCTAGCTGATTGTCAGTTGAAGGAAGTGGTGCTCATTAGCCTGGAGAGGAGAGTCATAGAACTAGAGCTTCAAAGAACTTTGGATACCATCTAGTCCAATCCTGTCTTACAAATGAGAAAACTGAGGCTCAAGAAGGTTAAATGACTTGACCAAGGTCACACAGATAGTAAATGAGAGAGATGAGAATTTACCTCATGTCCTGTGAATCTAAGTTTAATATTCTTTCCACTGTACTCTGAGGCCGCCTCTTACTGGAGACACGAAGGTTATCTTTAGGCATTTGAAAAAAGGCTCTTATATTGAAAAAGAAGTAGCTTTGTTCTACTTGATCCTGAATGTAGAAGCCGGTATAAGAGGTACAATTTTTAAATGAGAATTTCCCTCCCTCTCCCTCCTTTCCTTCCTACTTCCCTCCCTCCCCGCCTCCCTCCCACCCTCCCCCCTCTGTCTCTGTTTCCTCTGTCTCTCCTCTCTCGGTCTTTTCTTCCTCTTCTTCTTCCTCTTCCTCCTCCTCTTCCTCCTCATTCTCCCCCCTTCTTTCTCCTCCTCCCCTTCCTCCTCCTTCTCCCTCTATCCCTGTCCCTCCCACACTTGTGGGTTATGGGATGATCCCACTACTGATCTGCACAGGGTCTATCACCTCCTCTGTTTCTGACTTGGGCCAATTCACCCCCCCCCCTTAGGCAACTTGGTAGCTCCCAGCATCCAAGGGTTCCCCATACTCATGA
Organism: Trichosurus vulpecula; assembly: GCF_011100635.1. Taxonomy (NCBI): domain Eukaryota; kingdom Metazoa; phylum Chordata; class Mammalia; order Diprotodontia; family Phalangeridae; genus Trichosurus; species Trichosurus vulpecula. The sequence continues at coordinate 90,316,265 of NC_050576.1, read as the reverse complement.
CAAACGGTATAAGTAACCTATCCACATAGCCTATTGTTGCTCAGAGCTCCTAAGCTCTCGAGAGATCTGAGAGACTCAGCCTTCCCAGCAGTAGGTGTTACAAGGGCATGCCACCAAATATAATTTTACTTTATATTGCTCTTGTGGCACTATTCCTGGCTTCCAGACTTCAAAGCCATGCCTCTGCAACTGTCTTGTCCTAGAACTTCCCCTAGTACCTGGGGCTTCCCATCCCCTCATCCTTTCTTAACCTGGATATCTGTCTGTAAGGCCTACCACCATCTCTCATTGATGAATTCCTCCTGAAACCACCATTTTGTGGAGAGGCCTAGGCCATATACTGTCATAGTCACCTCCTTCTTCTCCTGCTTTTTTTCATCTGCCATTTGTGTGTTGTCTTCCTCCACTAGAATATAAGGTCTTTGAAGGAAAGGACTGTATTTCTTTTTGTGTGTTTGCATTCTTGACACAGCACAGTTTCTGACATAAACACTTAACAAATCTAATAAATGCTTGTTTCCTTCCTTCCTTCCTTCCTTCCATCCTTCCTTCCTTCCTTCCTTCCTTCCTTCCTTCCTTCCTTCCTTTCTTCCTTCCTTCCTTCCTTCTTCCTCTCTCCCTCCCTTCCTAATATAAAAAAAACAACTTCCTTGACAGTAAAGCCATTTAAAATTAGAATAGAGGTTGTTCAGGAAATAGGGTGCTACTTCTTACTGTAGGTCTTCAACAAATGATGAATGACTCCTTATTGGGTATAATATAAGAGAGATTCCTTTTATGTATGGATTGGACTCCAGTAGCCACCTAGGTCCCTTCCAACTCTGCAATTACGTGGATCTATGAAGAAACAGCCCTGCGAAAGCTACTCCCACAAGATAAGGAGCAACAATATACTTAAGTGGAAAGAATTCTGGACTTGAAGATAGAAAACCTATGTTTACATGCTGATTCCAACAATTATTAATTGCACAACCCTGGGCAAATCATTGAACTTTCCTGATTCTCAGTGTCATGGAAATATTACTTATTGCCTCATTTTTACTTTATAGGATTATTGTGAGGCAAGCATTTTATAAACTTTAAATAGATATGGTAACGTAAATTATTGCTAATATTGTAAAATTCTCTAGGTTGCTTTTACAATAAAGGACACAAGGAAGGGTGAATTCCATATCTCACAGTTACTTGCCCCTGGAATATTGGATGGCTGGAAAGTGGGGATAACAAAGTTCCCCTGTAATTGTAACTATTTTGGAGTGCTTTCCAAGCCCCTATGCAGGAAGGGTTAATGTTTAATTGCCAGTAACTGTGACCTGCATGAGAAGAGGGCACTGGGGTGGGTCAAAGTTGAGAATTAGGGGTCAAGTGAAGAGAAGTGGTAAATGCCTAAAGATCCAGGTAGGGGGCAGGAAGCTGGAAATGTCAGGGCAAAGGAATGGATAAAATATAGATTAAAATATCTATATGGATAAAAATCATTGTACAATCTGTGTCAAAATGAAAGAAATGGAGCCATCCAAATATAGAGAAAAGTGGTGTAACAGAATACCTGGGATGGAAGCCAACAGTCAAGAAAGCAGAAGGCAGGAAGGAACATGTGAAGGTCATTTGTTATGAGGAAGATGTATATTCAGAGAACTCAGATCCTTTGTTCTTTCTGTTTTCGAAATCCCCTGTTTGTGATTCCTATTCCATGTTGAGCAGAGACACACTCCCAACACCCTTTTACATCTTAAAGGAGCCATTTTACTGGGACCTGAAAGTTGGGCATAACTATGTTTGCTAGAATGACTTAATTACAGTCTGAGGTTTAGGTTTCTTGAACCATTGGTGATAGAAGCATGAACATTTCCAAAGGGATTCCAGTTTAGTCTTCCAGACCATGACATTTCTAGTTGACCATGTACTAGAGATGCCCCCACCTTCATTTAGGATCTAAAATGACACTGACTACGATATCCTCTTTCCTTTCATTCAATGACTGTGGAAGAGGGGTGAAGAACTAGGAGATTACAATACTAATAATAACTCATATTTATATAACATTTTAAGATTTGCCAAGAATTTTACATATACCATCTCATTTGAGACATAGACATTAAAGAATAGTGATCCACTGCTGAGGTAGGTGCTATTAAAATTGCCCTTTTGTAGATGAAGAAACTGAGGTTAAGTGACTTGTCCAGAGTCACACAACTAGCAACTCTCTGGGATATGATTTAAATCCAGACATGTTATTGACCTCAAATTTAATGCTTTATTTTTATTATTATTATTTATATTTTATATATTTATATTTTTTAAATTATGTATTATTATAATTATACATATTTTATTATGTAATATCCACCTCTCTGGGATAGAACTTATGACCTAGAAAATGCCCAATTGAATCTTGAATAGTAAAAGACAGAATACAAGTAGAGTGAAGGTAAAATATTGCATTTAGAACTCCAATCATCTAATTACAAATCCTGTGCTTTTGCCACCACAAGGCACTGCTTCTTGCACAAGTAATCATCTCAATATCCATTCCTTGGTCATCTAGGTGACTCAGTGGACAGAGTCCTGGGCCTGCAGTCAGGCCTTGAGTTCAAATCTGGTCCCAGATATTCACTAGCTGTGTGGCCCTGGGCAAGTCACTTAACTCTGTTTGCTGCAGTTCCTCCTCTGTAAAATGAGCTGGAGAAGGAAATAGCAAACCACTCCAGTGTCCTTGCCAAGAAAACCCAACTGGGGTCATGAAGAGTCAGACATGATTGATAAATGACTGAACAACAGCAAAGCTATTCCTCAACCCCTCCCATTACAGGAGGTAATAAAGGATTAAGTAAAGCAATGATTATGGTCTTGCTGTGTGCAAAACACTGTGTCAGTTGCTGGGGATATAAATAGAAAAGTAGGCTCTCAGGAAGCTCCTCCGATCTAATAGAGGAGACAACATATGGGAGGTTTCAGCTGCAAGTCAAATGTAAAAATCCCATAGTCCTAAGGGTGCAACACAAAAGTAGATGGCAATATCTATTTTTAAATTTCATTTCTACTGATGAAATCATACGATTTTCTGATATTGAACTATCTGACAGTATCAAGGACTTGAGTGATAAGAACTTTCTTTTGTGGGTTTTCAATAGCTCTGGTTATGTAGAACCTTCAGGAGCAGCTTCCAGGCTGTGAATCCACAGGAAATCTATTGTTGGGGTAGAAATCTGAGAAATTCCAAAACAAAGGAAGCAATTAGACTGGAGATTCTAGCTGGATTCAAAGAATTTAGCAAGCATTTACTAAGCACCCACTATGTATGACTCTGTGCTCAGCACAGGGGATTAAAAGATAATATCATAGCCCTCAAAAAGTTTATAATTTCATGTAACAATAATTTTCCAGTCCCCATTACCTGGAGGCCAGGTGTATTATATTTTGACTTCTTACCCAGGGTGCTCTGGTGCCCTTAGGGGTTCTGGGTTTTTTTTTAATCTTTGCCAATGGCTCAAGCCCCACTACTGATCGTAGGTCTCCAATCTAAAAGGCCCAAGCACCCTAGTTCCATTTAAGCACTTATCAGATTACCTTTTACAAAGGAGTTTTTACTTCAGACGCATAACAGGAGCAAGCATACAAACACTCCCCCCCCACCAATATTTTGTTGTTTAGTTGTTTCCAGTTGTGTCCAACTATTTACCATTTTCTTGGCAGAGAAAATAGAGTGGTTTGCCATTTTCTTCTCCAGTTTATTTTACATATGAGGAAACTGAGGCAAAGGGATGAAATGATTTGCCCAGGGTGACCCAGCTAGTAAGTGTGGAGGCCAGATTTGGACTCAGAAAGATGCGTCTTCCTGACTGCCAGCCCAGCACTTTATGCATGGTGCCACCTAGCTTTCCTCCTTCTGGAGCATAATCTCCCCTAAACGACCTCAGTCTTTGGGCTGAGAAAGGCGATTGAGTTCACAACTTTCCTCAGTTCCCACATGACATTAGTTCCACCAAGTTCCAAGTCCAAAGCACTCCCTGTTCTTGAATCCTTTGCATTGGACACCCTGGTTTCTCAAGTCTTCCCTGCTGAGCTAATTGTAACACCCAGCTTAAAATCCTGAACTCAGAAGTTGCTCAAGCTCCTGATATGGGAAATCCACTTCTTCCAAGTAGAATTGAAAAGGGCAAATAAAAAAAAATCCCAATCCTTTTCAGGGAAAGGGGAAGAGATTCTTGGGCTTACTCCCCCAGCTTATTTCATGTTGTCCCTGCTGAGTGAATGAGTCTTTATCCCTAAATGCCACCACAGAAAAGAGTGATTGTGCCTCAGCTAAGTAGATTTAAAGATTCAGACAGTTCTAGCTATGCAGTCAATTGAAAGAGGCTGCTCCCAACAATGCAGTAGGACCATGAAGAATGTCTTCTTCCAGAGGCAGGTCCCTGACCTCTTTCACAGGAATACTTTAATCTTAGGGTGGTAAAGCCCTGTTACACTCATAAAGGGGATCTGACCTGAATAAATCAATAAATATCCATATATAATGTTATAGATTATTGTTTATGTATCATGTATAATTACATATGTATGTGTGTATAAATATGTATACTATAGGGTTTAATGTAATAGATACAGGAATGATTGAAAGGGAGAGATCTGAAGGAGAGAGAACTTTCAGGTTGGAGAGATGCAGGCAAAATACCCTTGGAAAATTTTAAGAAGAGATAACTTTTGGGTTGGACCAGGGTAGTCAAACTGCAAATGGAAGAAGTGATAGAGAAATTGGGCTAGAAGCCAGCAGCCCAGAAACCAGGACACAGTCAGGCGCATAAAAAGCTTGAGCAGTCACCAGCATGATAGGTACTCACATGACAAAGATCCTCTTTCCATGGTTTCCTTTTGATAGTGATCTAAGGTATGCAACTCAAATCTTCCTAGGAAACCAGACAAACCAGACAAATGTTTTAGGTTTCTAGTAATAAGTTTGTGCTTGATGCTAAATCGATACTACATCTAAATTTTTATTTATTCCCCTGAAAACCCAAGATTTGATCAGCTCTAAAGTTTAGAAGCCAGAACGGCCCTGCTCTTTGCTAGCTCTAAGAGGGGCAAGTCAATAACCCCTTCTGTGACTCAGTTTCCACATCTGTAAAATAGGGATAATAATAGGGGAGGGGGAAAGGAATAAACACTTATACAGCACAAACTATGTGCCAGGTACTGCGCTTAGTGCTTTTTATTTTCATTTTTTCGATTTTATTTTAGACTCAAACACCAGAACATAAATACAGAGTAGAGAAAAGAAACAAAAATATATTGGCACTTAAATAGAAAGTAAGAAATTTTAAAAAGCATGTTGTGTGCATAGCAGCACATGAGAGGATTCAAAATATGTAAAGCTTAGTGCTTTTTAATAAATATTATCTCATTTAATCCTCACAACAACCCTCCAAAATAGCTGTTATTGTCTCCATAAGGAGTCTGAGGAAACTGAGACACAGGGAGGTTAAGTGACTTACCCAGGGTCACACAGCTATGAAGTATCTGAGGCTAGACTTGAGCTCAGGTCATTCTAACTCAAGACCCAGTGCTCTTTATACACTGGGCTAACTCCAGTACCTCTCAATAGCATCTCCTTCCCAGGGTTGTTGTGATGATAAAATGACTTAATATATGTAAAATGATTTGCAAACCATTACATGTTAGATAAAAGCTATTATTATTAACATTATTATTATTCTTAATTTATATGTAAATATTTGAGTGCCATGCTGAATAAATCAATGCTATTTTTCATGGACAAAGATGAGATAAGAATCAGATACTATACTAATAATACAGATAATATACTAAGAGATCAGATACTAAAGATGAGACTTGCTGGAAAGGGGAGTGAAGGGGCCAGTTTAAATTTCGGTACAAATACCGTGGAAGTGCTGTGTTCATTGTGGCTTTCCAGGGTGTAGTTAAAGAAGAAAACCGTGGCTTCCTTTGTAACAGTCTGCCTTCCTGCTCTTTCATCTGCTTCCAATTTTATTAAAGAGGCCACTAGAATTCTAAGTAACTCTAAGTAGGACAGCATCAGGAGCAGGTCAGATATTTGTCTACAAATTTTCTAAAATAAACGTTTAGTGGCTAGACAAGCCCTGCTAGAGGGCTTTGTGGAACAGAAAAGGAAGGCAATTGCATTTAATAGAAAAATATAATGCTAAGTGAAAGAAGAGGCTGAGTATGTAGTCTGTACATCTCCCAGAATATGTCAGTGTTCATGTTTTCCCGGAAATCAAGTGCATTCAGTGAATGAATTTCTTCTATAGTCAAAACATTCTACTAGTCACTAAGAGAGATACAGAGTTAAAGGAGACAAGGTCTCAGGGAGCTTAAAATCTGATAAAGAAGAATTAAGATGAAGAAGGGCTAAGAGTTCTTGCCTTAAGTTTATTAAATTGGGAGATTTAAATGTGTGTTTTCCTTCCAGGGACTATGCCTGTACTTAGAGTATGTGAATGGTGGTGCCTCAGTTATGGTCATATGGTCCAAACAGCTGCAAAATTTCAGAAGGAGAGAACAACCCCTTTGCCTTAGGGTTTGGGAGTGATCTCATGGAACAGATGACATTTGAGCTAAGACTTGCAGATGGGTTGGATTTCGACAGAGTAACAAGAGGGAGGACAGCATTCCAGATGCTAAGAACAACATGAATAAAGTCATGGAGATGATAATATAGGGGCATATTTGGGAAATGGTGAACAGCAGAGTTTGGCTGGAGCATTGGGTATGGGTATGTGTAAGGGAATAGCGGTAGTTATGATTGGAAAGAGAGACTTTGTCTGGACTGTGATGGCCCTTGAATGGGGAGATAAGGAGTTATGACTTTATTCCTTAAGCAACACATAGGATATAGTCAATAGACAACAGACGTTGAAGACAGGAAGTCCTGGGTTTAGGTCCTGCTTTTGACAGATTCTGATTGTGTGACTCTGGGTAAATATTCTTAACCTTTTGGGTCTCTAGTGAATTCTCTGAGACTATAAGGTACAGAGAAAGTGTCAGTTTACATTAATAGAGATAGTTTCCTTATCCCTAACTCATAAGTCCTGGGCCTAGCCCCGTCTTTAGGAAATGTGGAGACACTTTAGGAGGCTGTAATCATGTGATTTAGGAAGACTAATATGGTAGATTAAGCTGCTTTAGGAAGATTAGTCCTATAGTTACATAGGATGGAATTGGGGAAAAGACTGAAGACTGAGCTGAAAAAAATATTGCAACAGCCCAGGTGAAATGTAATGGCAACCTTAATAAAGATGGGGGCAAAGGAAGATGTTGTGCAGGGATAATTAGCAGCGCTCAATGAATGATTATATAGCGGAGGGGGAGACAGGAAGACACAAAAACTAACTCAAATTTCAAATCTGGAGGACTTGGAGAATGGTGACTCCATTAATAGAAATAGAAAAATTGAATCTGTGATAATAGATGAGCTCTCCAAGATAGAGGAAAATCTAGTATATTCCTGTGGTAGTTCATATGATCATGAGGTCATAGATTTAGAGCTGAAAGAGACTGCAGAATCCATTATCCTACCCCTCATTTTACAAATAAGGAAGCTGAAACCTGGAAATATTAATGACTTTTCCAAGGTTATGTACGGAGTATGAAAGGTGGCATTTGAAATGAGGTCCTTTGACTTCAGAATCATTGATCTTTCCACCATTTTTTGGAAAAGAACTCAAAGTGAGGGGTTTCCAGTCCTGCAGTCTCTCCTTTTTTAATATTAATAATAATAGCTAGTATTTACATAGTGCCTACTATGTGCCAGGCACTGAACTGAGTGCTTTCCAAATATTATCTCATTTGATCCTCCCAGCAATCCTGTGAGGTCGATTCTATTATAGTAGCATCGTAGAAGAAACTGAGGCAAGTAGCGGTTAAATACTTGTTCAGGGTCACACAACTAGTAAGTGTATGAGGCTGGATTTGAACTCAGGTCTTCCTGATTAAGGGCCTAGTACTCTATCCACTGTGCCATAAAGCTGCCTCTAGGCACTGATGTTTTATTATCTGTACCAGTTGAAGGGAAAACCAAACTAATGGGAACATTGTTCTGTCAAAGGCCTTAAACACTGCTAGGCACTATAGAAAAGTTTATAATAATTTATCAGAATTTTGGAAGTGGAGGAGTTATGGTATAGAAATGTGATGACATACCATTGTGCTGTAAGAAATGTTGAAAGAGATGGTTTCAGAAAAACCTGGGAAGACCGATGCAAAGAATAGTGAATGGAACCAGAAGAACAATTTGCACAGTTATGACAATATTGTAAATATAAGAAACTGTGAAAGACTTAGCAGTTCTTATCAATACAATGACCTACCACAGTTCTAAAGGATTCATGATGAAAAATGCTATCTACCCCCAGATAGAGAAGTGATGAACTCAGAGTGCAGATTGAATCGTATTTTTTTTCTTTTCCTTGTTGTTTTTCTGGAACATGGCTAATGAGGAATATGTTTTAAGTGATTTCATATGAGTAATGAATGTAATCTCAATGGGTAGGGGAGAGGAAGAATTTAAAACTGAAAGTAAAATTAAATTGAATACAAATTTTGAAAATATATTTATCAAAGTTTAAATAGTTAATCCTAATACTATGTGTAAACACATGAAGGAAAGGGCCTTTTTTTTTAATTGCTTATTTCATATCCTGATTATAGCTTCCATGTCCCCCCTTTCCATGTCCTCCACTTTTCTTCTCCTGGGTTTCCAATGGACAACCTAAGGTAGTCCAATTCTTTTCCTCTGGCTATCTATCTATCTCATCCTCTTCCATCCACTTTTCCTTTTGCCTTCAATCTTTCCCAACATCAGGATCTTTTCCAATGAGTCCTGTCTTGTTATTACATGGCCAAAGCATTTAAGCTTCAGTATTTGACATTCTAGTGAATGGTCTGAATTGATTTCTTTAAGTATTGACTGATTTGATCTCCTTATTTTCCAAGGGACTCTCAAAAGTCTTCTTCAGCATCACAATTCAAAAGCGTTTCCTTATAATCCCACTCTCACAGCCATATATTGCTGCTGGAAAAACCATAGCTTTGACTTTATGGACCTTTGTTGGTAAGGTGATGTCTCTGCTTTTTAGTATGCTGTACAGATTTGCCATAGTTTTCTTTCCAAGGAGTAAGTATGTTTTAATTTTATGGCTGCAGTTGCTGTCTGCCGTGATCTTTGAGCCCAAGAATGTAAAATCTGACATGGCTTCCATTTCTTCTCCCTGTATTTACCAGGAAGTGATGGGACCAATTGTCGTGATCTTTTTTTAATGTTGTTTCCAGAATGCTATCTATCTATCTATCTATCTGTCTATCTATCTATCTATCTATCTATCTATCTATCTATCTATCTATCTATATGTATATATATATACACACACATATATATATATACACATACATACATATATATATACACATATATATATGTATGTATATTATACACACACACACATACACACACATATGTAGATAGATAGCTTTATAGATTTTTTTCTTATCATATTAATACCTTTTCCCTATGGATACTCTCTGGCTCCAAAGTTATTGGGAGAACTGAGATAGAGAAATCTTGTTCTGACTTCCTTTATTTGTTCCATCTATTTCCCCAAATTGATGTCATCCTACAATGCCATGACCACTCCCTTGAAGAATGATTTCTGACAATAATTCTCTATATACAACAACAACAGTAATCGTATCCTCTGATACAACAACTGCAGCTCTCCTCAAATAAGGAGAGGATCATAGAACTGTAGAATTCTCCACATGGTTCTTATGTGAGTTATTTTTCAGGTGATCAAATGTAATTTACCTTGCTTTTTATTTTTTTAAGTTCCTCGGTGTTTTGAACCTCTTGATGTTCCACAGTGGAACACTGCAGGGATTTCAGGAATAGATAATGGTTTAATAAAAAGGGGGAAATCATAGATTCCAGTTTTCATAAAGTTGTAAGCAGGTATGTAGAGGTTAGATTAGAATATACATAAAGTATTTGGGGAATTGTGAGTAGAGCAGTTAGATGAGTACTTTAATAGTCACCCCAGCGTGCAGTCTTTGAATATTTAATGAGGGTAGAATTATTTTATTTTTAAAAATTCCTTTGATATGCTTATTTTCCTGCTAAAAGTGACTTATAGGAAGAGTGAAAAACCTAAAAATTGCAGTTTGTCACTTCTAGGATGGGATCAGCAAAAAAAGAAAAAAAATCCAGTGTGTGACATTTTGTGACTCATTCAGAAACTTATAAATAACGAAGTGGCAAATGAATGGGGATAAGTTTGAATAGACCAGTCAGGTTCAACATCTGGAGCAGCAGAAAGGAGTTCGTCATCTCAGCAGGAAGAATTCAAAGGCAGAACTTTTCTGCCTTGTAATTTTAGTGAAACCAATTCTCCCATGGTATCTTTTAACATATGTAATATAGATTACTTCCATTGAGATGGAACTCACTCTCCTGAAAAAATAGTCTGTTACAATTTTCCACAGCTTCAATTATTAGAATTTTTTTATGTTGAGCTTAAATCTGACTTCCCATCACTTCCATCAGTGGGTTCTAGCTCTGTGCTCTGGGGCCAAAGAGAACATTTGCGACTCCTCTCCCTCGTGAAAACAAGTTAGTAATTTAAGGATAGCTATGCTAATGTCTTTAAGTTTTCATTTTTGTAATCTGAGCACTCCCACTTACTTCAGTTGATCCTCGTATTACATTTTTTTTGGGTCCCCTTGCTATCCTGGTCACCCTCCTCTGAACATACCTCACTTTTGTTAATTTACACCCTAAATTTGGGTGTCTAGAATTGGACTCAGTCCTGCAGATTTTTCAGGACAGAGTACAGTGGGACTACTGCCCACCTTGTTCTGGGATCCTTTTCCTATTAAGCATCTGGAATTCAAAATAAGTAGCACGGCAAAATAGATAGAAAGTCAATCAGGAAAACTTGGGTTCAAGACTTGCTTCTGATACAAACTGGCTGGGTGAGCCTGGGAAAGTCACTGAATGCCTCAGTGCTCTAGTAAAGTTTCTGAGATGCTAAGACGATAAGCCTGTTTTGGCGCAGTGTTTCCTCACCTGAGTTTTCTGTGTCAATGACATAACAGGTCTAGTCCTTCCCTATCCTTCAGCTCACATTAAATTTTTTTGGTCACCAAATTAGAAAGCTGACTCATATTGTTTTACATATATAGGAGAGAGTCAGTGACACAGCCCTGTAGGGCTCCTCTAGAGACCTTTCCTCAAGTGAATAGTGGTCTAGTCATTAGCCCACACTCTGGTCCATGGTCTGGTCAATAATTTTGCCCATAATGTTGTCTGTGAGTGTTCCCTCCCTGATGCAAATCACAACTCCTCTGTACCTTCATGAGGTCCAATGGTCAGTTAATTTCTTTACCTTGTGGGCACTCTCTTGATTAACAATGAGGCTGGTCTCAAGACCACTGAATGTCACTAAGTCTGTACTTGATAGTACCTACCAAGAGCTGAACTTTCTTTCTGGAGCTGCTGCCAAGGATCTAAACCACTTCATGTCTTGACAACATATTAGGTAGCATTTTAGTGGAAGAATACATTAAAATACATTATAGGAGCATTTTAGTGGGAGAAGGAGACGAAAGATATTTTCTCTAAGCTATCCAGTGTATAATTTCCCTGGGTATAATAGAAAATAATAAAACCGAATGATTTGGCTTTGAAAAAAAACCCTCAAATATTTTGATAATCTGGTAGGAAACATGTTTTTTAATGTTTCCTTTATTTACTTAGCTATTCTGCTTGAATTAAAGTATTTGCTATTAGAATTATTTTTCTCACTCGACTGGTTTATAGAAAATGTGCTGGATGTGGCTTTGGGCCTTATTTGGGTAGGCAGATATAAGGTCCATTCTGAACTCGAATAAGCCTCCAGGGAAAGTATCTCCTTGCTTCACTTTGCCCACTTTTGTTGCCATGACAACTGATTCTTTTAGTTTTACTGGATATCACAGAAAATGGTGTTGGGTTAGGATGGTACCAGTAGAAGCATCAAAGTCAGGTTCTTCTAACCCCCTTATTTCTTGTATAACCACTGTACAACCCTATAGTTCATTTTGTATTTTAAAGTGTTCTACTCTAAAACCAAACCAAACCAAACCACTCCTACATATTCAGTTTTCTTCAAATTGGTCATTAAATTAAAAAGAAGAAGCACCAGAATTTCCCTTCTCACTTAAAATATCCATTATTCCACCAATGATGAGAGGAAGTTTAGAAGTATATCATTTGGAATAAAGAAATTTTTGAGTATTTGGGCATTTTCATCTGAAACTCACCAGAAGTTAAAGGAGAAATTTCCCTATAAAAATGGTTTTGAAATTGTTTATAAATAATAATGAATGTTACCATTCTGAGTGTTCCTTCCCTAGTGACTTGTACTAATGCTGTCCTTATGATGACTATTTTCTTAAAAATAATCATGAAAAACATACCTATCATAAACATACATACTCAACAACAAATATTTATTAAGCACATACTGTGTACCAAACAGTTTTCTAGCCACCAGTGACACAAAGACAGAAATGAAATAGTCCCTGCCCTGTCCCTTCACACACACACATACACACACACACACACACACACACACATTTTGTCAAGACAAATGAGGTTAAGTGTCCTGCCTAGGGTCACACAGCTAGTAAATGTCAAGTGTCTGAGGCTGGATTTGAACTAGGGTTCTCCTGACTATGGGCCGGTGCTTTATCCACACTGCACCACCTAGCTGCCCCAAAGTTTATATTTTAATTGCTGTTTAGTCTTAGTATTTCCCCCCCTCCCCCAGTCCTATGGGGCTCTTTGTGATCCCATTTGGGGATTTCATGGCAAAAATACTGGAGTGGTTTGCTATTTCCTTCTCCAACTCCTTTTCCAGATGAGGAATTGAAGCAGAGTTAAATGACTTGGGTCACACAGCTAATACAAGTATCTGAGGCAGGATTTGAACTCAGGAAGATGAATCTTCCAGATTCCAGGCTCACGGCTCTACCCAGTGGGCCACCTAGCTTTTTTAATGTGAGGAGTGTAAATAATAGATAAAAGGATGACGAAAAGTGAGGAGAAGAAAAGATCTTTTGAATCTTAGACTAAGAATTGGTTGCATTGGATTGCAGTGAGTCTGAAGTAGCTGAATGATACCTGTGCTATTGGTGACATACCTAGGAGTTCTCAACTTGTTGTCTATGAACTTTAAAACAAATACTTTTATAGATATATCTCCATAAAATTGGCTTCCTTTGTATCGCTGTGTATTTTATGCTTTTATAAACATTACTCTGAGGGGTCCATAAAGCTATAGTGCCTATGATGCTGAAAAAAAACTTAAGAAAACCAAGCAAGATCATAGTAATTTGGGGATGGGGTTATTAGGGCCAAATTATGTGGAATGTACAAACTGCTGAGAACTTCCCCCTTTCAAAAAGATGTGATTGAAAAGGATTAAAAAAAGGTTTCCTAGCAAGTGCTCTTGGAAAGCTTTGAGTTTTCCATACAGTTAATTTCTTTTTAGTAAAAAGATTACCATGAATCACAGTTTCTTTCAAGATCCCTTTGAAGAAAAAAGTGTTCAAAGGGGATGCCCAGTAGGGATGGTTTTCTGGGGATGCACTGAACTTAATAATTTAGTCAAAAGGGGAATTTCTCAAACATTCTGAGAGTTTAACCCAGAAACACTTTTGTCAGCAGTTCTTGCTTTCCGGGTCAGAAACATTTACATGTAACATTTTTTATTTTTTTTAATTCAGAACATTCTAAGTACCTACAGCCAAAACCCAACTGCACAAAACCACTGTCACATACACAAACAGAAGGTTATAGATAGATGCTATCATCCCTTAGTTTTTAATTTCACATAAATCAGGTCTATAAATTTCCACATAGAACAAGAATTGCAGGGAGTTGTAAATTAGTTCACACCTTAGCTTCAGAGATAATTTATTTTTTTGGGGGAGGTGCTCCTCAAGTAGGGAATAACCATTATTTTCATTTCCTCGATGTATCAATTGCCAGGGCAGGGGTGGGTTGTGACAACACAACTCTGCTCCTGTGACTTTTTTTTATTCCCCTAAACAGGTTCAATCTTTGAATGAATTAGAAAATAATAGAATTCTGTTTGTATAGAAGATAATGGATCACTCATTCAAACCATAGGCAGACATTAAGATCAAATCCAGTAATCCTTTTCCAAAAAGATTGTATTTTCATGCAATCAAATTTGACCAATACCTAGTTAGTTAACACAGATAGTTCAATGTGAATCATAAGCAAACTAGAAAAGCTGAATAGTCTCATATCAATGAATCATAGGACCAAAGAAGACATAAAAGTCCATTTTCCATGTTTAGGCAGGAATATGATTAAAAAAAGATGCATTACTGATGAAAATATATAACATCTCAAAACAATTCCCCAAAAAGAAATTCAGCAATTTCCTTCACAAAGTCATGCTGATAGCTAATTGTTTTGTTATAGCCAGCATGGTAAGGGGTAGAAAGCATTGGATTCAAGGTCCAACTCCAGCACTATCAATTAACAAGTCAGTCAACCTCTCTAAAGCTCAGCTTTCTTTACTGAACAATGTGTTTAATATTGCTTGTAATAACTACCATACAGGCTTGTTTTGAAGATCAGATGAGATTATATGTGTCCCAGGTCCCTTTAATTGTAATGCCTTTCTTCTGAAATTACTCCCTCCCCCAAATTATTGTGTGTGTGTCTGTATCCAACAAAGTTTGAATGTTGTCTCCCTCATGAGCTTCTTGAGAACAGAAATTGTTTGGTCTTTCTTTGTACCCCCACAACTCAATACAGTACTTGACACAAATAGCGATCATTTAACAAATGCTAGTTTACAGAAATGTTTTGACACTATAAAGCACTAGTCAAATGGGGTGTTATTATAATTTAGATACCATTTTATGTGACTAGCCTAATATGTTATGTCGAAACTCCATTATTTTCAATGAAGTGACTTTTTTACTTTCTGAAGAGGCTTAGGACATATAAATGTATATTTCAGTGGATAGAATGGATAACAATGAATGTGATGACAGCAAATGGAGAAAGGAAAATTTGAATTAAGATGTGCTGAAAAAATGACTTGTATAAAAGCTGAATCACATGGCATACTACTACTATCTCTAATCAGCAGCTTGCAAACCTTTTAGCAAATAGTTTCCTCTAAACCACCAACTAAACTAGGTAAAAGGCATCTCTTCTGCTTTATAGATTAGAAAATTGAGGCCCAGTATGGCCTCAGAGAAGGAATACACAGCAACTTAGATGTGACTTGGCATAAGAATGCATATCTTTGAACTTGCTAAGCTATGCCTGCTTGGCCATTTTACTGAAGCTACAGGGTGTTCCTAAAGTCTGGACACATAGGAAAAATGCATATTTTCAGGAATTGAAATGAATGAAATTTTCAACAACATTTTACTTAATTTGAATATTAACAAATGACATCTTCAGTATGATTTCCATCGTTTGTGATGCAAAGGTTGATGTACTTTTCAAGATTCACATGAACTCGCTGCAATAACTCCACATTTTCTATATGTCCAGACTTTAGGAACACCCTGTAGAAAGAAGGCAATTCACCTATAACTACAGGCCAAGCCCTTGAGCTTCCACTTGGAGACATTGTCCTAAGTGGGGACTAATCAGAGTTCTTAGTTCCTGCTAGTGTGATGACTAGTGGCCATAAATCTTTTCCTAGCTGAGTCAGACTCAAGGCTAATGCCAAAAATCTATAGGTGTCTAGGACCGAGATAAATGGCGGATGGCCAGGGTATTTGACCCATGGGTCAAAATGTATTTAGCTTTGCTCAACTAAGTAATCTCAATCTCAAGAGGGAGAGATCAAGAAAGGCCTCCTAGCACCTAAGTTAGACTTTAAAGGATGTGAGGGATTCTTTTTTTTTGGAGGCCATCCAGGTTAAATGACTTGTCCATGGTCACACAGCTAGTAAGGATCTGACTTAGGATTTGAATTCAGATCCTCCTGACTCTAGGGCCAATGCTCTATCCATTGAGCCAGTTAGCTGCCCCTTTGCTCTATTAATGTGTCCAGGAATCACCAACTATGTTTCAGGGAAAGAGAGAGGGAAACTGTTTCTTGCTTGGTGTGGAAGTCTTCTTGTATTACCCTTTGGCAAAGATGAGGCAGTGGGGAACATGGTATGCATATACTCAGTGACAGTCACCTGGCACTGTGCTTTGCCCTGGCAAGAACATCAGCAGTGAGTGCTTAATGGTAAAGCACTTTGGGCACTCTTTCACATAGAGGAATTATTTTTAACAGACATTTCCAAGAAACATTAAGCAAGGCCCATAGACTGATTAGATATTGGGGACATAGGAGAGAAATCAGGTAAAAATGACTTCGGAGTTTCAATTTCAGTAGACATTATGCTCTGTCTCTGCATCTACCTTTGCTCTTGCTGCTGCGCCACCTTCCAAACCAGACTACCAGAAACCATTAATGGGAGGAAATGAACCAATCATCTGTGCTCTCTATAAGGCAATTCAACCTCATTTCCACTTCAACCATTTTCTGCCTTTCTGGACCCTTCTGGTCTGGACCCTTTTTCTCTGAGCTCTGCAACCAAATCTATACTTCCATACCTTTGGAAAGAACATGTCAATTGGCTGCTCAATTTTGGACTCACCATCTTTGTGACTTCCCTTCCCTGGCCACTATTCCCCTATCTGTGTTGGCTCCCCCTTTAGATTGTAAGTTCCTTTAGGGCAAGGGCTGTCTTATTTTATTTTTTATCTTTGGCATTTAGAACAATATTTGACTCTTAATAAGTGCTCAATAAAAGTTTTTCATTGATTCATGAGAATGACACTACCAGTGAGAGAGACAATGGAATAATCAATGTTTATTGCACATCTACTTTTAAATGATTCACTTTCTGATTATTTGGGTAAGTCCATTTTAGGGTAATGTTTTAATAAAGAGTGTGTGCATGTGTGTGTATATATATACACACATACACAGTGCACATATATTTGTATATACACACACATGCACATATACATACACACACATGTATTATATATCTATAGAGAGAGGTAGGGAAGGAGGTTTGGTGAGTTACCAGATCAGCCAGAAAAATTTTGGTAATTGTACTACAAACTCACACATACACCTCTATCTCTATATCTATCTATCTATCTATCTATCTATCTATCTATCTATCTATCTATCTGTCTGTCTGTCTGTCTCTCTATCTCTCTGTCTATCTATCTCTTCCTTAGTCCAGCTTCTGATAAAGTGACCCTTCTCACCAAAGCCAATCTCTATTTGGATACTCTAAAACCCACCCCCTTCTATTTTCTTAAGTAGATTAACTCCACTATTATTCCTTTCCTCTAATCTTCACTCTTTCCTTCCCTTCTGGCTTATTCTTTGCTGTCTGAAATCATGCCTACATCTCCACCATCTTTCCAAAATCCTCAATAAATCCCCTACCTTCCCTGAAATTGTCCTATAGTTCCTCTTCCTTTCCTAACCAAACTTCTTTAAAAAAATCTATAGCCATTGCCTCAAATTTCCCTTCTCTCACTCTCTTCTTAATCCCCTAAAATCTGGTGTCTAACTTCATCATTCAACTGAAACCACTCTCTCCAATATTATGCCAAATTTCCCAACCACTAAATTGAAGAACCTTTTCTCAATCTACATTCTTCTTGACTACTCTGAAACATTTGACATGAAATAAATAAATTTAACAGAAAAAAAAAAACATTGAGCACCCTCTCTTCCTGGAAATTCTTAACTCCATGCCTTTGGGACATTTCATTCTCTTGGTTTCCTCTAATTTGTCATACTCCTCCATTTCAGTCTCCTTTGATGATTCATTAACTCTCTTCCACCCAGAGTGGGTGTAACCCAAGTTTCTGTTCTGGACCTTCTCTTTTCTCTGTATTTTCTCTTGGTAACTTCATCGGCTCCCAAGAGTTCAATTACCATTTAAATACAGATGTGTCCCTGATCTTTATATCAATACCTAGTCTCTCTCCTGATCTCTGGTCCCACCATACAAACTGCCTATTGGACATTTCAAATTGGATCATCCCAGAGGAACCTCAAATTCAGCATGTCCCAAACAGAATTCATCATCTTTCCTCCCAAACCCACTTTGCTTCCAAAATTCCCTATTACTCTCAAAGGCACCACTATCATCCCAATTATCCAGGTTAACTACCTTGGTGTCAGACCTAATTCTTTGCTCTCAGTCACTTCATATATCCAGTTACCAAATGTTATTGTTTCTGTGTCCATGACATCTTTCATATGTCTCCTCTCCATTCACACACCTTTGGGCTCTTCTTACCTCTTACTTGGACTATGCAATAGCCTCCTGTCTGGCTCCCCACAAGTCTCTCTGTTCCAATCTGTTCTCCACACAACTGCCAAAGGTGTTTTGCTAAAGCACAGATCTGACCATATCATCTTCCTACTCAACAGACTTAAGTGGTTATCAATTAGCTCAAGAATCAAATACAAATTTCTCTCTTTTGCACTTAAAAATCTTCATGACTTGGCTCCTTCCAACTTTTCTAGCCTTATGACACTATGTTCGCTTCCATTCATTGTTTGATACAGTTATACTGGAATATTTGCTGTTCTTCACATCTGACACTTAATCTCCAGTCTCCATGCATTTGCATTGGTAGTTTACATGCCTGGAATGCCCTCCCTCTACATCTCTTCTTCTTACAGTCTCTGGCTTTCTTCAAAATTCAGCTCAAACACCACCTCCTACAGGAGTTGTTTCAGCATTCTCCCTCTCCCTCCAGCTCCTAGGATTTTCACCTTTTATATTAACTTCCATCCACTCTTTATATCTTGTATGCATCTCATTATTTTCATGTCTTCCTCACTAGAATATTAGCTCCTTGAGGGCAGGGACTCTTTTTTACCCTTTATTTGTGTTCTTGGTGCTTAGCACAGGGCCTGGCATAAAGTAAAAATTTAATAAATGCTTTTTGAGCAACTTCCTACCTTTGTAGTCTTCTTGTACTTTATTCCTCTCCTTATATTCTGAGTTCTAGTCAAACTGATTTACTTGCTGTTAAACCTTCCCATTGCTTTGTGTCCTGTCCCTGTGCCTGGATCCCAGGCCTCAAGTGAACTCCCATACAACTCTTGCAGTCTCTGGTTTCCTTAAAAACTCAGCTCAAGTATATTTTTGGGAACTATTTCAGATACCCCAGCTGCTAGGGTAACTCTTTCCAAAACTTTCTTGTACTCATTGTGTATATAGACATTCATATGTATCTTTGTTATATCCAGAATTAGAATGTGAGCTATATGAGAGAAGATTATTTTACTTTTGTCTATGAATACCCAGGACTTAGCATGGTATCTGGTACAAAGGATGTCCTTATTAAGTGCTTGTTGGTGATGCCCCATGCCTACCTACAGTCCTTGTTGCTGGTAAGGCTGAGGCTGGTAGACTGTTTGAAACTGGAAATTTTGAGCTAAAGTAGGGCTGAAGACTACTGGGTGTCCTCACAGTCAGGCACCAATATGGGAGCCCTCAGGCATAATGGGCACCCAGGCTGTCTAAAGAGTGAGGTGTAGGATATTTGGGTCTGCCCAGCCCATGCTGGAAAAACAGGTGGATCAGTACCGGGATTCTGCCAATCAGTAGCTGTTGTGCTTCCAGCCTTGTTAAATTAGGGACAGTCAGTATGAAAAAATGATAAGTAAATCATTGTTGATTGAATGATTGATTGACATGAGACCATCCATCAGTGGTAACTGGGTGCTTTTTATTATCTCTTTACCTGTCATGGGTATTGAATCATTATTACCCATTTTTGTTAGGTCTTCTTTAGTCCAAAGATCATTCTCTTTAGTTATTGTTCATTCTTCATTCTGGAAGACAACCAATGACATCATGAAGGTGATGTCTTGATTTTCAAGTAAATTGGATTTAGGTGAGGCACAGCTGCACAGTCATTAGCCTCACTTTTTTCTCCAGTCATTGGTGTCCAGTGGCATGGCAAAAGTCAAGACAACTGGCAATGGTCCAGCTCTCTTAATAAACAGAAATAAACACATAGCAGCTCTGTCTTTTGATCCTTCTCTGTCACAATCATTTCAATCATTCCTATTTATGGTCTTCTTTATCCTGGGTTCTTTATTTCTTTCAAAATAGCTAATTCTATTCCCTCCTCACCCTTCTTTTGTCCTTGGTTTTCCTCACCACAATAGTTATTCTGAGCTTTAGTACCACTGCCACTATGCTTATGGGACCTTGTCTCGTATTTTGGCATTCATCTTTAGTTCCCTGCTTTTGTTCCCATTTTCCAACTATCTTTTTTGTTTTTAATTTTAATTGAGATCTTCGTTTTTATATCACCTTTATTTTCAAATGTATTCCTCCCCTTTGCCTCTCCAGTGAGCTATCCTTTGTGCTAAAGAACAAAAAAGAGGAAAAAAATCATTATAACAAACCAATAGATAAATCAAAACTGACAGTATATAAAATACTAAATGTGTCTTTAAAAATAATTTAGTTGTTAGCGTTTGTCAGAGAGAGATCCAGTAGATGTCCAGATTATGGCACTCCCCCATCAAAACTCTATCATATTAGGTTGGCACCCTATTTCCTTATCTCTTCATCTTTTTCTTCCTTCTGTCTAAGTTGTTTACAGTATATTCAGATGACAATATCTCTTTCCATCTCTGATGATTTTTACTGAAATACTCTCCACTGTGTTTCCTCAAGTCTGGTTCCTGGGCTTCCTCACATGATTCTATTTTTATAGTATACGATATAATCCTCTACTCCTTCTCCCTTTTACCTAGTCACTCCTTTGAATGATAATATTGATAATAATAATGATGATAATAATAATAATATTTAAGTAGTGCTTACTTTGTGCCAGACACTGTGCTAAGCATTTTACAATTATTATCTCCTCTGATCCTCACAACTCTGGGAGGTAAGGGTGCTATGATTTTCCCCGTTTAACAGATGAGGAAACAGACAAAGAGAGGTTAAGTGATTTGCCCAAGGTCACACAGCTGAGGAGTATAGGAGACTGGATTTAAACTCAGGTCTTTCAGACTCCAGGCAGCTAGGTGGCACAGTGGATAGATTGCCAGGCCTGGAGTCAGGAAGACATGAGTTCAAATTTGACCTCAGACTCTCACTAGCTGTGTGCCCTGAGCAAGTCACTTAATCCTGTTCACCTCAGTTTTTTTTTCATCTATAAAATAAGCTAGAGAAGGGAATAGCAAACCACTCCAGTATCTTTGCCAAGAAAACACCAAAATGGAGTCATAAAGAATCAGGTATGGAAGAAACAACTAAAAAAAACAAACAAAAAAACCCTTCCTATCTCCAGGCCCAACACTATCCACCATGGTGCTTAGCTGCCTAAATAGTGTATACATTTCCATGATCATATTCTAGCTATCACTTCTTATACTACTAAGTTTCAGTGATACTTATAAGGACAAGTTGGACTTCTTTCAGGAGGAACCCTAGTTTACCTCGTTGGTTACTCACTGCGTGCATTTGCCTATAA
Organism: Trichosurus vulpecula; assembly: GCF_011100635.1. Lineage (NCBI taxonomy): Eukaryota > Metazoa > Chordata > Mammalia > Diprotodontia > Phalangeridae > Trichosurus > Trichosurus vulpecula. The sequence continues at coordinate 90,294,655 of NC_050576.1, read as the reverse complement.
AAATCTGAGGTTATGAATTCTATCACTGGCTCTGTTTTGGGGATGTTGTATCATGATATTTTCTCAATATCTCCGTTGCTATTCTTCCTGTGCTGTGACTACTTTCTATGGTCTTCACCTTGACCGATACAAATTGGTAGTTTTCTCTGTGCCCTTACCTTTTTGGTTTAAATGCCTTTTCATTACATTCGCACCCACTCCAAGAAAACACATTTTACTAGCCCTTGTAGGTGCCATCCATCTCTGCCTGGGGCCTATCAAATTTTTTTATTTTATGACATGGGTGAGAAATACAAATTCTGTTCTCAGACCATCTTCATCACCAGATGTTCCCTTCCTAAATTTGCTCTTCTATTCTGAAGCTTTTGTTTGTGATAAGCAACAACGATGAAGATGCCACCTGTGCCCTTGAAATCATCAGTTTCTTAAGACTTCATTAAATTTAGTAATGTTTTCTAGTTTCTGTCTGGAAGTTAATTTGTGCCTACACAAATAACCAGAAGTGAGTTGTAGTCATCTAGTTTCACAAGTCTTAAAGAAGTACTGAGTCCTAGATGTTTGATCAGTGAAGACTCAAGACATTTTTAAAAAAATTTCTGTAATTATTACGAGGTGGACAAATAGCTATCTCAGCAGGAAATCACCATCTCTCACTGCTGCAGATCTCTCTCCTAGTAGTAACCTTAAATTCACACGATTGTTCCTTGAAAACATTCTTCAGTGGCTCCAACACCTTTCCCTTCAGGAATCATGTCATCTCTGTCACTTAATATTTAGCAAGCTTTCTTTTCTTTCTCATCTGGGTAATACTACTGTTCTAATTTCTGGAGAGAGATCAGATCCCTTCCTCCCTTTATATCCACCTTGAAGCCCTACTTCTATATTTTAAATGAAAATTTTATTCTGGAATAAGAAAACTATATTATAAATTTCAGTCTGGAAAAAAAGAAAAGTTATATAGTATTGGCAGCTTTGTTTACCTTACTTTGAAATATATGAAGAATCATGCTTTAGTGGATAACAAATGAAGCTAGAAGCATGAAAATATGGAGAGCCAAGCTTTGGGGAATTATAAAGAGAATTTATTTTAGGGAGAATTATAGAACATTCCCGGTTTAACTTTCCTTTTAGGTCCTTATCTTTGCTATACTTAAGGGTAGGCATTAAATCCAGATTCTTTTTTGTGAGTTGCAGCTTAGTTTGAAGAACTGAAATTTCATTGACTGTGTTGCTATGTTACATTTTAAATATTGGGAACAATGATATTGCATAATTCAAAGGATTATAGACTTTATAGCAAGGAACCAAGGCTAAAAGATATCAAATGACTTATCTAAGATCATACAGTAGAGAACTGGAATTTAAACAGAGCTGGAAACCAAGGCACTGAGACAAGAAATGTCTTACCCAAGACATTGACCCAAGGTCACACTGTAGTAAATGAGAGAATTGGAAATTAAACCCCAGTTCTCAGATTTCAAATCCAGTGTTTCCTCTATGGAATCAAGATTTCTGCCTATTCATGTCATGCCATGATATATTTTAAAGTCAGAATGCTAAGCAACTAAAAGCTATTGTAATAGCCCATCTTTTTTTTCTTTGAGATAATAAGAATGCATTAATAATAAGAATGCAGGGGATACTCAAAAGTAAAAGGTATTTTTTTTCTCTGCCTAGCATAATGCATAACTATTTTTCAGTTCACCCAAGGTAAGGTTCATTTGAATAAGAAATGTGCCTGTTCTTTTTGAATAACATTTCTGTGAATGGTGTTTTCTTCTTCAGACTATGTATAAGCCCATTTCCTCTCTGAATGAGCATTTCTAATACGTCTGTTCAAAACACAACAAGCCTACGTCAAATGCTAGGTTCTAAGTGAACAGGAACTCAGGGCAGCTGGGGCTCTGTGGTTTTTCTCTCTGCATTTGAATGCCAATTTTTGTTATTTTTAATAAAAAGTGGAGAGGGTTCTTGTGAATCCTCTTGCTTAAAATTCAGATTCAAAGCCTGAAAGGAAGTGTATTTTTTAAGAAAGCAAAGAAAAATGTTAACTTGAGATGAAATTTCATTAAACAGAATAATCTAGTTTATTTCATAGAATCGTCAGATTTAGTCCTAGAAGAGACCTTAGAGATAACTGAATCCAATGCCTTCATTTTAAAGTTCTGGAACTGTACCCCGAGAGAGTGAAATGACTTGTTCAAGGTTATCCAGGAAGTTAGTAGCAGAGTAAGCAAATCTCCAGACTCCAAAGTCAGTGTTTTTTCTGTTACCACCAAGTATGGCTCAGTTCTGCTGTCTTGCACAAAAATAATAACTCTTAAAGTTCTTTAAGGTTTAGAAAGGGTTTTTATTATAAATGTTTATATAAGGTCAATAAAGTGTTTTATTATATTATTATAAAATCTTGTAGGACAAGTAATGTATTACGTCCATTTTGTAGACCAAAAATCAAGACTCAAAGAGAATAAATGGTTTGTCCAACTTTATACACCATTATATTGAATTTTGAACCTAGGCCTTTCCAGATTCTGCCTTTAATAGATGTCAATGCATATGCATTCCTGACCAAGCCTTAAAGTCCAACCAAAATGCCAGGTCTAGGCCTTTCTATTTTTTCTTATAGTTTTCATGTAACATGGTACATTTCAGTTATATCTGTCAGTGTCATTGAGAGTCAGCTTACTTCAGTGAAAAGCGTGTGGGGTTTGGAGTGAGAGAACACATTCCAATCCTGGCTCTGCTACTTTGGATAATTCATTGAACATCTCCATGCCTCAGTTTCCTCATCTGTAAAATGAGGGGATTGGATTAGATGGCCTCTAAGGATCCTTCTTGTCTCTACTTCAGGGAGACTGGGTCTTATCTAAAACTTATCTTTCCATGATAACTTAGCAAAGTACTCTGTAAATAGTAGATGCTTAACACATTTACTGAATGAATGAATGATTCTTACTTTTAACATGGTGGAAAAAAGTTTTTTTGTCCCCTGTTTACATAAGATGTCTAGAGGCATACCACCTCCAGATTTTCCTTTTTGAAACATAAGTTACAAGTTCTGGGAGGTCTAGAAAAATTGAAATAAGTAAGAATTAGAGAAGTCTAAAATACATATTTGATGAATCATTGTTTCAGAATTATTTCTAAAACATTGAACTACATGAATTTTTATTTTTTAGAAAACTGGAATCATAGTTGTGTGAAAACAGAAAAATCAGTTGTGAAAGTCACTAAAAATTCCAGTCCCCAAATATCTACTCAAAGTCCAAGTAGGACACAATTCTCACAAAGAACTTCAAGGCATTATAGTGATTCACATTTTTATAGAATTAAAAATTTACAGAGTAGCTTCCCTACAATAACACTATGAAACATTGAGTTCAAACATCATTATCCAGAATTTAAAAATGGGAAATTTGAGATCTGGAGAAGTCGTGACTTCTCTTTGGTCAAATAGTTGCTAGTTGTCAGAACTAGGAATAAAATCCAGGTTGAGAGCTATTAATTGGGACAAGAGCTATTTCTAAGTTATTTGCATTGGGGATGGTCTTTTTTCCTGAGGAGCAGGGGGTACTACTTCTTTGTGGCAGTTCCTTTTGGACTCTCTGCACTGTGAAAACATATCTCCTCACCTGCCCCCACCCACAGGGTTATCTCAACCATCCTCTCTCAGGACCAGCTTTTCCCCTGAAACTATTGAGAAGAACAGGTGGGTACCTCTAGGGAACAGACTAATGCTACACCAGTGGTCAGTCTCTCTTCCATGGTGTCTCATTGCTTCCTTCCCCCTAATTTCAACCAGTCCTGTCTGTTTCCTGATTTTATATTTAACCACAAATAAGCATCATTTAAACTATTTTGCGGTAATAGAATCCAATTATATAAAAACTGTGTAGGATGTGGGCCATTGACTAAGGTTTCAAAATATACTTGAGGTAGGATTTGAAGTGAAATGGTCCTTAGAATGAGATGTGACCTGTCTTTCTGAGGGGCATACTCAGTTACACCTCAAATTATCTGCCAAGGGGCAGATATCATGGGCAAATCAGAGAGCAAAGGGCATCTGGCTTTGTTTATGACTCTACCCTTGGCAAATGATAACTGAGTTTTTTCTATGTGAAATGGAAAATTCTAGAACTGAAAAACATACAGGTCGTTGAATTATTCCGGAAAAAAACTCCTATGATGATAAATATCAGTTCTGCAGAATATTGTTCTCAGACTTGACATACTAAATCCAAAGTACAATGAAGATTAGCAAAACCTGACAGATAGGTTCTATGAATACCTCTGAGTTTTTTTAATGCCTCCTTCAACAAGACATAGATATTACCTTGTGTGAAAGAAACATAAAAATACATCTAGACTTTCACATTTTTGAAGAAAGTGATTAATTGCATGATGAGTAGTATGAGTGTGTTAGCACACAAAGGGCCCATAGCTAGATTCTCCACCAAGCTGTCAATCTTCCTACTGGCAACCAAATTTCATGTTCATCTGAAAAGAACTCTGATATCAGCTTACTCACTGTATTTGATGATAAAGTCATGCATTTTTTTACTACTGTTATTTTTTACCTCTTAGGTCTTACAACTTTCAAAATGGTAGGAAAGATTGAAAAACAACTTACATGCCAGAAAAACAATTAGCCAGGTTTTTTTGGTGGGTCAGAGAGATCCTGTGGTATGCTGGTATACTGGAGAGATCAACAGACTTTGGACTTGGGAGACTGCTCTGACATTCGCAGCTCTGTGACCTTTCTGAGGACAAGATGATAGCATTGCTACCTACTTTATATGGTTATTATGAGTAAAGTACTTTGTAAACATTAAGACATTAATGTTGATGTCAGTAGGGGCAGCTAGGTGGCACAGTGAGTACAGCACCTGCCCTGGAGTCAGGAGGACCTGAGTTCAAATCCAGCCTCAGACCTTGACACACTTAGTAGCTGTGAGTCAGGAGGACCTGAGTTCAAATCCAGCTGCAGAGCATGACATAGTTAGTAGCTGTGTGACCTTGGGCAAGTCACTTAATCCCAATTGCCCTGCCTTCCCCCCTCAAAAAGTATTGATGTCAGTTACCATCATAGCTTGAAAAATTAAGGGGGTATATTTGGACCCAGAGGATGTGGATTCATTGTTTTGACTTTTGCCTTGCCACTGGATTTTGATCAATCTGGGAGAGAGACTGAGGGTGATGACTTTGTTCAACTCTGTCTCACTTAAATCCAAATAACAGGCAAGTTAAGACATCACCCATCATCCATTATTTTACCCCAACATCGTGATGCCATTGGTCTTCTTCAAAAACAAAGAATGAACAACAATTTCAGTGTAATATATGCTTCTTGAGGGTGGGGATTTTTTTTGTCTCTGTATCCCTAGCACTTAGCATAGTGCTTGGTACATAATAAATATTTAATTAATGCTGGTTGAATTGAGATGAATTGAATTCCAGCCTATGAAGGATTGACTTTTGCTTAAGGGAGAAGCTTTAGGATTTTAAAAGTGCCATGTAGTTTCTCAAAGGCTCTCTTCTCTATTTCTGAGCTCTACTTACTGTGCATGACAGCACCTGACCAACTAGACTGACCCTATATCCAGGGGAGTAAAAGAATAAGATGTTTGAGCATAAATATTTTAAGGATTTTTCAAGCAAATAACATAATTTGTATGATTTGGACCTTTAGGCTCTTCAGGATAGAACCTAACTTCTAGAGTCATGGGAATAAATTGCATTATTTCTAGATTTACAATATACCATGTTTTTCCACCAATCATTGAAATCACCAAGTTTTTTTTTTAAAGTCAACATACAGTGCAATGCTATGAAGTAAGATTTTTGGTAATGAATCTAGATAACAACAACCTATGACTGTGACAGGCTCGTGTTCCTCTACCTATGTGACTAACCCACTTCCTTTTCCAAAAATGCAAAGAAAGGCCTGAAAACTGCCAAGTTTCACATATTTTTTCTGTCCACTCAGTTCCCATCTCAGTCTTCCTGCTACTGCCCCAATATGAAATACGTTTAGAAAAACTGAAAAAGGGCTTCCCCTTTCGGTTTATAATAGGTCAATTTTCAATCTGAAGGATAGAAAATCAGACTGAATACGAAATAAGGAAAATAGACCTAATTTTATTTTATTTTAAAATATTGTAAGTGTTCTATTTTAAAGAAAAAGAAATCATCTGGTATCACATAAAAGACCTTGTAGGTTAGGAAGAATTATACTGATAGTAATAACTGGTCAAAATTCAAGGCAGAAGTAAAGAGTCAGGTCTGATTTCATTTTTCCCGAGTTTCACTTCCCACAAGTCACTTTAATCATGTGCCCCTACAAAGATACTCACTGTCTGGATTATAGAACTAGAACTTTCACAGAGAGAATTGTTCACTTCTGTATTTTACTTGTCTACTTCCGATTTTTTATGTAATAAGCTGTCAGTTCACACCATAGTTCTACTGCTTTGGAATGTGACAAGATGCTAAATGAATATGCTTTTTTTCTCCTTTGAATCACACTTCAAGGCTTACCTTTTGCCCTTTCTGTCACATTTTGCATGTATTTCACTCTGTGTACCAATGTAGTTAGAGTCTTCCCTGGAATGTAAAGGAGAAATGTAACAGAGTATGTCAGAGTAAAGTAGGTGGACTTAACAAGCTCACATAACTGTGAGGCCTGAGGTGGGAATGTAATGAGGAGGGATGTGATGCTAACCATTTTAGAGTGAGGTATTTCAACTAGGTCTTCTGGGATGAGTGTAATTTCAATTGATGGAGATGGGTACAAGCTGGCACTATAACTGTAGGGAAGAGTATGAGCAAAGACGTGGAAGCATTAAATCACTGGGCATGTTCTGGGAGTGGCAAATAGTTCAGTTTGGTTAGAAAGGAGAATATATTAAAGGGCAGTATAACATGAGTTTAGACTAGAAGGGCAGATCATAGTCAGATTGATGAAGGTCCTGAATGCCTGTGGGTCTTCATTATTTGTGATGAATATGTCCGACACAGGCAAGAAGTCTATCTTTGACTATATCTGTAGGAACACCTTCTAAAATAAATTGTTATGAACAGTATTTCAAGAGTGTAGAGCATTTTAAAGAATCTCTTAATCTTATCTGATAATGAGAGCTAAACAGAATTGGGAGTGGTTAGTATTTAGGTGAAAATTCACCCAGGAAAGTATCTTGTACAGTCGGCTTTTTGGAGACAGCAATAATGAATTGAAAAGTGTCCTCACTTTGGCGTTAACATATCTGGGTTCAAAGGCTGCCTCAGACACTTACTAGCTGTGTGACTATTATTGGATTACTGAAACTTTCTGAGGCTAGGTTTTATTATCTGCTAAATGGGCATAATAACTCATCTTACAGATTTGTTGTGAGGAACAAATGAGATAATAGAACACTTTATGTATGTCAGCATCAGATACAGATCTGAAAGTCAACTGTGTTCCTATTTTTTCTTGTGCATTTTAATTACCGATTTAGGTTTGTACCTCTTGGTAATTAATAGGAAGAGTGAAATATAAAGGACATATGAAGAAAGATGCTATCTGCGTCCAGAGAAAGAACTGATGAATAAGAAGTATGTATAGAATAGTTTTACACACACATACATATACATATATACATATGTGTGTGTCTCTATTTGTGTCTAATAGTAGCCATCTCTAGGGAAGGGAAATTTACATAATAATTTTATGGTATATTTGAAAGGAATAGCAAGTTGTGCATAGTAGATTTGCAGTTTCATGTGCCATCATCTTTTTTATTGCACAATGTTTAAGGAAATGCTTGTTTTATTCCATAAATTAAAAACAAAATAAATTAAAAAAGAAATGTGAGAAAACATTTAGTTTTTAATTAGAAAGAACAAATGGCCAGCAAGATTTGAATTGGGGGAAATATATTTGTTATTAGTACTTTCTTATCAGCTCCTTGGAACCTAGAAAGAGGAAGGAATTTTTAAAAATTTGACTTCTAGTCCATTGTTCCCTAGAACACTGAATATGAGGTTTGGAATCTGTGCTACAATGTGATTCTCAGTGGAGAGTTTCTGAGATCATAGGTTCATAAATTTAGAACCAAAGGGACTTTAGAAGTTATCTAGGCCAACCCCCTAATTGTATAGGTCAGTAATTTAGACCCAGAAAAGTTTAAGTGACTTGCCCATGGTCACATGGGTAAGAAATGACAGAGTTGGGATTTCAACTTAGGTCCTTGAGTTTCCTCATCTGTAAAATGAGCTGGAGAAGGAAATGGCAAACCATTCCAATAGCTTTGCCAAGAAAGCCCCAAAAAGGGGTCTCAAAGAGTCAGACATGGCTGAAACCTCATCTCCCATATTCAGTGCTCTTGTGTGGGCATCTCAAAGTAGTTACACTCTTCTAGGAGGGTAATATAAAAAACTCACACAACACACACACACACACACACACACACACACACCCTACCACCACCACCACCACCACCACTCAAATACCCCCACCCAAACATACATATACGCATGCCCCCTTGTAAATACATAGACGCAGCCTTCCCACACATACACATACTTCAACACACATGCACACACACACACACGCACACACACACACACACATATATAAACTCAGGAAGCCCAGTTGAACTCATTAGTGGAAGGGAACTAGGGATACCCTCAGGGAGCCCTGTCCTAGCTACCCTCCTCTACTTCTCAGAGTTCATCTTATTTCCTCTCCTAAGATTTGTCCTGGGAAGTATAATCAGTAGTGAGAAAGGGAAATGCCTACCTTCCTCCCAAGGTTGACCTTTCTCTCACTCTTTCCCTTCTCTGAATACTGACTTTTTTTTTATTATATTAGTTATTTGGCATATATTCAATTAAGTTTAATTAAAAAGGAATGGACTGAATTGAATCACCTACTGCTTCATTTTATTACTTATTTAATTATGTGTTTAGTTCTTACTTTCCCAGTTAATTGTAAACACCTTGAAGGCAGAGACCACATATGACACTTTTGTCTCTGCACACCTCTAAAACAATAGATAAAGAAAAGTGGGAAAACTAAGGAGATAACAAAGGGAATATTTAGAAAAAAGCCATATACCTTGTATACTCTGTTTAACTGAATTTTTGAAGATTACCCTTGGACAATCTCTTGGAATTTCCAGGCTACTGGCGATTGCTCTCAGAGCAATAATTCAAAAACTTTACTTATGACCACCTTTATGTAACCTGTGAACCAGCACCGCTACTTCTGAATTTATATGAACCTGGTTCAAAGTTGGCAGAGACAACCCCAAATTAATATCTCCTTGCTTTGTTTTGTTCTCACTCAAAGTTTTCTCTGGAAACATCAGAATATAGTTCATGTTAGTACTCTAAAAATAGAAATCAAAGGAACCTACTTCTAGTGCCAGAATACATAGTAACAATGCATACTAAAAACAGAACAGCCTTTATTTCAAATACAGGGAAAGAACAGGAGGAATATACCAAGGACTTCCTGTGATTCAGTAGCAATTAAATTCTTCTTCTTCTTTCTTGTGAGTCCCACTAATAATAGTATGACAAGGGATTGATCTCTGTCTACACTCTCCACTGGAGTTTTCATGAACTTTCAGTTGCTACAAACACAGCCTCCTTTCTACCTGACCTATAGCATCCAAATAACTCACACTAATAATTGTAGTCCTTTAGCTCTGGGGCCATATACTTGATTGTAGATTCATAGAATTTCAAAGTTGAGGAAGACCCATCTGGTCTGAGCCATAGCTTACTTTTTATAAACTGTGGCTCATAGAACTAACCACAGTTCTTCAAATATAGTCTAACTGGCTCAGAAAACATTGGGACTATCACCTCTTTATTTGAAGAAGCTATGAATTTCTTAATGTAATTCAAGTTTATATTCATTTTTCTCTTTTTTTTTTGGAGTGAGGTACTAATGGTAGGTGGGGAGGTAGGTATCAAGCATTTATTATGCATTTACCATGTGCCAAGAACTCTGCTAACCTCTGGGAATACAAATATAAGAAAGAAGAAAAACAGTCCTTGCCCTCAAAGAGCTTACATTCCAATGGGAGAAGGCACATAAAAGGGAGCTGAAAAGAGATGAGGGAGAGGGAAGAAGATACCCAGTTGGAGGCATGATGGCCAAGGCCAGAGAGTCAGAAGCACTGTTAGAAGGGATATCTAATAGGAGATACTCTAGAGGAGATTAGAGATATGTGATTATAACTCAGCAAAAAAAAATTAGGGCTGAATCTATAGATCTGTGAATCATTTGCATAGAGATGATCATTGAACCTGTGTGGAAAAAAAACTAATGAAATAACTTAGCAAGACAGATAAATCAAAAATTCATGAGGGGTCAGGGCAGAGATTTGGGAAATATCTCATGTTAGTGTACATGATGTGAATGAAAGCCTAGCAAATGATGCTGAGAAAGGGGTCACATAGGTAGGAGGAGAGCCAGGAGAGAGCTCTGTAATGAAAGCCTAGAAAGAAGAGATTATCCAGAATGAAAAGTTCACTGACAATGTCAATGCACATGGGTTAAGAAGGGTCAGAATTGGGAAGATGCCATTAGATTTGTCAATTAGGGAAGTATTCATAATATTGAGGAGAGAGTGTCAGTTGATAATGAGGTCAGAAGACAGACTGAAGAAGATTTAGAAGAGAAAAGTGAAGCATCGATTTGTAGACTACATTCTCAAAAAACTTAATCACAAAAGGGAAGGAGAGTTACAGAACAATTGCTGGTGGCATTGCTTAGATCAAATGAGGTCTTTTTGTTTTTGTTTTTTTAGGATGAGAGAGACATGAGCATGTTAATTGAGGGCAAATTTCTGGAGAAATCAGGAAGGGATAGAATCAAGTATGCCTAAAGGTATTTATGTTGGCAAGGAAAAGGGGCCAATATGAAGGAGTAAAGAGAAGAGGGAGAGGTCTGAGGGATGAGGGGAGAAAAGGGAGCTCTCAGCAAATTGTGTCATTTTTTTGATTTTGGTAAAGTAGGAGGAGAAGTCATGCAATAGGAGTCTTGGGGAGAGACAGGCAGGTTTGGGATGGCCACTGTAGAGAGTGAGGCAGCAGATAAATTAGAGAGGAATGAATGTTTGCCATGGAGTGGTGAGCGCCCAGGTGAGATTACATAATGCAAATTTGTAGTGGTTTCAATCAACACAGTTTAGTGGTTTTCTTCAAGTTTGTATGGCAGCAGGTAAATATTGAAGGAGGCAGATGGTAGGAGTAATCTAGGTTGGGAATTGGCAAAGTGTGATTGGCAACAGGACAAGGGGAGAAGGGGATCAAAGGTGGAGGATTGTGTAGAGTCAACTCGGTTCACCAAAGTGTCAAGATAGGGAAGGGAGTTAAATCTAGCTGGTGTGTAATAAGAAGTGGGGCACAGAAAGAACTTTGACTCCTTCCAGAGAGAGAACAGTAGTATTTTACCCTGCAGCATGAGTAGGGTGCTCAGGACAAAGAAGGAATTTCTCTGGCAAAAGCTTTTGTGCCTAAGGAGTTGGGAACTGTGCAAAATAGAAATATAAACCATGGTAGCCAACAGCCATTCTGGAAATTTCTGAGAAGCAAAAGGAACAAGGACAAGGAGTGATAGAACCATTGAGAAACTGGAGGAGGTGTTGTCTTCTGGAATATATATGATTATAAATGACTGAGACTATAACAATCTCAGGAAGATGTTTGCTTATGGAATTGTGTCTCTATTCTCCAAGAGCTCCGTTATGAGATCTATTTTATTTTCTTCAAACTGTCAATACAATTTAATTCCTTTCATTTTTGAAAATATTTTGCTTGCAAAGGGAGTTGGTAACAACACACCTGAGTACCTTTGAATCCTGTAACTTCTGACATATTTGCATAGGAAACTTTTCTTCCTTCTAATAGTCAAATCAGGAAGGATGGTAAGTTCCCCTCTCCTCCTTTATTTGCCTCCTCTCCACCTCCCCACCCTCAATGGCCATACAGAGGTAGGGCTATTGATGAGGAACAGAACTCTCTTTAATGACTAAAAAAATAAATTATCTCAGTTATTTAGAGTCTAAGTCCTATCTTTTCCACCTAATTATCTAGAAATATGTTATTTGGAAATTTACTTTAAAGAAGGCATGTCAACATTTAGACGCTTGTTTAATAATTAAAATAATTATAATGTCATAAGTATATTTGAACAATTATATTCAATGAAATGTCATTTTCCAGGGTGCATAGACATATATACATACATGTACAGATATACACAACATGGAATACATACATGTATGAGTCCATATAATACACGCATATGCATATAATATATTTAGACACAAAGTAGGAATGTGCATGTATGTTGGCAAAAATATTTTTACAAGGACTTTCTTTTTCTTTTTTGTGCAATTGGAGATGGGAGGGAGAAAATGTGGATTTTAAGTAAATAAAAAATAAAATTGAATTTTCAAAAAATCACCATGAGTCAGGATATAGGAATGTTTCTATGTTAATCAGGAAAGGATCCCTTATAATTCATTCTGGTGAAAAAGGCGGAGTAGTATAGCAATTAGCATATTGGCTTTGGAATCAGGAAGAAACCCTGGAAAAGTCATTTAATCTCCCTATGCCTTCATTTCCTCCTCTATAAAATAGAAAAAAAACATAGCTATGATACCTACAAATAGTATCCCTGTGCTTATATCTATGCCTTGGACAGCTAGGTGGGCTAGTGGATAGGATGCCGAATCTGGAGGCAGGAAGGCTCATCTTCCTGAGTTCAAATCTGGCCTCAGACCCTTATTAGCTGTATGACCCTGACTAAATCCTTTTTGCCTCCATTTCTTCATCTGTAAAATGAGCTAGAGAAGAAAATGGCAAACCACTGCAGTATCTTTGCCAAGAAAACCCCAAATGGAGTCACAAAAAGTCAGACACAACTGAAATGACTGAATAACTAATAATACCTATGAGGTTGTTGTGGAACTCTAATGAGGTATCATATACAAAGCATCCTGTAAACCTTAAGGAAGTATAAACATATCAGATATTATTAAAATGCCTCTCCCTTCCTCGAGCTGTATGGCACAAGATAAGTGCCATATGCACAAACACATAGACATGTTTTCATTTCCTTTATGGGTCTACATTGGACATTGTGGGAAGCAGGCAGTAGATTTCCTAGGTTGATAGCTTGATCTCTCACAACACGTCTTGGTACTCTTGAGTTGTCAAAGAGTTCACTTCTTATGTTACCAGAAGTCTAGTAAAGCTTTCCGTATTTTACCAAATGAGATAACAAGAGTAAAGTGCTTTGTAAATCTTAAACTGCTATGTAAATGCTAGCTTTTTAAAAATTGTTATAGGATTTATTTTAGTGAGAAACATTATCCTTCATCTGGAGCCCCTTAATTCTTTATAGAGACGTATCACTATCAGACAGGGAAATGTGAGGTCATAGACCTATTACATGGGGGAAGGGGTGGTGGGGTGGAGTGTGGGAGATTACTTATAACTGGAGGGTGGATTGAAGATATAATCATTCTATAATTATTCCATCAAAAGACAGCTAAGAGGTTGCCTTTTTGGTGGTGGTGTGGGCTCCTCCCCCGCCTTATTGTGTTCATATACTGTGCCTATGATCAAAACCACCAATTCATTCTACACAGTTTACTGAACAGTCTTCAGATGTCTCTTTAAGGTGCTAACACATGTATCCAGGCATTCAGGGACTCACAAAGTCTGGCCCCAATCATTCTGTCTCCCACTGGTCCTGACAGAGTCCAGAAACTGTCTACTTCAGATAGACTTGTCTATTTACTGAGCACACTTCATGCCAATTTCCTACCTTTTTCATACCATTCTCCCCATATTACTTCCTCTCTCCTTTATCCAGATAAAATATATCCTTTAAAGCCCAGATCATATATCGTCTTCTAGCTCACTGTGGTCTCTTCCTCTGTTAAATTTCTCCCATTTATTCTCTATGTCAATCATTATATTATATTATATTGTTCATTGTTTTTCAGGGGTATATGTCTTATATTCCTAATTAGACTATAAGTGTCTTTTAAAGGGACACTATTTATTTTGTCCTTGTTTTCCTGAAAATACCTAGCACAGTGCCTTTTATATAAGATCACACATTTTCATTTAGTTCATACTTCCTCCCTCCCCTTCCCCCAGCCACCATGACATAGATGAGGAACTGAAGCCCACATGAGGAACTGAGGCCCAGTGAGGTTAAATATCTTGTCCAGGGTCATATAAGTTGTAAATGGCAGAGCCAGGATTTGAACCATATTTCCTGATCCCAAGTCCAGGACTCTGTCGGCTTTGAATACTTTCTCCCAGCATTAAGGTCAGTTTTCGAAAAGTATTCATGAACAATTTGATCTGAACTATCCACTGTTTTAAAGAAAAGGAAAGAGAAAGGCAGTTGATTTATGCTTCCTACCGCAGTCACCCGAAGGTGAGCTTTTCAGACACCAAAGTATCAGATCTGAGATGGTAGAGTTCCTGCCTCTCTGAGGGTCTTTTAAACAGTAGTTTTAGGTTCACAGCTGGCAAACCTCATCACAAATAAGGAACTGTCCTATATTAATGTGGGTGACCTAACCAGTGCTTAAACAGTATCCTGTAAAGGTTTTGCACCTTGCATCAAAAAAGCAAATGATGCCTGAAATGAGTAATACAGGGTTTCAATAATTAGTCAATCTCTTTATCCTGAATTGGAGACCTCCCGGCACAGAAGTCATTTACATAGGTACTCTGTGAAAGGAAGTTTTGGACAAAGTGTCTGCAGGCTCTGCTCAACATGCGTGTCCCACATAACCACATGGGCCTTACAAAACCACCAACATCCGTTCACATACGCTATGTCTCGCCGTTGCATTAATCATTACAGACAGCAATTTAAAAAAATTCTTAACTACATTTTAGTTTCCTAAAGTCGATCCACTCATGGTCCTTGAGTGACTGTGGTATGGCTCTTGGGATGTGTGTAATGCCTGAGTAGGAGGAAGTAGGTAAAGGACTTTGAAGGAAATACAAAGGGTTCAAATCCTGTATGTACCACATAAAATCTGTGTGATTTTGGGCAGATCACTTAACCTTTCTAGGGCTCAGTTTTCTCATTTGTAAAGTGAAACAGTTGATGTCTACTAAATATCCTTTCAGCTCCAAATCTATGATCCTATGATCCTTTTGATGCTGTTGATCAATCCCCAAATGTTTTAATCTAAAATATGTATAGAATTATGGTAGATAACATGTTAGGTAGAAAGAAGTATGAGATGTGATCCCTTGCCATCAATGTTTCATGGAACTTGAAAGGATAGAAAACAGGAGGCAAAAGAACTCTTTTCTCCACTCCATCTTCAATTCCATTTAGTTAATTCACCATCACAACAGTGATGGTCTTCTGAAGTTCTTTCAAAGCTATTTTCTTACTTTACCTACCCTATGCATCAGGAAAGAGTCACAAAATTTCAAAACAGGAATGGACATTAGATACGACCTAGGGCAACCCTCATGTTTTATAGAGAAAATTGTAGCTCAGAGAGATTGAGATTTGCCCAAGCTAATGCAGCTAGAGACCTTGGACTAGTCTCTAAAACCTTTTGCAGTTCCAGTGGAAAATAGGATTTAAAAAAAATTCACATCTTGAAATTTTCATTAGTTAGATCCTATGATTATTCTAATGTTTATCTAAAAAAAGAAGCTTTCTCCTTGGATTAATTTCTCCATGAGCTTACAAAGCAGTATAGAAAGCCTCTCTTGAGAGTGTGTACTTCAAACCTGAGATGTGACTTTTTTAAGTACATGAGTGTGATTGGCATGGAACATTATGCAAATAATTAAAACTACATTATATTTCCTTTAATTAATAAATTAATCGTTGTGACCTTCCTGCTGCTGTGGAGATAATCTTCCTCTGGCACCCCGGTTGGCAGGAAAGACAGCATATTCCAAGGACAGACGTCACTTATCTTTATGGTTTGTCATCCCCACAGAGCTCTGTGGTATGCTCAAGTCAATTGTGTGTATGTAGGCCTAAAGAACAATTAATTATCACTCTTTTATCCGGTACTTGCTGAACTCAGAGATTAAGAAACATGGCCTTTTGAACTCAAAGTATTCTAGTCTCTGACACTGTGGTTAACTAAGAAAATGTTTAGCCATTTATGGACCTAATAGTAATAAGAATTGTGAACACAGAGATGGTGTGAATGAGCTCTAGTGAGATTATAGACTCGATCCAGTTTGTGATAGAAGCGAATTTCTCACTTTCTGGAGAGCCACAGTAATCCTGTCAGGTCATCCTTTAGGCTGAGTTGAATGATATTTGTATGGAGGACTGATTTGTGGTTTTGACTGGTTGATTCAGTTAAACACTTTGATTCTCACCATCCCTTCCATTTATTTGAACTGACCCAGTGATGTTGTATTTTGGTATTTTCTCCATATACTTAATCATAGCATTTGAGAATTGGAAAGGACCTTTGTGGCAATCTAATCTGCCCTCCCCACCTACACATGCTCACACACGCGCACACACACACACACACACACACACACACCTATGCTCAATAAACTCCAGAGGCTCCTTATCACCTCCAGGATCAAATATACAATTCTCCATTTGGTGTTCATAACTTGACTCTCCCCTAACTTGGCAGTTTTCTTATACCCTGCACCCTACCATGCACCCTAAAAGTCAGTGACATTGACCTCCTTACTGTTCCTCTCACCAGACATTCTATCTCGTGACTCCGTGCATTTTCAGTCTGTCTCCTATGCTTGGAACTTTCTCTGGTCTCGTCTCTGCCTCCTGGCTTCCTTGGCTTGCTTCAAGTCTCTTTGGAATTTAAAGCTCTTCATAACCAGGCTCCTTCCTATATTTCTAGTCTTCTTATACCTCATCCTTCTCCATTCATCATAACCTGGCTCTGCTGGTCTTTGTGCTGTTCTAAAAGAAGGCATTCCCTCAGCTGTATCTCTATCTCTATATTGCCCCTCCCCTGTTATCTTTCATTGAAGTAAGAAATGTTTCCTATTTATTCTTATATTTCCTAGCCCATATTATTGGTTGATGATTGATTGGCTCCCTCTGTTCTATCAGCATGACTATACCCATAGCATGGAGTTTTTCCTTTGAGCCCTCAAGGCCTTTCAGCTTTCAAGTGCCCTAGTTAAACAGAAAACACTCCTGCAAGGGTACCACTTTACATTATTAATCAGCTGAACCTCATTAGCATTTTATTATGGAGGGGGCTCTGGATTTGCAGAGAACAGCCCTCACATCTAGCCTTCCTGGTTGTCTAAGACAAAATGCTAAGACAAAATGTTAAGGGATTTTACTTTATCTCTCCAGGCCTATTTTCTACTAGTTTGAAAAGAAAGAATTGATCTCTAAGGTCCTTTTCAGATCCAAATTCCTATAATTCTATGGTTTACTCTCCAGTAGCTCAGAAATGATATACAGGACAAGCAACTTTAGGGGGAAGGGCAGTGAGGAAGAAAGGAAATAAAAAGGGAGAGGGGAGGGCCCTGAGGACAAATCTATGACTACTTCATATGGTTGCCTAAAACTGGCTATTGTGATGCTTTTAAATAGCAATGTTCCATTTCTTAGGACATTGGACTAGACTTGAGGAAGAACTCTGAATCTCAGATTCTAAGATTTGTGTTGGTTGATACTTTCATTGTAGATTTTAAGGAAAATAGAGCCCACCAATTCCTCTGTGCATTCAGCTGATGGACCCTTATATGTGAAAATAATTGCCAAGTAGAGAGTTTCTTTCTTTTTCAAGACAGAACTGGGCTAGTCATTTTTAAAGGATTTGTATTTCAAATGTTGAGATATAAGCATGATTTATTATAAATTAAGTAATCTCTAATAAATTTCAACATCATTTATGGAAATCAGCAGTGTTACTACATGTGTATTTGTATTATTTGTGATCACCATAGCAAAAAATAGCTGACCATAATTTCCGACCTCATGAACTAGTTGTAACTGACATAACACACTATTGTGTCCTTGGAAACCTGGAGTGCTTTGGGAATCCTCTAGATGGAAAAAAAGATATAAAGTTCAGTTCATTGCCAACTTAGAAACAACTTAACTAGAAAACTGACTGAGATTTTAAAAGTTAACTGGAATCCTGACATTATTTTTGGTTTTATCTTACTGTCATAATAAACTGTATGATATCAAGGTCTGTATAAGTGCTTATAAATGTTGAATTGAAACATTAATTTTTTTGCTTATGTAGTAGTTCATTTTACCCAGTAAGAGAAAATGCCCAAAGAGCATTCATTGCCTAATGATTTTAAATGAAATGGGATTTATTGGGTTTTTTAAAATGATAAAAGGTAAACTTTCACTTGCTTCCTATTCTGATACCTTATTGTGGCAATCCCAGGTTCTATAAAGCTATGCCAACAGAGTACAAACTCTTACCAAACTTGTAAGGCCTTCAGTACAGGCCCCGTGAGAAACTTCATGCGTGTTGTCTAAGGTAACTTCTGATAGACTCTTTGCCTTGGAAAGACAATCATGCCTAGTGGATATAATATGGCCTCGGATCCAGGAAGATCTATGTTCCATTCCTTTCTCTGACAATTACTCCTTGTGATTCTTCGGGTAAGCCATTTAACCCCTTCTCAGGTTCTTTGTCAGTAAAATGAAGGGCTTGGACTAATTTTTCTCTAAGGTCCCTTCCTGCTCACAACCTGTATTCCTACAGTAAATCTTTTCACCACTATGAGCCTTCCTTTCTTCAGGGGTGGCAAGGTGGCCCAGTGGATAGAATAAAGGGCCTAGGAATACCTGAGTTCAAATTTGGCATCAGACATTTACTGGCTGTGTGACCCTGGGTTAGTCATTTAAGCACTGTTTGCCTCACTTTCCTCATCTTTCTAATGGGGATAATTGTTGCACTTACCTCTCAGGATTGTTGTTAGGTTCAGACTGTAAAGTACTTAGTACAGTGTCTGGCATATAGTAAACACTATATAAGCTTTAGTGGTGACGATGATAATGGTGATGCAAAATGGGGATAGTGCCGCCTGAAGTATCTACCTCATGAAGTTTCTGTAAGGCTCCATTGTATATAAAGCACTATATAAGGACCAATTATTATCGCCGTATTGGCTGCCATATTATAGCTTTCCTAGGCACAATAGTTCTCAAATCCATCTGTTATGTACCAGGTACTGTGCTAGGTCCTGAGGATATGAAAACCAACTAAAAGGAGACGAATCTCTGTTCTCCAGGAGGCTACATTCTGTTGGGGGAAAATCATGTGCTAAATCATGAATGAGTTGTGTCCACATCAATGAAATCCCATATCCTTGTGGTATTGAAGTTAATAATGGTGGCTGGTCCAGGTATGGCATATACAATATGGTGGGAGCCCTATAGCATCTCCCAGTGCTGTTATATGGCTAAAAAAATAAAGGTATACAATTTTTTCACAAGAAACAAAATCTCAAAAAATGAAAGAAACAAAATCTCAAGTGATCCAAAGCACATTGGAAAAATAGTGTGTCTAAGTAAGCTGCAACATGATTGTATAAAAAAAGGGGAATAAAAAAATCAGTCTAGGAGATAGAACGTATGTGTCTATATAACAGCTAGAACTTACATAGATAGCATTGTAAAGTTTGTAAAGTGCTTTACAAGTCTCCAGGGCATGTTACCATGGGGGTAGCATGATATGGTGGGCCTGGAGTTGAAGGCCCAAGAACCTGGATCCAAATTCAGTCTGCCACTTAATACTTCTTATGTGACTTTAGGCAAATCACTGAAATTCCTGCATTTATAAAATGAAGGGGCTGTGGTCCCTCCCAGGCTACAATCCTAACACTCTATGAGCATCTCTTGAAAAAAACATGAAAAAGGAAAAAGATTTATATAGGATGAGATGGTTTGTGAGGACTTTCTGTCTGTTCTAGAGGCAGGGTCTTCATTTCCATGAGATCACAGATCCAGTAAAGAAGTAAGAGTAAAGAACACTTGTTTCTAGTAAAGAAATAAGTGTATTGAGTGGTAGGATGGTAGGGGAGTTAGAGAAAGCAGAGGCAAATCTATTCATTTTGAGCTGCCAACAAGGCCTGAGAAAGACCAGAAAACTATGATTAAACCAATTTCCAGAGCTCAGTCTGCCATAGGGCTCCCCCTAGGGGCAGGCAAGGGAACATGTATGCTGAGGAATACCTATCAGTTGATGTCAGAGGAAACAACCTGGACAAAGAAAATGTAATTTACTTTCAAATATTTTTATCATCTTGTTTCTGCCCTTTTTGGTCCCTAGCAGGAAGGTGATATGTTCTGTTATCAACATTAAACTACCAACGTCTTGGCTTTAATACTTCGGGGATTGGCATCATTTGATTCTTCTTTATGCCCCTAAAAGAGGCACAGCAGGAAATGCATTTTTCTTTTCTGTAATTTAATTCAGAAAGTGAAATCAGATTGATCATTTCTATCTACTATCGATCTATCTGTATGTCTGTCTGTCTGTCTGCCTATCTATCTATCTCTCTTTCTGACTACTGACCTCCCTGGCTTCCTTTAAGTTCCAACTATAATTCTACCTCCTACAGGAAGTCTTCCTCAACCCCTTTTAATTCTAGTGCCTTTTGTCATCTAATTATTTTCTATTTATCCTGAACATAGCTTGCTTCATATATATTTGTTTACATATTATCTTCTCCATTAGATCCCAAGTTCCTTGAAGTCAGGGACTGTCTTGTGCCTCTTTTTGAATCTCCAATGTGCCTGGCACTTAATAAATGTTTATTGATTGATTGATTACAACTAACCAGCCTAATTAAAAGGACTTTCAACTGTAGTTAGTGAAAAGGTGGTGCTTTAGCCTTCATGTTGGCCTACTTTACTCTGTCTAATGGGCTGGCATCTTTTTCAGCTTAAAAAAGTGTTCTGGATATTATGCAAATAAGTGGAGAGTTTCTTTATTACAGAGGAAATAAATGATGCTAACAATCTGAAGAATGCAATAAAGTTATGAAATTCCTTGGTACAAGGCTGTTTAAGGTAGATGGAACTCATACTTCAAAGCAGCATCTGTTTCTGGGGAATTCAGATTGTAGTTATTAAACAATTCTTACTCATCAAAGCAGCTTACATCAATCAAGCTATAAACATTTATTAAGTACTTACTATGTGTAAGGCACTAGGGATACGAAGACAAAAAGGAAATAGTTCTTGATGGCAAAAAGCTTACATTTTATGGGGGCAAAGGCATGTCAGTGTGGTATAGTTCTGCTGGATTCAGAGCCAGAGGACCTTGATTCAAGCTCTAGTCCCTGCTGTTTGCTACCTGCATGATCTTGGACAAGGCACTTAACCTCTATGATTTTGAGTTTTTTGTCTGTAAAATAAAGGGTTTGACTCAATAGCCTGTATGGTCTCTTCTAATTCTATCTCTGTACAAAGTAAATGATGTGCTATGACATTGTTTAGGGTTATGGAGAAACTAATCAGGAATCAGGAAAATCTTCATGTAGATGATGGCACTTATCTGGTGCTACTCTTCTATTGTCCTCTGTACCTTAATAACTGGTCATATATGGGGCAGCTAGGTGGCACAGTAAGAAGAGCACCGGCCCTGGAGTCAGGAGGACCTGAGTTCAAATCTGGCCTCAGACACTTGACACATGTACTAGCTGTGTGACCTTGGGCAAGTCACTTAACTCCAATTGCCCTGCCAAAACAAAACAAAACAAATAATTGGTCATATGATCTTTAGAGAGGAAATATGTGTAGGGAATGAAAAAAAATGGAGGACTCTGTATAACTCATATATGATATTCCTTTTTTATTTTCCATTTTCCCCCTTGCAAGAGGGAAGATTATCTGCATAGGGTGGTAGTGACAGTGGCAAGGGCAGGGGCAGGACTTGCCTAATTAGACTGGCTGAGCTTCTTCCCAGAGACAAAAGTTATGGAGAAAGAGTCTCTTGAATCTGAGGCAGGGTAAGCATGAATTGATGAAATTAGGTTCCTTCTGGAGTTTACCTTTTTAATCTTCCAAAGTTTTCTTTTCAAAAGCTGATATACTGAAAAGGTCTAAACCTTAAGCTCTCATCAGTTTAATTTTGGATTGATCCCTTAGCAAGGATTAGCAGAAATGGAAGATCTGGAGAGAAGGAGGATCAAGGAAGGGATTCTGGGAAGGAAGAAAAGAACACTTTGAGAGAGTTTAAAATGCCACTGTTGTCCCCTTTGCAGGTCCTTCTTCCTCTTTCTGTTCCCTTATTGTGGGAGTCGTACCAGTTCTATCTTTGGACCTTTGCTTGCCCCTGCTCTTTTGCTTGGTGATTCTCCAATGGCTTTTGCTGTAGATTCCTCCTATATTTGAAACCTTGAAGTGATATTTAACTCTGCCCTATCTCTTATTTCTTATATCTAATTAGTTACAAAAATTTTTGTTGTCAGACCTCAACAGCAACTTTTGCATTTATTCTTTCCTCTCTGATCCTATTGACCTACCCTTTTATAGAGCCTTGTTACCAGATATCTGAGTTATTGCTTTTATACCTAGATAGATAACATTTCCTTTAAGACTTTTAAAAACTATTTTGGGAGGTTAAGGGGAAATTCTTTATGGTACTTGCTATATACTGATTTGTACTATCCTTTCTCTGTCTCTCCTTTTCTTCTTTTTCTTCTTTCCCTGCTCCTCTTCCTCATCCTTCTTCTCTTCCTTTCTCTCTCTCTCTCTCTCTCTCTCTCTCTCTCTCTCTCTCTCTCTCTCTCTCTCTCTCTCTCTCTCTCTCTCTCTCTCTCTCTCTCTCTGTCTCTATGTTACCCTACCAGACGATGAACTCATGATTCATATCATATCCAAACTTGTATCCCTCCTTCCAGTTCCTATGCATAAACTAGGCAGTTAATGATTGCCAAATTTAATTTTCCATGCCCACACCATCACACACCTTTTTATTCATTTAATCCAGCAGGTGACACTACTGACTACTAGCCTGTAGTCAACTCTAAAAAGCAGGCATAGGGCAGTTCAAACTCACATTGGCAAATTGTGTGTCACAGACAATACTGGAGGGCAGTTAAGGGAAATGTTCAACTTTTGGTGGTTTTTAGAGAACTGCTAGTTCTTACCCCCACCTCTTCTAGTTTTGTGGGTTGGTAGTGTTTCTCTATTAGTCTAGCTAGGAGCGTGGCTAATGTAGATTTATTCACTTACTATCTCAGCTCAGCTCAGAAAGCTCTGCTTTCTTCCCTTCCCTGCAATAGTTCAAAGAAGTCTCACATGAGCTAAGGTATAATAGAGATGACCACAAATACATGACTTGGTTGTATGCAACTTTTGTTTTAAACTCATGTCCAAAGGGGAGGGGACATAAAGAAACAAAAAAGAGGACTATAATGAGTGTCCCAAAAGAAGATAGCGTAGTTTTAAGTTTTAATAGTTTAAAACTGTTGTATGTCTCTCTCTCATCATATATCCATATGTATGTGTATGGACATCATATGCAGGGATATATGTGCATATATGTGTTTGTGGATATGTGTGTGCGTGTGTGTGTGTGTTTTTCCTGGGCAGCTAAGTGGTGCAGTGGATAGAATGCCAGCCCTAAAGTCAGGAAGACTCATCATACTAGATACCTATTAGCTGTGTGACCCTGGGCAAGTCACTTAACCCGGTTTGCCTCAGTTCCTCATCTGTAAAATGAGCTCAAGAAGGAAACGGCAAACGATTTTGGTATCTTTACCAATATCTCAAATGTAGTCACAGAGAGTTGGATATGATTGAAATTGCTGAACAATTATATGTGTGTGTATGAATGTATATTCATACTATACACAATACAATATATATATATATGTACCTATACACCATGATATTTACATATATATAAATACATGTATGTTTGTATATATTTGCATATATATACATACTATATATGTGTGTATATAAATTATATAAACAATTAGGCTCAGTAAATAGAGTACAGCTAGTTGGCTCAGTGGATAGAACACTGGAGTCAGGGAGACCCAAGATCAAATCCAGACTCAGACACTTACTGTGATTTGTGACTCTGGACAAGTCACTTAACCTCTGTTTGCCTCATTCTCCTCATCAATAAAATAGAGATCTTCATATCATCTACCTTATAGTATTGATGTAAGGATCAAGAAAGATAACATATATAAAGCACTTTACAAACTTAAAGCACTATGTAAATGCTAGCTATTATGAACTACTATTAACTGTTGTTCAGTTTCATGGGCATAACCTCAAGGACTGTGTTCTTGGCCACTCACTCTTCCATGCCTTAAACCCCAAATTCCCAGACTTCATTTCAGGTATTCGGTTTCCTAATCTTTTATTCCCACTCATAGAAACCAAACATCATTGAAGCTTGCATTATCAGACATCCACATCCCAGATATGGAAGCTACAAATGGTTCCTCATCTGATTTCTTACTCACAGCTTCCCAGAAGGTCAATATCAAGTCAGTTCGGGAATTTCGAAACCAGCTTTTCTGTTCATAGTTCTGCCTTTTGCTACAACCTCTGATCCTGCCCTCCTGTTTCTTCTTGTTATGGATGACTCATGGGCTGGATTGTGTGAAACTCTAATTAATCCTTACAGCCAACTGATAGTTAATGAAGTGGAATACAAGGAAACACCAAACCTATGTGGCTAAGTCAGGCCTCCTGCCCCTTGTCTGCCATAGGAATCCTTGGATCAGTATCTTAAGTAGGACATTTCTCATGGCAGTTTTTTTAAGTGTTTAATGTTTGTACCTTAGGGAAAATGAGTGAAAAGGCCTGTATTGTTCCCTCACCTACACCCATCTGAAGCTCAGTATCAATTCCTTAAAGTGTGTTTAAAGATCATTTCATGGCAGGGTTAGGGGGTAAGCAAGCTTCAGGAATATTCTGAGGGGCAAAACTGAGGTGGCAAGCACATTTTACATATTATCATTTCTTTGTTCAAAAACAACTCAGAACAAAAGCAACTATCCAAGTCTCCGCGTAAGTATTTTGTGGTCCCTGGAACCAATGAAAGAGGAAGAGAAAATATTCTATTTTTGGGGCTTCCCACAAACCTGTGCATGAAAGGTAAAAGAGGATGCCTGGGAATTTGGGGACTAATGTGGAAGCATTCTCGTCACATGGTTTACTGGAGTCAGTAGACCTTGGTTAGAATCTTTGGTTTATTAGTTACTAACAGTCTGATCTCAGGAAAATCACTTAATATTTTTGACCCTTCATTTCCTTAAAATGACAAAGTGTGGATTATCAGCTCCAAAATTTACCTCCTGCTCTATTGCTTGTTTCTGTCCTCTACCCTGAAGTCCAATGACTATTCTATGCCCCTCTCCTTCACACACACTCAAAAAAACCATCAACATAATATTAAGTTATTGAGTTGTAATTGATACGTGTATTTAGAGATACAGGAGGATATTAGAAGGAAAGAAAACCATCCATATAATCTGTTTTGGGAAATAAAACAAGATAATGGGGTGGGGAGAGGAACACCTATTGATTAGTTGAGCCACAAAATAAGGTATTGAACACCTGCTATGTGCTCCTCACTATTCTAGATACTCCATGCTCTTGGGGTGGGGAGTTGAGGGAAAGAGGGAGGAAGTAGCAATGATACAAAAATCATGAAAACTTATCCTTAATTTCAAAAAAAATTTATGGTATAGTTAGGAAGAGCTAAGTTTTATCTATGTACATGAAATAATTAGAAAATCATCTAACCCCAATAAGATGATCTATAAGATCACAGGATATTACAGGTAGCAGACAATCTAGAGGTTATTACATCCAACATTTTCCTTTTACAGAGGAGAAAAGTAAAGTTCAGAGAGGGTGAGAGGAAGAATCAAGATAATAGGTACGTACAATTCTTTATCTAATTTATTGCAAAATTTCTCCAGATTATGAAGTACAGTGAATTACGCAGGAGAAACAGCTTAAAATATATCCAAAGAAAGATTTGTGATTAGATAAAGGGGAGGACCAGTCATGTTGCAAAGAGGAGGGATAGCCTGCATGCTCAGATGGTATTCATTAAATGTCAGGGAAGGCTAAAGTCCCCCAGAGAGTTAGGTTGACCTCCTTTGAAGGATCAATGGGAGGACGTGGATGAGTCACACAGGATAAGAAACTGTGGATCGGGTGGTGGTGTGGACCACTGGACTGTTGCCCATCAGTAGGATCTTAAGTCCGTAGAAGTATTGTAAGAGGTATAAAGCCAAATCAGAGAAGGAAGAGATAAGACTTTTCATTTTAAAATTTGTTTTGTTTTTTTCTCCCTTTGCCTATGAAAGCATTGACCTTAATGTTTCTGGTTATATGTAGGTTATGTCAAAGAACGTTAGTTCTTTTCTGTTAATAGCATCATTTCCTGCATAACCTGAGGGGTCCCTCTACTGGTCAACAGAACCTACACATGTAAGTGGATTGGAGTGAATTACTGAAGAGACAAGGTTCTCTCAAAGTGGTTTCCCAGTTGTTGTCCCACAGGCCTAGGGCTATTGAGAGATCCCTCTGCATTATTTTCCCCATTAGGGGCAGGCCTGTCTCAAAATCAGGAAAGGAACTGGGCATTCTTTCCTCTGATATCAGCGGGAGCAACTAGAATTATTTTTTACCCCAAACCTCACCTTTCCTTAACTTATTTATAACTGTTAAGAGTATTACTATCTTTCCCATCTAAGCTTACACCAACTCATCACTGTCTGTCACCTCCCCCACCCTCTCCCATATCCAACCTGTTGCTAAGTTTTGTTGTTTCTACCTCCCCAATGCCTCGAGCATCCACCCTCTTATTTCACTGCCACCATGAGAGGCAGGCTCTCGTTACCTCATTCCTGGACTATTGCAATGGCACAGCTTGGTATTTCTGCCTCAAGTCTCTCCACACTGTAGTCTACCCTCTATTCAGCTAACAAAATGTTGTTCCTAAAGTGAAAGTCTGACAATACTACATCCCTATTCAGTAAACTCCAGTCATTTTCCTATTACCCTCAGGGTAAAATATAAAATCCTCTATTTCAGCTTTTAAAGCCCTTTATAACCTGACCCCTTCATACCTTTCTCGTTTTTTA
Organism: Trichosurus vulpecula; assembly: GCF_011100635.1. Taxonomy (NCBI): domain Eukaryota; kingdom Metazoa; phylum Chordata; class Mammalia; order Diprotodontia; family Phalangeridae; genus Trichosurus; species Trichosurus vulpecula. The sequence continues at coordinate 90,267,547 of NC_050576.1, read as the reverse complement.
ATACCTTACTCCCCTCTACATACTTTTTGTTCCATTGACACTAAACTCCTTTATGTTTCTTGCACAACATATTCCATCTCCCTATTTTAGCTATTTCACTGGCTGTCTCTCTCCTATGCCTAGAACTCTCTACCTCTTCATCTCTGTGTCCTGGCTTCCCTCTCTTCCTTCAAGTTCCAAATAAAATCCCACCTTCTACAGGAAATCTTTCCCAATCTCTCTTAATTCCAGTGCCTTCTCTCTATTATATCAATTATCCTGTACATATCTTATTTGTACGTAGTTTACACACTGCTCCCTAATCCCCAGTAGACAGTGAACATGTTGAGAGCAATCTAATAAACACTTATTAGGTGCCTAGTATGTGCAAGGCACTGTGCTAAGTGCTGGGAATACAATTAATAAAAAGAAAGATCAGGGATTACTCTCTCTCTCTTCCTTCATTTCTCTTCCTTCCTTCGTTCCTTCGTTCCTTCCTTCCTTCCTTTCTTTCTTCCTTCCTTCCTTTATTTCCTTCTTTCTTTTCTTCTTTCTTTCCTTCTTTCTTTCTTTCTTTCTTTCTTTCTTTCTTTCTTTCTTTCTTTCTTTCTTTCTTTCTTTCTTTCTTTCTTTCTTTCTTTCTTCCTGCCTTTCTTTCTTCCTTCCTTCCTTCCTTCTGCCCTTTCTGCCATCCCTCTCTTTGTACCACAGTGATTAGTATAGTTCCTGATACATAGTAGTCACTTAACAAATGCTTGTTGAGAGTCGACTGACTATTGGGATTTGACTCCTTTTGGTGAACCCAGTGTTTTTATAACTCTATGGAAAGCTCAATGTTTGTACACGATTATGATTTTACATAACTATATAAATATTAATTTATTTTTTACCTTCCACAAACGGAGAGAGAGTATTGAATATTCTTACTGATTTGAAAGTCCCCTCCAATGCCTGCACATCTTGCACAGGCCTTATCCAAGATTTTCCATTAAGTCATCACAGAAAGTCCATGCAGTATTCCCAGGGCTGGCCTTGATTTCTCTTGGCATTGTTAGAGTTCTCACAATGGAGCACTCTATCTGCTTCTTATATCATTCTTGCCACATGACCAGCTCAACTTCTTTTCCTCACTTGATATTCTTTTATTCCTGTTCTTCAGGGATCCTCATTGTTTATGTGTTAGAGCCTGTTTACGTCCAGCATATATAGGTCTTCCTGCATGATAATCTGATAGTCATTCTTTTTAAAAAATCTTAATTGAAATACCAAAAAAATCATTACTATACACATAGAACCCCAAAAGAGGATTCTATATGAAATTCTGAATCTCCATTTCACACTGCTTGCTTACAATTAATTAATACTAGACATTACTTTAAAAGTTTTCACGAATGCCTATTCTCTTCTATGCATTTAGTAAAAAAGTTTCTCTGGCCCTCATTTTTTAGCATCGTTGTTACTGCCTACCCTTAGTTAGTTAGAACCTTAGTTAGATCATTCCCAATTAACTGAAAGAAAAAAGGAAAAAGGAAAAGAAAAACACTCATTTAACAAATATAGTCAAGCAGAATGAATCCACACAGTGGACATATCCAAAAATGTATTTCTCTTCATCCTTGTATCCATCCTCTGTTAGGACATGCTCCATCATAAATTTCTCCAGAGACATATTTGATTATTCATTTAAGCAGAAATCCTAAGTCTTTCAAAGCTGTCTTTCTTTAGAGTGTTATTTTCCTTGTAGAAATTGTTCTCCTGGTTCTACTTACTTCATTCTGTTCATTCATACTCTCTAGAAATCACTGGTCTTCTCTTCTGTCATTTCTTACAGAGAAATAATATTATTATACATTCATATACCACAATGTGTTCAGACATTTTCCAATTGTCTACAAGGAAATTATAAAGCACCCCTTTAAATTCTAGCTCTTTACTTTTCCTCTCTATACTCCTTTAAAGCCCACCTTAAGGATATTTGTTTTGCTTGTGGCTATTCCCTTACCAGTATCATTCTCTCTCTTAACTGTTTTTGCTATGAGATAACCTTTCATTCCTTATTTTTTTAGTCTTTTGTATTTATTTTAATATTTTTTGTTATCTCTATGCTGGATCTTGTGACCAAGTTACAAGATGGCACCTTTACCTGCTCTTTGCACAAGGTGAGGCCCATCTCTATGTGGAATTTGGTGCACAGATGTAGACTGGCCCTCATTTAATTCCAGCACTAGGCATAGCACACTTCTGGTTAGATCTTTCCCCTATCCTCAACTCCTACTGCACCTAAAGATCTTTCTGTCTCCCTATACCAACCAGGGCTGAAAAATGACTCATTGTTTTTGGGTGGATTTTCTAGTCAAGATTCAGTCTGTTTTATTTTCTAGATCTTTGACAAATGGCTTCGGGGTAGAACTCACCTGTATTTCTTGCTGCTACTCCATCATCTTGATAGGTTTCTCTAATTGATTGATTTTTGTGAGATACTATTAAACAGAATAGTATTTTTCTCATTTGAACAAACTTGAAGTTTAGATTTGCTTTATAACTATTTTAATAGGCAATATTAGACCATATCTGCTGTCCTAAATATAGCACATAGCTGGTGTTTAATTTAATTGAATCACTTATTAAAATGGATGGAGGCTTATTTCAATATTTTCACTAGTTAATGAAATACCATAACAATTTAATTCAAAGGGATAAAGACATGAAAAAGTTACAAGCAAAAGAAAAAAAAGAACTACCCTCTGGGTTCCAAATTGTCTGTTGACTTAGAATATTACATAGGGTAAAAATCTGAACGGGGTTAATTTAAATGAATAGGTTTATCTTAAAAGCTCCTAAGTCCATTGGACTCTGTCATATAGTTGGATGATCTGGGTTTAGATCTTCTCTGAACAGATTTTAGAAAAATCTTGGCTCTCCACAATATTTTGGATTCACGCAGTAGGATAGGTAAGAGAAGATGACATTTATGAGCTCTCATAGAAACTAAAATGCCATCTAAAGCACAGAGTAGCACACTTAAAAGTAGCACATTTGGAGTCATGTTGCTAGATGATATTATGTGAGTCGCTCTAGGTTATTGTTTTGTTTTGTGTTTGTTTGTTTATATTCTATGCTATCTTTCCAATTTTGAAAAACATCCAAATATCATTATGAAGGGTAATATATCAGGCAGCTAGGGGACACAGTGCATAGAGTGCTGCGCCCGGAGTTAGGAGCACTCAAGTTCAAAACTTGCTTTAGATACTGACTAGCTATTCAATCTTGGGCAAGTTTGCCTCCGTTTTCTCAACTGTAGGATGGGAATAATGATAGGTGGCCTTCCAGAGTTGTTATGAGGATCAAATGAGATAATAATTGTAAAATGCTTAGCACAGTGCCTGGCACAAAGTAAACTCTATTTAAATGTTATCTATTATTATGCTACTAGGCTGAGTAAATCTGCTCACTGATGACTTGAATTAACACCACCTATATTTCCCTAATATAGAATTCCCTTACAAATCATATTGGATTTTAGACAGACCTCTGATTAGCTTTATGTGTTCTGTTTTTAAGCCTATCTGTGATAACTGACTTAGGTTAATCCTGTAAGGATTACCTGATTAGACATTGAAAACAAGTACATTAATTTATTGCTAAGATTTTCCATAAAGGAAAACTTCACCCATATTTAGTAGGCTTTTTAATGGGAGTATTGCCAGGAGCTTAGCTCTGCTTATTTTTGTTGCTAGCAACAAGAAGGTATGGCAGAGAAATACTTGAAAATTATAGTACTCTGGGCTTTCTCATCTGTAATATAGTATGTCATTACCCAAGGTTCAAATGCCGAGAAGTAAAAGAAAAAAAATGATTTATTCTTGGAAAGAATACACACTATGCTCATAACAGAGAGGAAAGATTTGCCATGCCTATAAATGAGAGGAAAGTATTACTGAGAGGTGAAATAATAATATGTGGAGTTGTAAAGGTCTCTAGTTGTATGAAAAATTTCAGACAAAACCACAAAAATGTTAATTCCCCAAGCATCCATTAAAAATGTAGATTTTTCAATGCTCTTCATTTGCCTAAATTTTTGTTACAGTGGTTCCAACTTCAGACAATATAGAATAATGTTGGAAAGTGAGGGAAAACTTTGCTATAGTAGATTTTGAAATCAGGTGCTCACTGAATTGGTACTAAATTTTAGATTTTTTTTTTTGCTAAAGAAATCTTCCATTTTTCTCAACTCAAAGCCAAGAAGGCAGTAGCTTCCCAGTGATGCTTCCAAACAGTTCTTCTAACACCATTCCTGAAAGACCTTTTCTTTTTGTGGTGTATGAATCTGCTGGTAAACTTTTCTGAATATGTCCTTTTTCCAAGGCAGAAGACATGAAACAATTTCTAACTTGGTAATTCACAGGGTTGAGTGTGCGTGTGTGTGTGTGTGTGTGTGTGTGTGTGTGTGTGTGTGTACAGTGTACACACTTGTGTGTGTTAGGTTGGGAATTGCCCAGAGGATAACTAACCTAGGAACAAATTACCTATGAACCAACCAAATGAAAGGTAATAGTCTTATATAAAGCCCACAAAAACAAAACACACATTTAAAAACAAGGAATAACGTTTTCATAAACCTTGGTATACGTGCTAGTAAATGTCATATTAGACTTTATCAGGCTTGGGATTGATTGATTAGGATCGATATCAATGGAGAGCTGGTATTCATTAGTTATCTCTTCTCCTCTTGGGATTTGATAGGTAGAAATTATTTACTCAAAATCTCTACCATTTCTTACTTCCCTCCTGAATCATCCTTTCACTTGCACCAAATGTTAAAACTATAGCTACCTTATACCCCTAGAGTGTCAATCCTCAAGGCTGTCGTGGTAGGCTGGGAGTAGAACTGGGTCTTGGTTATGGCTGAATAGCCAACACATCACAGCTGGCTCTAGGAGGTGGTCAATGCCCCCAGGTGAATGATGTGGGATTTCTTCATTTGACCCCTTGTTTCTTGAGTCCCTCTGAGCTCCTCAGATCTGTTGGAATGACTCCAAGAGCCACTTTCATTCAGGTCCGTTGAATGTGCCTTGGAAGTGGAGGTCAATATTTATTTGGAAAAATGAACTTGCTGTTTTGAACACCATGGCTCTAAATGATCTATTTGGGTCAGATAAGAAATAATCCCTTCTAAGACAATTGCCAAACTTTTAATCAAATTTCAGTAAATTCACTGTTGTCTTCTAACTGTAGAGTTGTTAAATTATTAATCAATCAATTTAAATTTAACAATCTGCCAGGCATTTTGCTAGGAACTAGAGTTAAGATAAAAAACAGGGGTGGAGCCAAGATGGTGAAGTAAAGGCAGGGACTTGCCTGAGCTCTCCCCTAAACCCCTCCAAATCCCTTTTAAAATGACTAAACAATTTTGATAGCAGCAGAACCCACAAAAAGATGGAGTGAAACACATTTCCAGCCTAAGACAACTTGGAAAGTCAGCAGGAAAGGTTTGTTGCACCAGGGTGAGAGAGGAGCACAGCTTAGCACGGCACCACCTTGGACCTGGCCCCAGCAAACCCAGAGCAGGCCTTGGGGCTACTGAATCACTGGAAGCAGTGGTGGTTTCCAGACCTCTCAGCCCACAAACAACTTAGAAAGGCAGCAGGAAGGGTCTGTTGCACCTGGGTGAGAGTGAGGCACAGTGTAGCTCAAGCTGCCCTAGCACAGCCTCAGCCATAGCAAACTAGGAGCAGGCCTTGGGAGTGACTGAATCAGCAGCAGTGACTGCTTCTGGAGCTCTAGGCTCACAGATGCTAAGGGGGTTGAACAACTGGTCAGAAGGAGATTACAGAGGTCTCTTTGCTAGCACTGAGGCAGGACTCTGTTGCTTTGCCTGTACTCAGATAGGGGTCACAGTCCTGGGTGGCAGTCCCAGGGTGAGGAGGAGTACTAGCTTACAGCTACAGTGGAGAGGTGACCTTCCTCAAAGTTCAGAAAGAGTGCTCCTGGTCACTCACAGACAGGAACACAGACCAGGAGAGTAGTAAACACCTCTCCTTAGATCATACCACTTGGAAGAATTGAAAACCTACAGGTCCCTAGAAGCATTTCTGAAAAAAGCTGCACAAACTACCTGGAAGCAGAGCCCTACTTTAACAAAATGCTAGAAGTCAAGTAATAGGCTGGGAAAATGAAAAAAAAATGAGAAAAAACTCTGACTATAGAAAGTTACGATGGTGACAAGAAAGATCAAAACACCCACTCAGAAGGAGACAACAAAGTCAAAGCTCCTACATTCAAAGCCTCCAAGAAAAATATGAATTGGCCTCAGGACATGGAAGATCTCAAAAAGGATTTTGAAAATCAAGTAACATAGGTAGAGGAAAAACTGGGAAGAGAAATGAGAGTGATGTAAGAAAATCATGAAAAAAGTATCAATAGCTTGGTAAAAGAGACATACAAAAATAATGAAGAAACTAACACTTTGAAAACAGACTAGGCCAAATGGTAAAAAAAGAAAGCCAATGGGGAGAAGAATGCCTTAAAAAGCAGAATTGGAGGTGGAGCCAAGATGGTGGCTGGAAAGCAGGGACTTGCTTGAGCTCCCCTCCAGGCCCCTCCAAACACCTATAAAATGGCTCTGAATAAATTCTAGAACTGCAGAACCCACAAAATAGCAGAGGGAAGAAGGGCTCCAGCCCAGGACAGCCTGAGTGGTCATGGGGTAAGGTCTATCACACAGAGCTGGGAGCAGAGCTGAGCAGAGCCCAGCGTAAGCCATTCCTGGACCAACCAGACCAGGAGCGAGGCAGAACAGGGCCTAGTGCCCTGAATCAATGAACTATGGCAGTTACCAGACTTCTCAACCCACAAACACCAAAGACAACAGAGAAGGTTAGTGGGAAAAGCTGCTGGGACAGAGTGGAAGCAGTTCACAGTTTGGCCACCATCCTGGGGACAGTGGAGGAGGTGCAGCTACAGAACTATAGCTGCAGTTGCTTCCGGGCCCAGGCCTACCAGGTGAGCAGAATTAAGTGGCGGATCAGAGTGGGAATGCAGAGCCAGCTTAGATCTGAGTCCAATCTGGGTTGGCAGTTCTTGGGGGAAGGGTAGCACTGGAGTGGCAGAGCTGGCTGTATATAAATAGGGTGAGTTGGTGAGTTGAATATGGGCAAGTTGAATATGAATGGATGATATCTAAAAAACTAAAATTAAATTAAGGGATGAGAGAGAAATATATTGAGAGAGGGAGAAAGGGAGAGATAGAATGGGATAAATTATCTTGCATGAAAGTGGCAAGAAAAAGCAGTTCTGTAGGAAAGGAAGAGGGGGCAGGTGAGGGGGAATGAGTGAATCTTGTTGGCATCGGATTTGACCTGAGGAGGGAATAACATACACACTCAATTGGGTATCTTACCCCACAGGAAGGAAGGAGGAAGGAGATAAAAAGGTGGGGATGATAGAAGGGAGGGCAGAGGTAGGGAGGAGGTAATCAAAAACAAACGCTTTTAAAAAGGTACAGGGTCAAGGGAGAAAATTGAATAAAGGATAGGATAGGAAGGAGCAAAATATAGTTAGTCTTTCATAACATGAGTATTGTGGAAGGATTTTACATAATGATCACATGTGGCCGATGTTGAATTGCTTGCCTTCTTAGGGAGGGTGGGTGGGGAGGGAAGAGGGGATAGAATTTGGAACTCAAAGTTTTAAAAATCGATGTTCAAAAAAAAGTTTTTGCATTCAACTAGGAAATAAGATACACAGGCAATGGGGCATAGAAATCTATCTTGCCCTACAAGAAAATAAGGGAAAAGGGGATTGGGGGGGGGGAGTGGAGTGACAGAAGGGAGGGCTGACTGGGGAATGGGGCAACCAGAATATATGCCATCTTGGAGTGGGGGGAGGGTAGTATTGGGGAGAAAATTTGTAATTCAAACTATTGTGAAAATCAATGCTGAAAACTAAAGTATTAAATAGATGATGGAAGTTAAAAAAATTTAAAAAAAGCAGAATTGGCCAAATGGAAAAGAAGGTCCCAAAGGTCAGTGAAGAAAATAACTCCTTAAAAATTAGAATGGGACACATAGAAGCTTTATAAGAAATCAAGAAGCAATAAAGCAAAACCAAAAGAATTAAAATATAGAAGACAATGTAAAATATCTCATTGGAAAAATGACTGGCCTGGAAAATAGATCCTGGAATGATAATTTAAAAATTGTTGGACTTCCTAAAAACCATGATCGAAAAAAAAGAGCCTAGACATCGTCTTTCAAGGAATTATCAAGGAAAACTGCCCTGACATTGTAGAATCAGAGAGTGAAATAAAAAGTGAAAGAATCTATCAATCACCTCCTGAAAGAAATGCCAAAATGAAAACTTCCAGGAATATTATGGCCAAATTCCAGAGTTCCTAGGTCAAGGAGAAAATATTGCAAGTAGCCAGAAAGAAACAATTCAAGTATCATGGAACCACAGTCAGGATAACACAAGATTTATCAGCTTCTGCACTAAAGGATCCAAGTACTTGGAATATGATATTGTATTGGGCAAAGGATTTAGGATTACAACCAAGAATCACCTACCCAGCAAAACTGAGTATAATATTTCATGAGAAAAATGGATATTGAATGAGATAGAGCACTTTCAAGCATTCTTGATGAAAAGACCAGAGCTGAATAGAAAATCTGATTATTTTCAGATACAGTACTGAAGAGAAGCATAAAAAGGTAAACAGAAAAGGGAAATCATAAGGGACCTAACAAGGTTAAACTGTTTACATTCCTACATGGGAAGATGATATTTGTAACTAAGTAGACATTTCTCATTATTAGGGTAGTTAGAAGAAGTATATATAGACAGAGGGTAAGTTGAGTATAAATGGATGATATCTAAAAACTAAAAGGGGTGAGAGAAGAATGTACTGGGAGGAAGTGAAAGGGAGAGATAGAATGGGGTAAATCATCTCACATAAAAGCGGCAAGAAAAAGCTTTTACCATGGACAGGGAATTGTGGTGATGAGGGGGAGTGAGTGAATCTTACTCTCATTGCAATTGGCTCAAAGAAGGAATAATGTATGCACTCAATTGGTTATATAAATCTATCTTACCCTACAGGAAAGTCAGAGAAGAAGGAGATTAGAGAAGGGGGTGGGGTGATAGAAGGGAGGATAGATTGGGAGAGGGTATAGTCAGAAGTAAAACACTTTTGAGGAGGGATGGGGTAAAAGAGAGAACAGAATAAATGGGAGAGGGTAGGATGGAAGGAAATACAGTTAGCAAGAGTAACTGTGAAAAACAATTGAAGCAAATTTCTCTGATAAAGGCTTCATTTCTCAAACATATAGAGAACTGAGTCAAATTTATAAAAATAAACATTCTCCAATTGATAAATGAACAAAAGTTATGTAAAATTTTCAGGTGAAGTAATCAAAACTATCTACAGCCATATGAAAAAATACTCTATGTAGAGATGCAAATTAAAATAGTTCTGAGGTGCTACCTGATACCTATTAGATTGACTAATAGGATAGAAAAGGTAAATGGCAAATGTTGGAGGGGATGTGGGAAAGATGAGACATTAATGCATTGTTGACAGAGTTGTGAACTGATTCAACCATTCTATAGAGCAATTCGAAACTAAGCCAAAAGGACTATAAATCATGCATACCCTTTGACTAGCAATATCACTACTAGGTCTGTATCCCCAAAGAGATAAAAAGAAAAAGAAAAGGAAAAGGACCTATATGTACAAAAATATCTGTAGCAGCTCTTTTCTAGTGGCAAAGATTTAGAAATTGAGGAGATGCCAATTAATTGGGAAATGGCTGAACAAGTTGTGCTATGTGATTTTGATGGAATATTATTATACTATAAGAAATGATGAGCAGGAAACTACTAGAAAAACCTGGAAAGACTTGCATGGGCTGATGCAAAGGGAAATGTACTGTGTACAAAGTAACAGCAATATTGTAAGATAGTCAACTGTGAATGACTCAGCTATTCTCAGAAATACAACAATCCAAGACAACTCTGAAGGACTAACGATGAAAAATGCTATCCATTCCCAGAGTGAGAATTTATGGTGTCTGAATACACATTGAAGCATACTTTTTTACTTTATTTTTCTTGAGTTTTTTGTCTAAGTTTTCTTTCACAACATGAGTAATACGGAATTTTTTGTGTGACTTCATATGTATAATCTATATTGAATTGCTTGCTTTCTCAATGCAGGTGGTGGGGAGGGAGGAAGGGAGAGAATTTGGAACTTAAAAATGAATGTTAAAAATTGTTTTCACAAACAACTGGGGAAAAATAAAATACTAAATAAAAAGTCAAAAAGATAAAAAATAAAACAGTTTCTATATTCAATAATCTTACAGTTTATGGGGGAAATATCATGTAAATATGCAAGTGCATGTAAAACTGTGCAAAGTAAATGGAAGGTAATTTGGAACTGGGGAGATGTAGCAGCTGGATGAGAATAGGAAATGCTTCATGTAGAAGGTAATGGTTGAGGAGAAATTTGAGGGAAGAGAAGAATTCTAGAGGGAAGAGTTGAGGAGGGAGTACATTCCATGGTAGTAAAATGAGCTTTTATAAAGACACAGAGATATGAGATTTAATGTATCACATATGAAGAATAGAAAGAAGTCAACTTGACTAGACCATAGAATGTGTAGAGTCAAACTGCTCTTCAAGCGTACGTCTGACTATACTGCACCTCTCATTCAGTAAACTCCAGTGGCTTCCTATTACCTCCTAAATCAAATTTAAAATCTTCTATGTAAATATTAAATCTTCTGGGATCTAAGTGGCATGAGATTAGGGGTGGGGGAAGAGTGAGTTCTTGGCAAATGGCCTCAGATTTTTCAATAAAATATAAAACAAGATTCTCAACAGAGTGTTGAGGGGGGGAGGTATGAGAGGTTTTATGCAGTGAGGGACCAATTGAGATAATTAATTGTGAATTTTAGTAGATCGTATAAATATATATCTCTATATAATATTTGTCAAGAATATGTAATTATTAGTAGAGCAAGGGGTCAAGGTAGTGAACAGTGGTGAGTGTAGTTGGAGAAGGGATGAACACCTGGAAATGAACTGAGAGGTAGAGGGATTAGACATCATGGTGAGGATGAAGAGCAGTATTGTTGGTTGTGAGGCAGAGAGAGAAGTGCAATGACAGCAAATTGTGATCTGATGAAAGAATTTCTGAGTTCACAAATGTGGATGTATTTAATTTGTGGGCAAGATCAAAAGCATGACCATCTCAGTATGTAGTTGGAGTGGGGTGGAGAAGTAGGTCATGGGAAACGAGTAAGTTGAGGAATGGGAAGGTTAGGATGCTTGAGGGAGTATCAATATATATGTTAAATTCTTCTAGTATGAGGGCAGGAGTTGAGGAGGACAGAAAGACTGTGAGCCAGGGAATTCATTGAGAAAAGATGGGAAGTCCTGGAGGTTTGTAGGCATCAGCTACCAGAAATGTGATTGGGTGATAGTCTGTTTAGAGGGAACCTTAAAGGAAAAGAGATTACTGAGTGATGATGGTAGAAGGAGAGCTTAGAAGTCATAATGGGTTACAAAAATATTCCAGCTGCCCCAAATTGACCAGTAAGATGAAGAGAATGAGTGAAAATACAACCATTGCTAGAAGTGAAACCAGTGTGGCCAGGGAGGTTATGTCATCAGGAAGGAGACTGAGAGCTCAGACAAAGATGGAGGCTGGATAGCTTTATAGATCCAAATCTATTATAGAGGAACACTGGAGGGGAACATTCAGTTGAGGAGGAGGGGAATAAGGAGTGGGCATTGTGGAATGGAGAAGTTTGAATAATGATAGCTGGTGAAGAATTACTGGTATAGGGAAGTTACAACTAGGTGGGATGCTTATGGTTGATTGGTAGTTTGGTAGTCACTATGGAATGAATTCAGGTAGGTTATCAGTAATTCTAGGGTTTAACCTCAGGGTGGAATCTTCTGACGGTATCAGATAGCAATTGGACCAGTGGGGGAAGCCAATGGAATGATGTTTCTCTCCTCCAGCAGTCTGGCAGGCCAGGCCAAGACACCAATGGAGAAAGCACGATGGAACTGTGTTTCTCTGCTTCCTCAGGAGGTAGGAACAGAATCATTGAATTTTAGACCTGGAAGGGACTATTGAGCTTACTTAGTCCAATGGTCTTATTTTGCAAATGAGATTCCAAAGGGACAAGAATGTTTTCCAAAATCATACACTGAGTTAATGATTGATATTAGAACCAAGGTCTTCTAACTCTCAGTTCATTCATTGTGTCACTAAGCTTTGCAAAGTGCATTGCATACAGTATTTCGTTTTACTTTTACTACGACCCTATGTGTAGGAGTTATCATTATCCCTACTTTACAGATGAGGAAACTGAGCCTGAAAATGGTTAAGTTACTTGCTCAGAATTATATGTGCAGTAAGTATCTGAAGGAGGATTGAATTTAAGTCTACCTAACTCCAAATCTGGTACTCCACTCACTGTACCATCTAATGACTGCTATACCACTTCTGGGATCCCTGTCTTGTTGCACTGATTAGTTTAACTAAGTCATTATGGACCAATGGAAATATTGCTGAACTTGGAGCTCTGTGCTTAGAGCCATGGGATTTGAGTTTAAATCTAGGATCTTCCACTTTCTACTTCTATTACATTGGATGAGTCATAAAACTTATTTAGACCTCAGTTTCCTCATCTGTGAAGTAAGGGATTTAGGCTAGATTACCTTTAAGGATACCTTCTGGATCCAAGATCCTACAATCTTCAGATCTTCAGATCACTTCAGATCACTTCCGATATTTTTGTGCCTCACTCATTCTACGATCTTATGATGGGTTTCTCATCTGTAAAATGTGTGGGTTGCTTTTAGTTCGAGCTCTGTGATTCTATGACTTATCCATTATGCAGAACAATTCTGATTTTTGTCCCCCTAACTTTATTTAAAATAACACCTACCTGCTGATTTATTTTGATGCCTCAATTAATAGATACACGTCTAGAGATGGTTTTTATCAACCACAGCTCAGAGACGATTTGTTGCAAATCTGCAATGAAGAGAAGCCCAATCAAAACCTATTTAGAAATATTTGTAAGGCCTAGTATACCTCTTACAAGATGATAGGCAAACACTTGCAACCCGCCAAGAATTTGGTTATCTTATATTTTGTGTTCAACCTGAACCCAGCTCCAAATCCTTCTGCCTGACCCTAACTGCAACTTTCCACCTTTGCTTCCACTTCTGTTGGTCCCTATAATAACTGTTGCTTCTTTTCTGGGTGCTACCTCCCTATTCAAGTGCCTCAATACATCCCACAAACAACCACCTGCCTCAGTTTCCTCATCTGTAAAATGAGCTGGAGAAAGAAATGGCAAACCTTTCCATTATCTCTGTCAACAATACCCCAAATGGGGTCACAAAGAAGCAGACACATCTGAAAATGACTGAACAACAACCACCTCCAAGGGTGGTTGTGAGAATAAAATGAGATATTTGTAAATAGCTTTGCAAAGTGTAATGTGCTAAATAATAATAATAATAAATGATGATGATGATGATAAAGTTTATTTCGATTTATTGGATAACTGATTTTCTTACACAAACAAACAATAGATTTTGTTGCTATTTGTTTTCACACTGATTAGATTTTCCCTTGGATCCCTCCTCTCCCTTACCTCCCAGCTACCAGCTGTCTCATATGTATGCATGCATGCATATGTATACACATGTATGTGTACACACATATGTATATGCATACATGCATGCACACATACACACATACACATGCGTATATTTTCCAGTAGTGTAAGTCCGCCCTCTAGTGGAAGCAGCAGCTCATTTGAGGTTTTAGGGAGCTGAATTATGATTTGAGTTGCAAGTTGCTAAGTGGAAACGATGACTAAGAAACGATGACTTAGATTCATGTGTATTGTCCCTTTCCCCGCCCCATTGCCCCCTTCATTCTCTTCCTACCCTGTCCCTGAATTCTCAGCCTGAAACTTCAGGCTATAGAAGAGAAAAATGCATTGGCTCAGGAAGAGAAAGATGCAGGCTACTGACTTAAATTTCTCTAATCTTGGGGGAACCCTGGGCCTATACAGAGGTTCCCGGTGAGATTTTTGTATAATCTAGCCCTGACAAGGCGTGCCTAGGGTTGAGTCTTAGACTGCCATTTATTAGCTGTGTGACCTTGGCAAAGCTATTTAACTTCAGTTTCCACATTTGTCAAAACAAAAAGTTGGCATGTGTAGTATTCACTTCATAGGGTCATTGTGAAATTCAAAGGAAATCCTAGCAATGGATATAAAACGCCTCATTACTATGAAGTGCTATAAAAATGTGAAGTGTTTTTATGTAGGAGAGGGCAAGTTTCTTGATGTCTCAAGGTTCTAGGCAGATTTCAAAGACCATAAGTTGTATAGAATGTACCCATTGTCATTGGCAAAAGAAGTTTCTTCACCTGAGAGTTCTCTACACTATAGGAATCACAGGCCCTGTTTCTATCTCTATCCTCTTCCTCCACTTAATCCAACTCCCTCCTTTTTCAGATGAGGAAACTGAGGCCCAGATCAGTCAGTTAATAAGAATTTATTAAGTAGCTACTGTGTGCCATGCACTGTGCTAAGTGCTGGGTTACAAAGAAGGGCAAAAGACTGCCCTTGGCCCCAAGGAGCTCTAAATCTAACGGGAGAGACAACATACAGTCAACTATGAACAAACCAGATGCAGACAGTAACACTTGAAGATAATTGATAGAGGAAGGCATCAGCATTAAGAAGGGTGGTGGGGGGGTGGTTAATGCAGGTAGCGCATGGCAGAGGGGGGATTGGAACAAGTTCTGATTCCAAATTCAGTTCTTCTTGTTTGAGTATACAACTATCTTCTTCATTTTTGCTAAAGAGTCATAAACAAAAATTGTAATAATAGCTACCATTTACATAGTTCTTTAAGGTTTGCAAAATGCTTTGTACATGCTTCTTCAATCCTCACAACTGACCAATAAGGCAAAGCTATTAATATCTCCATTTTCTAGATGAGTAAACTGAGGCTGACAGGTTAAGTAGCTTGCCCCAGGGCCAAAATGGTGAAAAGTAAGTGTCTGAATTAGGATTTGAACTCAGCTTTTCCCAACTCCAAATACAACTGTATTTGTTAGGTGCTGGAGTACCTAACTGCTACAAAGAAGAGACATACAGGTTTTCTTATATTTTTAAGATACTACCCAAATTCAGTGAACTTATGATTTCTTGATGTGGATACATTCTAAGTGCAAATCAGAAGCCTCTTCTCATCTCATATCTAGAATTTTGGAGTCTGTGATCTAGGTATTTTAATATTCCAAGGCTATCAGTGAAGAATTTGGGCAATCTATTTGTTAACCTCTTGATCTTACTTGTGACCAACCTACTTTTTCTTGATCATACATTTTCTAGATAAAATCTTTTACTCCACTTGCACGCGAGTTATTCTTGGCACAATGCTACGGCTTGCTTCAAGCCATCTTATGTCTGTCCATTGCTTTCTGTTCATTCCTAGATGTCACTTAACCTCTGTGCCTCAATTTCTTCATTTGTGAGAATAGGAATATTATTAGTATATTCCTATCAGCACTCTTGTGAGGATAGAACGAGGTATCTATAAACCATAAAGCTCTTTGAAAATACTACTTGTCATCACCTGAAATTTTGGTTCTTCAGATCTTTTGGCATTAAAAAAAAGAAAAATTTGGATTAAAAGGTGGATTTTTGTCAGGGAGAAACTGGGAATTATTGAAAGCTTTATTTAATTTCCTAAATTCAATCACGATTGCTCTCTTTCTACTCATCAGTTATGGTTCTAGTTCATTTCTAACTGCAATGCATATCCAATGCATTATGCACTAGATCAATGATATTTCCATCCAAATGTAAAGAATAGTCTGGTCAATAGACCTTCTTCATCTGGTGGTTTTTATTTTCTGCTGTAATAACTGAAATTTCAATAAATATTGAGAGTCATTGGCGTTGCAAGGTAAGGTATAATTTTCTTAGAAATGCTGTGTCTCTCAGAAATTCATAATGAGATATGCATTGTCAGATATGGATATTGTGGTGATTATTTTGTTGGGCTATCCAGATTTGATTTAAGGTTGTTGTTAGTGGTGGTAAATTAGTGGGTAGTGATATTTATGGGGAAAAAGATCATAAATAAAACAATTAAAATACTCAGAGGAGAAAAAAGCACAAGTAGGAATGTAAATAAATGGCATAGTTTTGTCATTACCTTATTAAATTTAAATATATATGATATATGCATACATATTTATCTTTTTATAAAGCAAATTAGTTATAATTAAATTCAATTACTTATATCATCCTCTTGCTCTTCTTTTATATAAAAATATTTAAATTTGTACTGTTTAAGTTTGCAATCAAAATTTTATTTTAAAAAATACATCTCAAATTATTTTTAAAATGCCTAACAAGCTGGTTTACATAAGATTGTCAACTAGTTCCCTCTAGTGGCATAAATATAAAAGTGCATCTCCATGAAGACATGGGATTCACACTGAAAAATAAACACTGAAGGGTGTCAGAGTTAGGAGAGGTGTTAGGAGGGGAAAGCCTTAGAAGTATAAAACTGACAAGGAATTTGAAAGTTTTACTATTTGTGCCATCAGGCAGAAAACCTTAGGTTTGGGTTCAAACTCCTCCCTCCTTATATCCCTACCCCATCCTTGCCAAAGTTGTTTCTAGCCTTATAACTTTTATGATTTTAAGTAGTGGTCTCCAAAGTAGGGTCCTGGCTCCAAAGCATTTTTGAATCACATATATGAACAATCAGTCAGAGACTGGGAAGATAGGTCACATCCCACTCTGTTAAGGATATCCAATTATGGTGCTTATCTCTAATACCACCACAACTTTCTGCCACTGTTCAAGATCCTATTAAAGGTTACTCAGGCACTAACAGCAGCAGCTGCCTGGAATATTGCAATATTCCCCCAATTGATCTCAATGCCAAACAGCCCCCCTCTCTAATACTTCATATATACATCGACCAAAATGATTTTTCTATAATCCAAATCTAACTGTGTCATCCCTTCCCCCAGCTCGGTAAACTCCAGTGGCTTCCTATTGACTTTAGGATCAAATTTTACTTCATCTTCAGCTCATCCTTTTAAATTGAAATTTTATGCAGATTTTGTAATGAATATAATTATTAGTGAAATAATACATTACATAATTTAAACAAGTAAATATACGTATTGATGGTGAGGTTTTTTTTTTACTGATATGGGCTTTTTAAGTTGGGAGATTATTGAAAAAGAAGGAAAAATGTTCATTTTAAAATGGGCTTTTTTTCAGCATCTATATAGAAACAAAATTTCAACTCATTTCAATGGACATTTATAGATCTTGCACCATTGTACTTTTCTTTTTGCTGCTACTCTCTTAGATTTATCAATTCATGGGAGAAGACTTATGTATGGCAATAATTCTTCATGTTAGAAAGTACCCTGTATTCCAAATTATGTGGTTTAATTCTACTTCTGGTATCCTACAAGATTGTTCTCTTTTTCTTTGGACATGCCATCACATTTCTGGGTCTGTGCTCTTTGTTTAACACTCCCCCATTCCCCACCCCCATGGATTCTGTCTCTAAGGGCTCACATTTTCCTGCTCTTCATATCAATTGACACACAAATTTCTATTAGAAAGTATTCTCACAATATACCAACTCCTCAAGGATTCAAATCATCATCCCCAGTGGGAGTGATATTCAGTGGAGACAACCTCCTTTTCATTCCCTTAGTTTTAATACTTCCTTTTTGCTGCAGTCCTTGCTAAGATGTTGAGTTATCATCCCTTTGCTGTTCACTCATAGACTTGATGTGGGGGGGGTGGCAATCACCTATCCTTTTATTTTCTCGCTTCCCCCTTTCTTCTATGAGTGTGTTTATATGTGTATGTTTATATAATCTATATTCTTCCCTCTTTGAATTGATTCAAATGAGACTAGGTTCAAGTAATGAACACCCACCCCATTTGTCCTCTTCAATGTAAAAGTTTTTCCTTATGTACCTCTTTTATATGAAATATATTCCCCCATTCTTCTTCTTCCTTTTGCCAGTGCATCCCTTTTTCTCACCCATTCCTTTTTAAGATCATCCCAAAATAATCAACTCATTCTTCTGCCCTCTGTCTATATAGAGTCCTTCTAAGTGCACTAATAATGATGAAGTTCTTAGGATTTACGTGGATCATCTTCCCATATAGAAATGTAAACTATATAATTTTATTGAGTCCCTTATGATTTCTCTTTCATATTTCCCTTTTTAAAAATAAATCATTATTTATTTATTTAATATTTTAGTTTTCAGCATTAATTTTCACAAGAGTTTGAATTACAAATTTTCTCCCCATTTCTATGGCATATATTCTTATTGCCCCATTCCCCAGTCAGCCCTCCCTTCTGTCACCCCACTCCCCCCCATCCCATTTTCCCTTACTTTCTTGTAGGGCAAGATAAATTTCTATGCCCCATTGCCTGTATACCTTATTTCCTAGTTGCATGCAAAAACTTTTTTTGAACATCTTACTTTAAAACTGTGAGTTTCAAATTCTCTCCCCTCTTCCCTCCCCACCCACCCTCCCTAAGAAGGCAAGCCATTCAACATAAGCCACATGTGTCTCATTATGCAAAACCCTTCCACAATACTCACGTTGTGAAAGACTGACCAATGTTTTGCTCCTTCCTATCCTACCCAACTTTATTCAGTTTTCTCCCTTGATCCTGTCCCTTTTCAAAAGTGTTTGCTTTTGATTACCTGCTCCCCCTATCTGCCCCACCTTATCCACCCTTTTTGATCTCCTTCCTCCTTCTTTCCTGTGGGGCAAGATACCCAATTGAGTGTGTATGTTATTCCCTCCTCTGGTCAAATCCAAGGAGAGTAAGATTCACTCATTCCCCCTCACCTGCCCCATCTTCCCTTCCAACAGAATTGCTTTTTCTTGCCACTTTTATGCAAGATAATTTACCCCATTCTATCTTTCCCTTTCTCCCTCTCTCAATATATTCCTCTCTCATCACTTAATTTGATTTTTTTAGATATCGTCCCTTCATATTCAACTCACCCTGTGCCCTTTGTCTATATATATATATATACACACACACACATATATATATGTATGTATGTATGTATGTATATGTGTATGTATGCATATTCCCTTCAGCTACCCTAATACTGAGGTCTCATGAATTATACACATCATCTTTCCATGTAGGAATGTTCTTTTTTTCAAGCTCTTAATTTTCTTTTCATATTTTTCTTACATTTCTTTCATTTATTTTCCCAATTTGCTTCTACCACTTTTATTCAATTTTTTAAATATAAATTATATTTTTTATTTTTTCTCAATTACATGTAATAAGAATTTTTGACATTCATTTAAAAAGTGAGTTTCAAATTCTTTCCCTTCTTCTATCTCTCCCCTTAAACCTCCTTGAGAAGACAAGCAATTTGTTATAGATTATACGTGGGGCAGTCATGAAAATATATTTCCATATTAACCATGTTGCAAAAGAAAATAGACAAAAAACCCAAGAGAAATAAAATTTAAAAGTATGTTTTGATCAAAAGAGAGGTGTTTACTCCTTCCCCTGTCCTATGCTCTGGTCTGTGAGTGACTTCAAGCACTCTTTTCTGCCTTAGAACTGTGAAGATTCCCTCTCCATAGCCTCCACAAGCTCTGCCACACCAGCTCTTCTCCTTACCCCAGGACCACCACCCAGGACTGCAACCCAGATCCAAGCACCGCAAAGCAAGAGAATCCTGCCTCAGATCCAGCAAAGAGATCCTTGCAATCCCTCTCTGAGCAGCCACTTGATACCCCTACTGTCTGTGGGCCTGGAGCTCTGGAAGCAGCTGCTGCTGCCACTGCCACAACCACCACCACCACCACCTCCACCACCACCACCAGCACCACCTCCACTGCCCTGGGGCTAGGGCTGAACTGAGCTCTTCTCTCACCCAGGTCCCACAGAGTTTTCCCACTGACCTTCTATGTTGTCTTTGATGTTTGTAGGCTGAAAAGTCTGGAAACTGCCAGAGACACCAGTGATTTAGTCCCCTGAGGCCTGCTTTATCCCTGTCTGTGCCAGCATGGCCCACACTGGACTGTGCTCTACTCCCAGTCCAGTGTGACCGACCTTTCCTGTTGACCTTCCAGGTTGTCTTGGGCTGGAGATTTGTTTCACTCTGACATTTTGTGGGTTCTGTAGCTCTAGAATTAGAGTCACTTTTTACAGGTATTTGGAGGGGTTTGGGGGAGAACTCGAGGAAGTCCCTGCTTTTACTCCACCATCTTGGCTCCACCCCCAAAAAAGTATGTCTTGATCTTCATAAAGACGCCAACAATTCTTTCTCTGGAGGTGGATAGTACATTTCATCATGAATCCTTTAGAATTGTCATGGATTGTTTTACTGCTGAGAATAGCTGTCATTCACAGTTGATCATTATGCAATATTACTGTTACTATTTATAATGTTCTCCTGGTTCTACTAACTTCATTTTGCATCAGTTCATGTAAGTCTTCCCAGGTTTTTCTAAAAGTATCCTGCTCATCACTTCTTATAGCACAATAATATTCCATCATAATTATATACCACCACTTTTTCAGCCATTCCACAATTAAAGGGCATCCCCTCAATTTCCACTTCTTTGCCACCACAAAAGCATTGCTATAAATATTTTTGTACATATAGATCATTTTGCTTTGATCTCTTTGGGATACAAACATAGTAGTGGTATTGATGGATCAAAGGGTATGCACAGTTTGATACCCTTTGGGCATAGTTCCAAATTGCTCTCCAGAATGGTTGGATCAGTTCACAATGCTACCAACAGTGCATTTATGTCCCGATTTCCCCACATCTTCTCCAACATTTATCATTTCCTTTTTCTGTTATATTAGCCAATATGATAGATGTAAGATGGTAACTCAGAGTTGTTATAATTTGAATATCTCTAATCAGTAGTGATTTAGAGAATTTTTTCATAGATAGATTTAATTTCTTCATATGAAACTGGCTGTTCATATCTTTTGACCATTTATCAATTGGGGAATGGCTAATATTATAATAAATTTGATTCAGTTCTCTAAATATTTGAGAAATGAGGCTTTTACCAGAAACACTGGCTATAAAAATTGTTCCATATTTCTGCTTTCTTTCTAATTTTGATTGTGTTGGTTTTGTTTGTTCAAAAACTTTTTAATTTAAAAAACTAATTTAATTTTTAATTAAATTTAAAATTATCCATTTTGCATCATACAATGTTCTCTGTCTCTTGTTTGGTCATAAATTCTTCCCTTATTCATATGTCTGACAGGTGAACTATTCCTTGTTCTCCTAATTTGCTTTTGGTATCACCCTTTATGTCTAAATAATGTGTTCATTTTGGCCTTATCTTGGTATACAATATGAAATGTTCATCTATGCCTACTTTCTGCCATACTATTTTCCAATTTTCCCAACAGTTTTTGTCAAGTAGTTCTTATCCCAGAACCTGAGGTCTTTGGGTTTATCAAAGATTAGATTACTATAATCATTTACTACTGTGTCCTGTGTACCTATTCTATCCCACTAATCCACCACTCTGTTTCTTACCAAATAGTTTTGATGATTGCTGTTTTATAATACAATTTTAGATCTGGTTTGGCTAGGCCAACTTCCTTTGCATTTTTTTTTCATTAGTTCCATTGATGTTCTTGACCTTTTGTTTTTCACGTGAATTTTGTTACTATTTTTTCTACCTCTATAAAATAATTTTTGGTAGTTTGATGTGGCACTGAATAAGTAAATTAATTTAGGAAGAATGGTCATTTTTATTTCATCAGCTCCACCTACCCATGAGCAATTGATGTTTTCCTAGTTGTTTAGATACGACTTTATTTATGTGAAAAGTGTTTGGTAATTGTGTTCATGTAGTTCTTGGGTTTGTCTTGGCAAGCAGACTCCCAAATACTTTATACTGTCTACAGTTATTTTAAGTGGAATTTCTCTTTCTATCTCTTCTTGCTGAGCATTGTGGGTAAGATATAGAAATGCTGATGATTTATATTGGTTTATTTTCTACTCTGCAACTTTACTTTGATTTTGAAAATAATTTTTTAGCTCTTCCAGAAATTTTGTTGGGCTTGTGTCCAATTCACATCTTTTTTTTTGAACCTTTACTTGTAGTTGTTTTGACATCATCATATTCTTCCGAATTTGTTTCTTGATTTTTCCTGTGCCCATAGTAGCTTTTTATCTTGAGGTTCTTTTTGTTCTTTGCTCATTTTTCTGGCTCATTTCTTGACTTTAAACTTCATGTTAAAATTAGGCTCAGTTTCTGGTGTTGAGAAGAGGAGGAATAAGGGCATTGTTCCAAGTTTCAGGCTTTTTTTATGGCTATTTTAGAGCTTGTTCTGGGAGTTTGGAAGTTTTTGGTGTTTCTAAGATCCAGGAAGATCATTGCTTTCCTGGACTGGGCTCTAGTCCTTACCCAGTAAGGGACCCTGATCCCTTACCACTTCAAAAATTCCCCTTTTTAGACCCCTACTGCCTTAGGACTAAACGTAGTACTCCTCCTCAGGGCCTCTGCTTTCTTGGGACTTGAAATATGTTTCTCTGCTTTGGAACTGTGACCCAGAAGTAGGTATGGAAAATGCCAAACAGCACCCTGTCCTATGTCTGATGCTAGCACAGGGCTCCCTTATAATCTCTTTCTTATTACTTTTCAGATCCCTTTACCATCTCTGGCTTGAGAGCTCCTAAGCCTGCTGCTACTGCTACTGCTGCTTCTAAGGCCCATAGCTGGTGTTTTCCACCAAGTGGGTTCTGGGCCAGCCCCCACCCCAGTGTCACTGACCTTTACTTCTGAACTCCTAAGTTGTTTTGATTGGAAAAATGTCTCACCCCAAGTTTTTGTTGGCTTTGCCACTCCAGAATTTGAATCGAGACCTTATTTTAAAGTTTTTTTGAAGGGTGATGTTGAGAGAGTTTGTCTGCTTCCTCTTCTCCACCATCTTGGCTCCATCTTCAGAAGTCTTCTTTCCCCTATTGTTAATATATCTTTCTCCTCTAAAATTTTTGTCCCACATGTGAAAATCAAAAGTCAGTGCTTTGTTCTATTATATTTTTTATTCCATTCTGTTACTGATTTTATAACCTTACTCTGTACTTTTATATATCAGCCTAAGCCTTTTCTTTGTCTCTGAATGAAGAAGCTCATAAGTTCAAAATTTCAGTCTTCTCTCCTACTTATAGGCCAAGGTTTATTCTTCCCATCAATCACTTTTAATTAAAGAAAAACTATGAACTAAATTTAAGAGGTTCAATACTCTCATAAAACACTTTAAGTGAATTTTTATCTCCATATCTCCTGCAAATCACTTTGTGCCAAAGAAATTTGATATCCCTCATATTTTCATCACCTGAGAAACTCCATGTCATTTGTATGTTATCCTTGAGAACATGCAAGCTGGCTTTGTCCCATCTTTGCTTATCCTTGCCCAACTAAAGGTGGTCTGATTTCATTCCCACAGGCCAGTGAGTCTGGTCTACTATCAATGGCCTTGGGATGCAGCAGTGTGCCATAAATTGATAGAGCATTCCTTTAAGACAGAAAGGGATGACCTTGGTCCCACATGTGGGGAGGCTCACTCTCTTTAATGTAACAAATCATAATTTCTCACCCTCATGATGCTACCCACTTTATAACCAATTGCATTATTTCCTGACCTACCCTGTTCTGTTCCTCATTCTATGATTATAAAAGGGAACTACACCTCCAATTCAAAGTCTCTGGCTTAACTGAGACAGATATTGGCCTCCTTTAATACTAGGTTCATTTCCTGCTAATAAACTGTTATAAATATATAGAACAATAATAAAATATTGCTTGGAGAAAACATGTCTCTGTCAACCTTTGTTGAATTTCACTTAGAACATG
Organism: Trichosurus vulpecula; assembly: GCF_011100635.1. Lineage (NCBI taxonomy): Eukaryota > Metazoa > Chordata > Mammalia > Diprotodontia > Phalangeridae > Trichosurus > Trichosurus vulpecula. The sequence continues at coordinate 90,243,587 of NC_050576.1, read as the reverse complement.
AAAAAAGTCTTGATTCATCCTTCATGTGGGAGCAGGTGTGGGGTTTTGGTTATGTACCTTCATTTCTTCTCTTTCAACTTTGCTTCTCCTAATTACATTTCTAATTCTAATTACATCTTTATCTCCTTGTATGCTTTTTTATCTTTTAATGATCCCTCTTTCCTTCCTTCACTTCCTTCTCTATAACTTTTGAACTGTTTCTCTTCTACTACTCTCTGTCTCAGCTTCTCTATTTCTATCTCTTTCTCTGTCCTTAGTTGTGACTGAGAAAAATGTCTAATCTACCATCTTTTTTGTCTAATGACTTAGAAGTTGCTTTTCTTTACAACCATATCATCATTTGACACTGATGGCATAACTTATTTTATTACTTATTCTTTCTTTGGCAATTGCACTTATTTGCCTTAGATTTTTGTGTTTGGAATTTTTACAAATCAAATATTCTGTTCATGTCTGTTTTAATTTGAAACCAATCATGCTGACTCCTTCTCCCAGTCCTGCCTTAACTCAACTACTTTCTTGTCTGACTGGACTTGCTCAGCAGCTACTATTTCTTTTCAGAGATAGGGATGAATGAATGAATAACAAAATATTCATTAAGTTTTTGTTGTGTAAGAGATAGAGAAATTCCATTCAAAGTTACTGTAGACACTATAAAATATTTGGGAGTCTATTTGCCAAGGCAAACCCAGGGCTTATATGTACATAGCTATGAAACACTTTTCACGCGAATAAAGTCAGAGATAAATAAATGGAAGAATGTCAGTTGCTCATGGTTAGGCCGAGCTAATATAATAAAAATGACAATTTTACCTAAATTAGTCTATCTATTCAGTGCCATACCAATCAAACTACCTAAAAATTATTTTACTGAGCTGGACAAAATAATAACAAAATTCATCTGAAAAACAAGAGGTCTAGAATATCTAGGGTATTAATGACAAGAACCAGATATTAAACTGTACTACAGAGCAGCAGTCATCAAAACTACCTGGTACTGGCTAAGAAACAGAGGTGTGGATCAGTGGAATAGGATAGGAATACAAGATGGAGAAGTGAACAACTATAGCAATCTACTCTTTGATAAACCCAAAGAGGCCAGCTTCTGGGCTAATAATTCACTATTTCACAAAAACTGTTGGGAAAATTGGGAAATGGTAGGGCAGAAACTGGGCATAGACCAATATCTTATACCATATACCAAAATAAAGTCAAAATGGGTTCATGATTTAGGAGTAAAAGCTGATACTATAAGTAATTTGAGGGAGCAAGGAATAGTTTACTTATCAGATTTATAGAAAAGAAAAGAATTCATGACCCAATGAGAGATAGAGAGCATTACAAAATGCAAAATGGATAATTTTGATTATGTTAAATTGAAGTGTTTTCGTACAAAAAAAAAGCCAATGCAACAAAAATTAGGAGGGAAGTAGAAAATTGGGAGAAAATCTTTACAACTAGTATCTATGATAAAGGCCTCATTTCTAAAATATACAGGGAACTGAGCCAAATACATTAGGAATACAAGCCATTCCCCAATTGAGAAATGGTAAAAGGATATGAACAGTTTTCAGAGGAAGAAATTAAAGCTACCTATAGGCATATGAAAAAATGCTCTGGATCACTACTGATTAGAGAAATGCAAATCAAAACAACTCTTAGATTCCACATCCCTCCTGTCAGATTGGCTAAAATAACAAAGCGGGAGGATGATAAATGCTGGAGAGGATGTGGAAAAATTGGAACATTGTTATATTGCTGGTGGAGTTGTGAGATGATCCAGCCATTTTGGAGAGCAGTTTGGAACTACGCCCAAAGGGCCGTAGGAATGTTCATACCCTTTGACCCAGCAATACCACTTCTAGGGTTGTATCCCAAAGAAATCACACAAGAGGGAAAGGGACCCATATGTACAAAAATATTTATAGCGGCTCTTTTTGTGGTAGCCAAGAATTGGAAATCAAAGGGATGCCCATCAATTGGGGAATGGCTGAACAAGCTGTGGTATATGAAGGTAATGGAATACTATTATGCCATAAGAAATGGGGATGATACGGACTTCGTAACAACCTGGAAAAACCTACATGACATAATGCTGAGTGAGCGGAGCAGAGCCAGGAGAACATTGTACACAACCACAGATATATGGATTCCGTGAGGACCAACCCTGACAGACTTCGCTCTTCTCAGCAATACAAGGTGCAAGGACAACTCCAAGGGACTCACGATGGAGAATGCTATCTTCATCCAGAGAAAGAACTGTGAAGTTTGAATGCAGATTGAGGCACACTATATGCTCGCCTTTTTTTTTCTTACCTTCTGTTTTTGCTTTTGGGTTTTTTTTTTTGGTTCTGTTTCTTCTTTCTCATGATTCATTCCATTGGTCATAATTCTTCTCCACAACTTGACTAGTATATAAATTAATTCAATGCGAAGTTATACATGGTAGTTATATGAGATTTCATGCCGTCTTGGAGAGGAAAGGGGGAGGGAGGGGAGAAAATCTGGAACTCAAAATTATGTAGAACCATGTGTTGTAAACTAAAACTAAAAATAAAAAAAAAGTTTTTGCTGTGTGCAAAAGAATGTGGTGAATACTGTGATATAAATAGAAAAGAAGTAAAATCTTTACTTGAATGATGGAACCAAGATGGTTGAGAAAAGGCAGGGATTTGCCTGAGATAGCCCAGAAACCCCTCTAAATAACATTAAATAATGCCCTAAAAGAAATACTGGAGAAATAGAAACCACAAAATGATGGGGTAAAACAATTTTCCAATCCGAGGCAACTTAGAAGGTCAGTTGGAATGGTTTGTTGTGGTGGAATGACAGTGGAGTAGAGTCCAGCATGGGCCAACCCCCAGCAAACTAGCACTAGGTCTTGAGGTGACTGAATTAGTGACAGCAGTGGTGATTTTCAGACCTCTCAGCACACAGATGATAAGGGGGTCAGACAACTGGTCAGGAGGAGATTACAGGGGTCCCTTTGCTGGCACTGGGGGTAGCACTCTGTTGCATTGGCCATACTTGGATCTGGGTCACAGCCCTGGGTTTTAATCCTTGGGCAAGGAGGAGCAATAGTATACCAGAAATTGTGGCCACAGGAAAACTGGCACCCTGGTCCCAGTTTCAGGGCGGAAGAGAGTGCTTGTGGTAGCTCACAGAGCAGAGCATAGAGCATCTATTCCTAGATCATGCCCCCTTGGAAGAAATGAAAACATACAGGTCCCTAAAAGTATCTCTGAAAACAACTGCACAAAAGCCCTGAAGCTTGGGACAAAGCCCCTTTTACTCTGGAAGCAGTCCCTCTTTAATAAAAAGTTAAAAGTCAAGAAACAGGCTGGAAAAATGAGCAAACAACAGGAAAAATTCTGACTATAGAAAGTTACTATGGTGACAGGGAAGATCAAAACACAAACTCAGAAGACAACAAAGTCAACCCTACATCCAAAGCCTCAGAGAATAATATGAGTTGGTCTTGGGCCATATAAAAAGCTCAACAGGATTTTAAAAATCAAGTATGAGAGGTAGAAGATAAATTAGGAATAGAAATGAGCATGATGCAAGAAAATCATGAAAAAAGAGTCAATAGCCTGGTAAAGGAGGCACAAAAATACTGAAGAAAATAACACCTCAAAAAAGAATAGGCCAAATAGTAAAAGAGGTACAGAAATACAAGAAGGAGAAGAATGTCTTGAAAAGCAGAATTGATCAAATGGGAAAAGAGGCACAAAAATTTGCTGAAGAAAATTGCTCCTTAAGAGGTAGAATTGGCCAAATATTAAAGGAGGTAGAAAAGCTCAGTAAACAAAATAATTACTTAAAAATTGTAATTGGGGAAGTGGAAGCCAATGACTCCATGAGACATCAAGAAACAGTAAAACAAAATCAAAAGAATGAACAAAAAGAAGACAGTGTGAAATATCTCACTGGAAAAACAAGTGACCTGGAAAATAGACTCAGGAGAGATAATTTAATAAACATGAAAGCCATGATCAAAAAATGGAGCCTAGCCATAATCTTTCAAGAAATTATCAAGGAAAACTGTCTTCATGTTCTAAAACCAGAGGGTAAAATAGAAATTGAAAAAAGAATCACTGATCACCTCCTGAAAGAGATCTCCAAATGAAAATTCCCAGGAATATTATAGCCAAATTCTAGAGCTCCCAGGTCAAAAAGAAAATAGGTAAGCAGCCAAAAAACAATGCAAATATCATGGAGCCACAGGTTTAGAATTTTTTGCATTAAAGAATAGAAGGGCTTGGAAATTAATATTCTGGAGGACAAAAGACCTAGGATTACAACCAAGAGTCACCTACCCAGCAAAATAGTATAATCCTTCAGAGGAAAAACAGATCTTCATTGAAATAGAGGACTTTTTTGGGGAGGGTGGAAGGCAGGGCAATTGGGGTTAAGTGACTTGCCTAAGGTCACACAGCTAGTAAATGTGTCAAGTGTCTGAGGTCAGATTTGAAGAAACAGAGGACTTTCAAGCATTCCTGATGAGAAAGACCAGATATGAATAGAACATTTGACTTTCAAATACAGCACTCAAGAGAAGCATAAAAAGGTAAGCAGGAAAGAGAAATCATAAGGTATTTAATAAGGTTAAATTGTTTACATTCCTACATAGGAAAATGATGCTCATAACTCTCGTAAACTCTCATTTTGGGGGCAATTAGAAGGAGCATACATAGACAGAAGGCATGAGTTAAATATGATGGGATGGTTCTCTTAAAAAAACAAAATTAATGTGTAACAAAGAGGATTGAACTGGGAGAAGAGGAAAGGGAGAAGTAGAATGGGGTAAATTATCTCACATAAAAGAGGTATGAAAGGGCTTTTACAGTGGAGGGGAAGATGGGAGAGGTATCAGGGAGCAAATGAATCTCACTCTCACTGCAGATGGCTCAAAGCGGGTCTAACATACACACTCAGTTGGGTATAGAATTCTATCTTACCCTACACAAAAGTAAGAGGGGAAGGGTGTAAAGGAAGGGGGAATGACCACAGGGAGTACAGATTGGGGGAAATTAAAGTCAGAAGTAAAACATTTTGAAAATGGGCAGGGTGAAAGGAGAGAGAGAATAGGATAAATAGGGGGAAAATAGGATGGAGGGAAATACATATTAATCATAGTTATGAAAGAGAATTACAGCATGTTTGTCTGATAAAGATCTCATTTCTCAAATACATAGAAAACTGAGTCAAATTGATAGAAATAAGAACCACTCCTCAACTGATAACTGATCAAAGGAGATGAACAGCAGTTTTCAGATGAAGTAAAACTAGCTGTAGTCACATGAAAAAATGCTTTAAATTACTATTGATTAGAGAAATGCAAATTATAACAACTCAGAGCTAACATCTCACACCTATCATATTGGATAATATGACAGAAAAGGAAAATGGCAGATATTGGAAGCAATGTGGGAAAATTGAGACACTAATGTTTGTGGAGTTGTGAACTTATCCAAACCTCCTGGAGAGCAATTTGGAACTATGTCCAAAGGGCTATAAAACCATGCATACCCTTTGACCAAGCAATACCACTCCTAGATTTTTATTTCAAAGAGATAAAAAACAAAAGGGAAAAAGACCTGTAAGTACAAACATATGTATAGTAGCTCTTTTAGTGGTGGCAAAGAATTGGAAATTGAGGGGATGTCCACAAATTGGAGAATGGCTGAACAAGTTGTTGCATATGATTGTGATGGAATACCATTGCACTATAAGAAATGAAGAGCAGGATGCTCTCAGAAGAACTTGGAAAGACTTACTAAAGTGATGCAAAGTGAAGTAAGCAGAACAGTGACGGCAATATTGTATGATGATCAACTGTGAATGACTCAGCTATTCTCAACAATATAGTGATCTGAGACAATTCTGTAAGACTTGTTATGAAAAATGTTATCCATCTCCAGAGAAAGAACTGATAGAGTCTGAATGACGATTGAAACATACTTTTTCTTTACTTTATTTTTCTTGTTCATTTTTGGTTTGTGTTTTCTTTTACAACATGATTAACATGGAAATATGTTTTGCCTGACTGCACACATATAAACTATATCAAATTGCTTGCTTTCTCAATGAAGTAAAGAGAGAATGGAGGGAGGGAAAGAACTTGGAACTCAAAAAAAATTTTAAATGAATGTTATAAATTGTTTTTATATGTTATTGGGGGAAAATAAATTATTAAATTAAAAATACAAAAAGTGGGGAAAATAGTCCTTACTCTTGGGAGTTCACATTCTAATTTTGAAGATAGTATCTATAGGAGTTTTCAGCTGCAACTCATATGGAAATGTTCCATGGTCCTGAGGATACAGGCACTAAGCAGATGATAATTCATTTTCTTTAACATCATTTCTACTGATAATCACAGCTATTTCTGATGCTAAACCATTTGTCAGTTCTAAGGACCGCAGTTGCAAGAACTTTTTATTCCAGGTCTTCATTAGCTATGGCTGCTGATGAGGCAGAAGGGGATCTTCTACCCTGGGAGGCCCATAGCAGTTACTTCCTAGGATTATGACTGTGGGGGCTGGGCTGCAAGTGGGACCAATGGTCTGGAGAACAATGCCACTTTTGGGGCTTATGTGCAAACCTGCTTTATTTTTGGCATTGGCAACAATTGGTATGGGTAGTGTCACGGAAAGTGGGACACTTCTCCAGTGATTTCTTCCTTCATTTATGGCTGTGAAGTCTGGGACAGAAACAGCCAGTGGTCATGGTGATCCAGACTGAGGCAATTTTAATTGCCTGGCCCCAGGCTGCCTCATCTCTCTCCCTCAGGATCTTTCTTTTTCAGTTAGAGTGGCTTGCTTGCTTGTAGGTGGCGGGTAGAGTGGGTGTTCCAGACTGAGTATCTAAGCTTTGGGGGGCCTAGTCTAGGGGACCACCTGAAGAAGAAGATATCATTTCTTTGTTTTTTACCTACCTGGCCTTCCTTCTATCATAGATGGGCAGAATCAATATTTGTGCCCCAGAATCAATGTGCTTGTTGCAGGGGAGGGATGCGATAGGAATGAAATATGCAGATAAATTCTCTATGAGAGGAGAGCAACCAAATATGACCCTTCCATGCTGGAAGTATGGAGGCTGCTGGGGAAAGGGTAATATGTGAGGACTTTAATTATTAGTGTTCCCTAGTGGTGATTTCTAAGGACTTTACCACGTTGGAGTGTCCTCTCTCTCCCTCTCTCTATCTCTCTGCGTGTCTGTGCCTCTGTCTCTCTCTCTCCCCTTTTCCCACTCCTGCCTTTCTTTGTCTATCTACATCGGCCTCTATGTTTCTCTCTCTGTCTCTGCCATTAGCCATTATTGAGAATAGTATCTGGTTCACCACCTTGTTGGCCCAATATCCCAGAAGCTGCTTTCTTTACAACTTCGTTGTTATTTTATGTGCATCTTCATTTTATCTATTTTACATTGCTTTCTTTTGTCAAAATACCTTTTGGTTTCTCACATCTTCAATAAAACCAATACATAAATTAAACACAAGTAGTCATTTTAATTCGGTTGAGTGAATGTAATCTATTTTCATTGCATAGTAGTAACAGGTAAGCGAATCTAGGGCTTTGTCCCAGAACCGGGCTTTGCCTAGGAAGAGGAAATTTGTCACAGGGTAGGACATTTAAAGTGTCACTAACAGCAGTCCTCTAAGGAAAAAGATAAGGTGAAGCCTGGTGACAGGGTAGAGCTACAGTGAGGTTCTACCAGTGACCCACAGGATGGTGAGAGTAGGTGTGCTCTCCACCTGGATAGTGGATCAACTGGGCTTGCATATATGGCTCTATTTTGTGGAATTCTTTCCATATTATTTCTTGAATTGAGGGTGGACAGTGCCTGACTAAAAAAATGACCCTCCAGAGAATGGGAGAATTGTAAGTGCTAGGCAGTCCCAGGCCCCAGGCTTGTACTAGAAATCAAACACCCAGCTGCCATCAGCCTAGAAAGGAAGCTTCCATTGGAAAGGCAAAGCTGATAAAAAGAGAGAACAGTTCTTGTCCTGAGATCTTTTATTTCCCTTTAAATCTTATTCTGCCTAATTTCTCAAACTTTGCTTTGAACAAGAGACTTGGGGGATGGGGTGAGAGTGAGCAGAAGATTGAAAATATTACCAGGAGGTTGAAAATGATCACCTGAGAACCAAGAGAGAGAGTACATCAGGGCTTTTGTTTCCTGGAGGTCCAGGAATAGAGCTATCTCAGTTTTAGCTTTTCTCCACTGACTGTCAGCACTGTGGACCCTGGGATAAAGACCGTTGGTTCATTTTAGGTAGTGCAGAGCAGAAGAGGGCACCATTTCTTCATCCCCTGCTGTAGGACTTTGCATTCTTAGGGGTGTTTCTGTGTCCCCTGTTTTTGTTTCCTTAGTCTCCTTACTTCTCAAACTAGGCTACACCTGGAAGAAACAAAGCCCACTTTCCCTCCCTCCTCTCCCCCACACTTTCCCTAAATCCTAGATTCTGATCTCTAAGGCACCTTTTAACTCTAACATGAAACTTGGAGGGTTATAGTGGGTTTGTATTCAAGACAAATTTTAGTTCCTTTCCCCAGCTATTTGCTTTAAGAGCTGCCACGTTTAAGGCATCCCATGCGCCAAGTGTGAAGAAATACTTGATCTTAATATGAAATTATCTAGCATTATTAGTTGAAATAGGAAGCCTCTGAATGCCCAACTTCCTCTACATATGGAGGTAGTAATAGCTTCAGTGGGCTATTAGCCTTGGGAGTAGTTTTTGATTCTTTCCTCAGATGCAAAATTTCTTAATTAGGACTCTGTAGAATCGGGATAGTGGAGGGGCAGGGCAAGGCCCTGAAATGAGAGTTGGGAATTTTATTTTTCATTTTATCTCTGTTGCCAACTACCTGTGTGACTTTGGATAAATCACTTGATATCTGTCTCTGGTATTCAGTTATCTCATCAATAAAAAAGAGATTCAGATGACTCAATCTTTATGATGTCTTCCAACATTCTATAATTCTATATTTAAGACCCTGGAAAGATGTGATCAGCCTGCATATCCTCCTGACCTGGTCCCCCACATACTTTAGTTTTGGAGCAGAGATTTAAAACAAGGTGGGTCTCGCAGGATTTTTTAGATGTGTTGCTTTTTGTGTTTGAGAGAACCATTTCTTTTCATAGCAGATCCTGAGAGAGAACCATGGCATCTGCTCTTGGCTGCTTTGGAGTTCATTTCCCTTGTAGAGAACCTCTAATTATATATCAGATCCATCCATCTCTTTGGCCAAAAACTGGATGAAGTTTCCTCTGGAATTCACCCAACCTGGTTTATATTTGACCAGGGAAAGATGGTGTTGAATACTTGGAAGGAATATAGTCTTTTAAAGGGTCCCAAAGTACAGTTCTTTTCACAGTCAGTGATGCACTATTAGCCAGCAAATGTTAATTTCCAACTTAATAAAATTACAAAAATGTGAATCTCAAAACAGAGAACATTTAAGGAACAACCCTTTGGGGAGTGCTTGCTATCAGCCATGCATAAAGCCCAATTGGATCTTGCGGTAGTACTTAACTGTAAATGAGCATCTGTTCCGAGGCCTATTAATTCTCTTGCTATAGGAAAACCATTAATATGTGAATGCATGCGGTGACCTGGAGGGAAATGTAGAGTAAATCTTTTTGGCCGTGATGGGAGGTGCTAAGCAGGTAGGAGGTCAGTTCTCTTGAAGAGAATCACTGAGGGCTGCTTTAAAGCACTCATGGCCAGCATCTGTGTGACAATATTGTTTCACTGGTCAGGTAGGCCATGTCCGGTTTATTTAGTTCAAGATAGATAATGACCAATGTAAGTAAATTCTTAGAATAGTCAAGACATTTATTAATTGATATGAGAAACATAATAAGAGATGATGGTAATGGGGTGGCAGGATTTTCTTTAATCATTGGGCCAAATAAACTGGAAATGCCACAGTATTCTTGCATTGATGCATGAGAAAATTCTGGCATCTTCAGAGAGAAGTGCAATTATCTCAATTAGTTGAGTTCTTCATCATCTGTTTATCAATAGTTAGGAACTTGGGACCTGGAATGGAGCAATAGTTGAATATTTCAGAGGCAAATTTGAACTTGATGCAAGAGGAAAAAACTTATCTAACAATTATTTCTGTCAAAAATGTCATGGCTTGACTCAGAAGGTAGTGAGTTCTTTTTAGATTAGAATATGAGCTTCTTGAGGGCAAGGACTGTCTTTTGCCTCTTTTTTTTTCTCCCAGGACTTAGCACAGTGACTGGCACATAGTAGGTATTTAACAAATGTTTATTGACTGACTAACCCTTTCTTTGGAAGACTTTATAGCAAGTTGGGATGACCAATTTCTCAGTACTTACTCAATAGATGAGTTGGTGGATATCTACCAAAGTCCTTTCCAACTCTGATTTTCTGTGTTTTGGGAGGTACTAAGGCAAACTTTTAATGTCATGTAAGAATTTGAAAACATTCATGAGTAAGTTCATTCATTTGCTTTATTTTTATTCCAGACCTATGATTTAATTAGTATAGAAAACTCCCAGTGATGAAATTCCCTTTATCAATGCAGATTTTCAAATTTTCTTAAGCATGTTCTTCAACTTAAGGTCTTAGTTTTCTGGGGGAGTTGAGAGGCAAGTGGGCAAGGCAAGTGCCTCGCCCAGGACCAGTCACCCAATATTTATTTGTCAGACACCCAAAGTTAGCTCTCAATTCGTTATTATACACTGCCTCTGTTCTCACTTTGGTAGCATATATTCTAAAGTTTGTTTTACACAGTTGTCAAAATTTGACAGCTGTTTAAAATTAACTTTAATGAACAGAATTTGCCCATTTGGTATCTTTGGGCAAATGATTTCATTTTAATTCTTATATCTTAATCATGCTGATTATGACTATATACATATGGAAATACACTAAGTTAATGACTGTTGCTTGAGCTTTGGGCAACAGTGTTGGCTCTCCATCACCTAGATGCCACAAAGACTAATGTTAGAGGAATATACTTCACTGTTTTTAATTAGCCACCTATCTCACCGAGTTATTGTGAGCATCAAATGAGATAATGTATGTAAAGCAGTGTGGAACAAAAAGAGCTACATTAATGTTTACTATATTTATCATCATTTCCCATTCCTCTATTATCCCATTATATAATTAATAGTGATTTCGGGTTTGTGATTGATTTTATGGTATTACAAAGAAAATTGGAATAAAGACTCACATTCTCATCACTACCAAATAATTCAACAAAGAACCATTAGCCTTGCATCTAAAGGCAGGGTTTAATCCAACTCACTATCTCCAAATAAACATTCCCAATACACATGCCTTTCAATTTTTTTTCTCTACTATGATATAAGGACTAATCAGCTCTCCTATACTTATAATTATTCATGAATAAAGGATAAAAGTAATAAATTAATCCATATTTTTGATTCAAGAATTTAAAAAGGGACTTTTTTCTAAAGATTTCACAGCATTAGGGGATGAAAGCAACCTATTAGCGAAAATATTCATTTTGAGGCAGGCAATAATAAAATACTTATGTATTTCCAAGTAATCAAATTCTTGCATATGTGTTTCAGGACTAAAAGCAGATATTTCTTTAATTACTCTGTCAAAATGTAACCTCAAACTGACTTTAAAATTTTTTTAACGTAGTACAAATTCAGAATTCTTTTTACCTGCCCTTTAGAGAGGGACCAATTTACTTTGCAATTTTCAGGTAACTCTACACACCCCCCAATTTGCGAGCATAATTGGTTGGTGCACATAATAGAATTTACCAAGTACATCTCTTGAATCTCAAGATGGTCCCAGAAGATGAGTTAAATTTCCTCTTAAATTCATCGTTGCCTTGATTTGGTGGTAGCTGTTTCTGTGACAGACAATGCTGCTAAGATTCCATTACTATCTGGGATCTTTTATTGTCTTGTTTCCTTGTGACAATTTAATATGGCAGATTTCTGAACTGCTTCTACTAGAGTAAGAAAAATGATCTATTGAAATGGAGAAAATAGCCAGAATTGGAAAGAAAATGAGTTGTGGTCAGCTGGGCCTTCTCTGGGGATGGGATACATAAGTATTTCTCCGTAATTTCACATGCTCTGTGATTACCTATTCTTGCTTTGACATAAATAATGCTTTACAAAAGGAGGGGAAATGGAACAAAAGAAAGTGAGTCCTACAAAGATTAAATGGCTTGGTCTATTTTATGTGGTTAATAAGTAATAGAACCAGGATTTGAAACCAAGGCCTCTGACTCCAAAAACAGTATTCTTTCTATCTCATCAATTTAAAAATTGTTTCACTCTATACTTGAGTGAAGTTTTAAGATATAAGAATACTGGTCATCTCTACCCTCATTTATGCAATAAGTTTGGCTACTTTTCCTTGCATAAAGCAAGAATATATTAGGCTTAGATGATCTGAAGTTTCCTCTGAGATGAAGGAGAAATAACTGTGATACTTCAGACCTTTCCTCAGTGGGCCCAAGAGGAGAACGAACTAACTAAAGAATGGTTAGTGGACGAGAACAAATGGGTCAATAATTGGGACCTGTGGAATAAAAACAAACTGAATTACAGGATGAAAGCTTACTCAAACAGGACAGCCCATGGCCTAATTTATGGTAAGAGGAGTTTTTGTAGAAAACTTGTGATTTCCACTATTGATTAGAGAAATGCAAAGCAAAATAACTCTGAGGTACCACCTCACACCGATCTGATTGGCTAACATGACAAAACAGGAAAATGATAAATATTGGAGAAGATGCAGGAAAGATGGAACACTAATGCATTGTTAATAGAGTTGTGAACTGATCCAACTATTCTAGAGAACAATTTGGAACTATGCCCAAAGGGCTATAAAATTATGCATACACTTTGACCCAGCAATACCACTTCTAGGACTATATCCCAAAGAGATCATAAAAAAAGGGAAAAGGACTCATACTACAAAAATATTTATAGCAGCTCTTTCTGTGGTGGGAAAGAATTGGAAATTGAGGGGATGCCCGTCAATTGAGGAATGACTGAATAAGTTGTAGCATATCAATGCAATGGAATACTATTGTGCTATAAGAAATGATGAGCAGGCAGACTTCAGAAAAACCTAGAAAGACTTGTATGAACTGATGCTGAGTGAGGTGAGCAGAACCAGGACAGCATTATACACAGTAACAGCCACGTTGTGTGATGACTGACCTTGATAGACTTGGCTCTTCTCAGCAATTCAAGGATCTAAGACAATTCCAAAAGGCTCACAATGGAAAATGCTGTCCACATCCAGAGAAAGA